>NC_064618.1:691917445-692230153 GCF_023898315.1 Schistocerca nitens | reverse complement strand
AAAAATTATGTTTGTAGAAATCTAAAAGATTAAAGTTTTTTAAGGTCCGCGTCTGAAGCAATGAACACAAAGCTTGGTATCATGAAAGATGTTTATCTAACTTAAGGAATAACCTAAGTTTAGGAACAACTGTATTCTATTGTATTCGAACCTCTACAGTAGCTGTGGATCGTGAAAACTAGAGGAAGTATTTCGCTGCTTATTGAAGAAGTACCACCCACCAAACGCGTTTCCTGCTGACAAAGGTATTGTAGACCGGAGTCGGTTGAAAAAAATAACGTGACCATTTGTCGTATCATTATTAAGTACAAAGGCTTCGCCCTTTATTGTCGCCACTTCCATCTGCGATAAGGCAATCTGAATTTTCATCGCGGATTTTGACAGTTTCGGCATACTCTTCAAACAAGCGTGACTAATACTGTTGAGTATATACCTTACATCTTTCCTCGTTAACGTGTTCACAGGTTTCAGATAGTCATCTACCTTGTCATCTACATTTTTGCGTATAAGCTTTGACGGTTTTTCAGCCAAAGCTTAGCCTTTTGTTTTAATAGAATTCGATAATATTATGTTTAACACATGTTCTGGAACTAGTGTGTGGTCGTGTCTTCCAAACGCGAAAATAAATTTTCGTTGCATACAGTATATAATTTAACAGAAAACCGCAAATTTTTATTACGGCACCGCCATCCCATTCTTCAGTTGCTCTTTTGTAAAGTTTGAATTTACAGTCATTACTGGTTAAATGTATGTGAGAAAGTTCAATAAATATAGGCTGCAAAATGTGACTTGGTCATATTTTTCGCTCCGATGACTAACTTGAAGTACACAAAGGAAAACTGCGATTCTCCGTAGATGTTAGCAAGATGCTGTCGTTTAAGGACTGACAGGGTAGGTCCACGAACATCAGCCCCGTTGACCTCATATCTACGGTCGAGCCGTCATGCTACCTGCGTACAGAGTTGCCAGGTTGGAGTGTGGGAGCAACTGATCCTCTCACAGTACCCTTGCTGTGATCATTAGAAGTAGCTGAGTTCGAGTCTGCCCGAAGGGCACACTGGTTTGCCTAGGAAATGATACCTCATTAAGTTCTCAGTTTCGCTCTACATGAATTGACAAACCCAAAGAAAAGAAGTAGAAATGTTATGGAAACACCGCGTAAAACGACTTCAGTTTACCTGGAAGCCTGTACAACTGCCGAAAGGTAAAAATAAATACATTAATTAAAAATCAGGCGTTTGATAATAACCTACAGATGGGTCAGTAAAGAAGTAACTTGTTTATGAATGGGGAAATCGTTTTATTATATGATTTATATCTTTAAATACAGGTTTGAATGCTAGATTGTAGCTTATTTACAGTTTTTAGTTAGCACTGTTCTACACAATATGTCCATCCGCATAAAGTGTAAAATGATCAAGATGCCGCTAGACAATTCAGATCTTTAGAGTAGTAGTTTTTGGCATCAGTTGATGTACACCGCATTGACGCCGGTCAGTATGCTCATTGACGAATTTCGTGAGTAAAAGTAGGAGGCAATTTACACCATCAGTAGAGAACAGGAGCCGGTAATGGACTGTGGCCCTAAGCTACAAAGCACCAACAGTAAGTGAAGCTGACTTCCAGGCACGCAGTGAGCCCCGGCTGGTCAGAAAGCAGCGAGGCGGCCACCATCTGTCCCTCGCAGCCGCCAGCCGAAGCTCACGGCGGCCGGAGGCGATCGATAGGACGCCTTTATGGCGGGCTGGGAGCAGGGAGGGGGGACAGCTCCCTCAAGGTGCTCAGGCGGCGTCGATAGCTGCCACTGAGCGTTTCCATCACTGCCACGATCCTCCTAAAAGCACACACACTGATGCCCGGTTGTGCATTATCCCATCCCACGCACCAAGCTGCACTCTTGCTGGATACTACTCGTCGTTTCTAGGCTCACGGTGGAAACTGCACGCGAGTGATGCTGTCAATGAAATGCGCACCCTCGAATGAAGGTTTTTCTAATGTTTTAATCGTCATATCTTACACCTAGAGAGAAGCTACAGTAGTCAAGAGGTAGGTGTCGCATTCGGAAGAGGCAAAGTTCAAAACCATATCGGTACATGTTGATAAAGGTTCTCCGTAGATTCCATACAGCCCTCCAGACGAATGCCGGGATGCAGCTTACAACTTTACACACTCCCTGCAACAAGCTAGTGGCTCATCTTCCCTAACCTTTTCCAGACGGAGCGCTAATTTTTCTTATTTATTTCTTTATTTCTTCACGGGCCTATAAACCTGCGTTTAAAATTGGTGATACGGCACGAACATGGTAGAACAGTTTCCAGTCTGGGGTAATCTTTCACTGTCGTATCTTCTAGCGTTTTAAATACAAATAGAGAAAAACCTAAAAAAAAAAAAATATGTAGACTAACATCCTTACGTGTTGCACATTTATTTCCTCCCAACAGTTTGACAGCAAGCGTCCAACTTCCACATAAGCTTAATAAGACCAGACGACTGTAAGCAGTCATCGAACACGTAAACGTGGTTTCACGCAGATAATTGTGAAACATGAATTAAACAAAAACTTGCTTTTCACGAGGTTTGATCCGCCGCACAGAGCAGTTCCGGTAAGATGATTCACTACACTTACGTTCTAAAGAATGCCCTTCTTCAACAAGTGCTTTGGGCCTTTTTATTTAAGAGACGTTACACGATTTTCCCGAAAGATGTAGATTGTAATTTGCACAAAACTAAAGCCTGTGAACTCCAAGCGCTAATTTGCCCAACAGCTTTTTTACGCGTCGGGTAAACGTCAAGTAGTAAGTATTTTCTATTTTAGTTCACATGTCTAACAGCTCTTTAATATTAATCATTTCTAACTAGGATGTAAACACCTGAAATCAGATATCGCTTTACGTAAGTCCATTAACATTGTGACTTGAGTCTCAACTGTGAAAATAGTCGTCTCCAAAAGCTTCCTGATCCGATGTAAGAAGGGACCTGAAAGCCATCATCTTGTCAAGATAAATAAATAAATAATATAATAACTCTGTTTCAAAGCGGTTGGAAATTTGTTTGGTAACATTCCGACGATGACTGGAACGATCGGAACCACCCACTGTTCATTCGGTTCGTCATATTTTTTTACAATCACTGTTTTGCCTTATGAAAAACAATTTCAAGGAGAATTTTTTGCATTAATACGGGAGTACTCTAATATATACACGCAAACACGCTACGAACTGCAACGATCACCACAGAAAACTGGTTGAATTGTCTTAAGCAATTGCATTAGGAGGGACTAGGGCATTATGGCATCAACCACAGCAGAGTACACGATCACATTTAGTATTCAACATTTAGCGGTCTGACCTAGCTGTCTTCTTCAACTTCTTCCAGCAGTTGTCTTATGCGGACAGGTCCTCTGTTACCCCGTTAACTTGCCGTTACTCCGAGAGACGCACATAGTCTTGGAAGCCTACTGCTTACCTACTTGCATCCTGAAATGTTTTGCACTTACGTACCTTATGCCGTCGCAGGTAACTTTACAGGACTTAAAGTAGTTAAATTTAAGACTGACTTACGGTCTCACCTTGTCACTGTTTTAAAAACCGAGTAATTGTTACATTTTCCATTATTTTTTTCTTTATCAGCTAACACCAGAAAATAGAATTACCGATGGATATCTCTATACCTTTTCCATTTCCAGGAAGGGTAACTCCTAAACATATGGCAGCACTTCAGAAACTAGTAGAGTATTTGTAATGTTGAAGTACCACCAGCAGCTCTGAGAAGTTAGAACTACCAACCAATTAACTCCAGAGAGAAATAAAACGAACACTGCGATAATAGAAGCGTTCCTGACGGTGAGTTCCTAAAATTGGTGTGCTATTATCCATCGCAAACTTGTACCATAGATTCATCGGTGCAATCTCGGCGAGAAATAAGTTCTGCACCCTCTACGAAAATTTATATACTGACTGAATTAACTAGACGACGTATTGTGAAATGAAACAGGAGTTGATCTCCGTAAACAGACAGGGATAAGTAACTGCAACAGTGAATCAGAAGAGAATGCAGATCATTTACAGCAAACTCAGTTAAAGTCTTGGGCTCTGGACAGAAGCTCCGGAGCTGTCGTTCGGCAGCTCGCGAGTGCGGGACGCGCAGCTTGGCACGTCGCCGCCTGCGAACGCCGCGACCGCAGAAGCATCTGTCCGCGAGTGTCGTCAGAGCGCAGCTGTGTCAGCGGCGGCCGCGCGTAGCGGCTGTAGAAACACGCGCCGCCCGCAGCTGGGCCTCTCCGGGACTCTCCTTATCTCCCGCCTCTCTTCCTCACATAAAACAATACACTCCACTATTTTTGTTCGCAAGCATTGTTTTCTCCGTTGAACAATTGTTCACACCGTGAGCTGCACAGTGTGTGCATCGTGCTATCAAGCTGCTATTCTTACTTCGATACCAACTTTATCACCACAATCCCCCCTCCTCTCTCTCTCTCTCTCTCTCTCTCTCTCTCTCTCTCTCTCTTTCTCTCTCTCTCCCCACTGCATTGCACCGAAAGTGATACACATTTTACTATGAAACACGACTGTTAGCATTCAGCAAATCACTGACATGTTTCGAGTCAGAAATGTCACATACTAAAATGAATCGTAGTGACTTTGGCAACCACATCTGACGCAATTCAAACATAGTAAATTGCTTGTTGTCGAAACGATGAAACTTAGTACGAAACGGTCACAATATGTACGTAAATGTAGCTACTCAGTGAAGAGCTGCGTGAACCAGACAGTCACAATCAAAGACAATATGATCATTGTATTACTTATTACTGTGGTGTAATGAAACTGAAAACAACAGATTCTTCATTATCGACTACACAACCAATCACATAAATCTGAAGGCTCTAAACTCAACTAAATATTTATGGATTATAATAACTTACATTGGAACGATCATAGAGGTAATGTTGTGGGGAAAGCAAATCAAACACTGCGATTTATTGGCAGAACACTTAGAAAATGCAACAGAACTGCTAAAGAGTCTGCCCTCTTTTTGAGTACTGATGGGTGGTGTGAGGTCCGCATCATTCAGGACTGACGGACGACAACGAAAAAGTTCAAGGAAGGGAAGCTCGTTTTGTATTACCACGAAATAGGGGAGAGCGTGCCAAGCACATGATAGGTGAATTGGGATGCCAATCATTAAAACAAAGCCCTTTGTCGTTGCAGTAGGACCTGATCGTGAAATTTCAGTCACCAACTTTCTCCTCAGAGTGTGAAAATATTTTGTTGGCGCCCACATACAAACGGAGAAATGATCAATACAATAAAATAAGAGAAATCAGAGCTCGCACAGAAACTTTTAAGTTTCGTATTTCCTGCGCACTGTTCGACAGTGGAACGACAGAGAAGTAGCTTGATGATGGTTGTATGAACCCTCTGCCAGGCGCTTAACTGTGAATTACAGAGTAACCATGTACATCTTTAGATTTACATTACGTAACTATTGGTTACTAAGATGCGAATCATCACCTTATTTGCCAACAGATAAAAAAAGATAAAACCAGACCACGTGCTATCTTTAGATCAAGTGACGCACGTTAAGTATAGGAAAAGAAATGCAGTTCCATTACCTGACACGAAATACCCAGTTTCAAGGGAAAAAACCAAAACACACAACGTATTAGCTTACACAGCAGACCATATTGACCATTTAATTAAGTTGCTGTAGCAAAGAATATATGGCTTCCAGTATCGGGACTGAAGCGTTCCAGAACGCACTTGTGTTCACAAAATGGCGACTGTTCGAAGCGAGGTGACGCAGCCAGATGCAGCCTGCCCTTTGTACACTAGAGGCAGCCTTCTGTCCACGTGTTGTTCCACAGGCTCCTTAGTCAGGGCCGGTGCCTCTGCTCACGGGGAACGCTCTCGCGCGTCCAAGTTTGTCCACGGTTAAGTAACACCCTGAGTGAACTTCAGGCCGTCACGTGTTTCTGTATTAGTAAACAGGCGGAAGCGAATGTTACGTGTCAGAAGGAAATGCGTGGTAACAAATGAACATTCCATCCACATCGCAGTCCAAAAGATAAACCTGAGAAGGGACCACTGACAGTGGCCTTCAAGAAACCGAGCAACAATGCTTAACCCCAGCTGTAACAGCAGTCAAAACTGATACAATTTTTTAAATAGTAATGATTCGGCATTTAAAGTACCATCGTGGAGTACATCGCTACACTGTGAATGCTATGAATCATCAAGTCTGAAGTTTGAGGCTCAATATCAGTTAGTCTTATCACCGGCCCAAGAGAAATCATTCAGACCCTTAAACTGGGACAGCAAGAAAGAGTACAAGTTAATGAAACTACTTTCGTTTTGCGAATGACATTAAGCTTTTTGCCTCTACTGGAGGTACACTTCAATAATTTATGGAATAAAATATATCAGGTTTGGAAACAGACCTGCAAAGTAGCTAAAAGTACGATGAAGAGGTCGGAAATAGGAGAAAAAGTAGCTTTGAGTGCTTCTGGTAAACTAGGATATTCGAAACTAAGCATCTGATGTGTCTAAATCGAAAGTTCAAGTCAGTGCGAATTATCAGATTTGACTTAATGAAGTGGAAAATGGACTTTTATTGCAAAAACTATTCAAAATCGTAAGGTTACCCAGTGAGCAACTGAGAGATTATGTCGGGAAATATTCTGAGAGGCAGGAATACATTTCAGTCAGGAAAAAAAAATGGAATGGGAGTTGTAATTATGACTAATGACAGTAAAATAAACGAATGTACGCACCAAAGATATACTTTGACGTATTACAAGATATAAGAAATGACCGAATCCATGACCAAATGGACGATGGATGGTTAGGTCAGAAACCCCACTTAAGTATCCTAGTTGTGCAAATCTGATGCCAATAATGCGTGCATGACGAAACCTTTATCCAGAACTTAATGTCGAAATGGTTCAAATGGCTCTGAGCACTATGGGACTTAACAGCTACGGTCATCAGTCCCCTAGAACTTAAAACTACTGAAACCTAACTAACCTAAGGACAGCACACAACACCCATTCATCACGAGGCAGAGAAAATCCCTGACCCCGCCGGGAATCGAACCCGGGAACCCGGGCGTGGGAAGCGAGAAAGCTACCGCACGACCACGAGCTGCGGACTACTTAATGTCGATTGGATGATGACAGGAACCAGGGTTGAGGTTACAAGGTTTAAACGTTTCGTGGACACGGATACTGCTGTACCGAAATAAGGTTTTCCATAAATTATTTTACGTCAGAGGGTCAGTTTTTTTCCCTCTACGTTTAACAAAAACTTCATCAACGCATACGAGACACTGAAGCAAGTGTATTTTCTTTAAAGACAACCACTTTCTGTAGCTCTTTTCGAGATATCTGAAAACGAAGAGCATACCAACATAACCCTTATTGTTCAAATAACTTACGGGAATGCAGCACGATGACGTCGTTGGAAATTATATGGTGATCACCTGACGAAATACCGGCGGTTGTCTACGACGTCAACCGGCTGCATTCCCGTGAATAACATGGACAACGTGTATGCCGACAGAAAATCAGGTATCACATATACCTTATTGTTTATAATGAATATCGGAAACATTTGAACAATGGTCACCAAAGCATCGTATGGAGCACTTTCACGTGATGTTTACATTGCAATGCAGATTAAAGTACTCCCTGCGGTAAGTGTTTTTCTGCCATACACCAGCGTTCTCAGCTTAATTCTGCGAACCGTCTCCCTTGAAGCAAGTGTTATACAGTTGTACGCTTTGAGCAAAGTACCCCAAAGGTGTTAAAAGCACACACTGATACTCAAAACTTAATTGCTACAGTACTTCACAAAAAATGGAGTATTATATATATTACAAAATGCTTGCTCTTTTTAGATACTGCCACTCACCGAAAACACAGTTTGATGTCTTCATCCATTTATGAAATATTTGGAGTATCCAGCTTAAGAGGGACTCGCTGTATCAAAAGTGCTCCTTACATATTAATCACTCGATAAATATAGTCTACAAAGGAAGTAATGAAGATTAAGGTTTAATGTCCCGTCGACAGCGATGTCATTAGAGACGGGGCACAAGCTCGAATTGTTTCAAGAATTGGGAAGGAAATCGGCTGTGCCCGTTCTAAGAAATCATCTCGGCACTTGCCTGTAGCGATTTAGGGAAATCACGGGAAACGTGGAACTGGACGATCGGACGCGGATTTGAATCGCCGACCTCCTGAACGCGCGTGTGTTAACCACTGCGCCATCTCGCCCAGTCTTTACGTACACGGCCCACTCACATGCATGTGATCACCGCCTATGTTCGACGTCAACGAGCAATAACCACTCACGGACGGAAGGTGGCAGCACTAGCAGTGGAGGGAATATAAAGAATGTCGTGAGGACGCGAAAAACAATGCAGTCATTGTCGTAATGCGGAAACAGAACAGAGGACATAACCACTGGCTTTAGAGCCAAGAGTGGAAGCATTTCCGAAACAGCTAATGTTTGTAAACTGCTCGCGTGTCGTCATGGTCAAGTGTGTCGTGCATGGCAAAATGATGCCGAGGAAGCTGTGGTACACAATGGGCCGTAGCTGACTGGGATGAACGGGCGAATAGAGGTGCAACTGTTGAGCAGCTGATAGCCCAGATGAACCAGGGGCCACCGACGGCGTCTCCTCAACGACCGGTCTGGGTGTTGCTGCGTATAGGCCTTGCGACAGGTGACCGTTTTAGATGAATCACACTTTACGCGTATACGGCGTGAAACGTCTGAAAGCAAACACCCGGCAACAATCGTCGGAAGAGTCCATGCCGGAAGAGGGAGCATTACGGTCTGGGGAATGTTTCCGTGGCATTCCCTGTGAGAAGGCGGAGTTGATCAACGTAAGTATGCACCTATACTTGGAGACTATGTTCGCATCTACATGCAGTTTGTTGTTCCTCGGTACGATGCCATCTACCAGCAGGACAGTGTAACGCGTCAAACAGCTGGTACCGTACATGCGTGGTTCGAAGAGCACCAGTATGAGTTTACCGTATTTCTCTGGGCACCCAAATCCCCTGATTTAAACCCTATCGACAGTCTGCGGAACCATAAGTGTAGGAAAATAAATCGCATGTGCAAGAAAAATTCCCTTCAAAATCATTCAGTAGTATTCAACGTATCTGTTTAAGGAGAAAGAGAAGCCGCCCGCTGTGGGCGAGCGGTGCTAGGCGCTTCAGTCCGAAACTGCGCTGCTGCTACGGTCGCAGGTTCGAATCCTGCCTCGGGCATGAATCTGAGTGATGTCCTTAGGTTAGTTAGGTTTTAGTAGTTCTAAGTCTATGGGACTGATGACCTCTGATGTTAAGTACCATAGTGCTTAGAGCCATTTGAACCATTTGAGAAAGAGAAAATACTAGGTGCGATTCCCAGTGGAATGGTTCAAATGGCTCTGAGCACTATGGGACTTAACATCTGAGGTCATCAGTCCCCTAGAACTTAGAACTATTTAAACCTAACTAACCTAAGGGCATTACACACAGCCATGTCCGCGACGGGATTCGAACCTGCGACCGTAACGGTCGCGCGGTTCCAGACTGAAGCGCCTAGAACCGCTCGGCCACAACGGCCGGCGCTTGTTCTCACTGATATCTACATTTCATATTGATTAAGCCGTTCTGTACAAAAAAAAAGCTATGCATACCAGTTGTCTTAGGCGCATACTAAAGCATTTTCGAAGTTTTTGTCAACATGTGCTTCGTAATGGAGTTAACATTGCTTCGTACCATATGGCATAAAAGAGAGTGCACTGTTAAGTAAATTTTTTGTCGTTATCATAATTACTTTTCTCACAAGTTTCGAGTCTTTTGCAATTAATGTAAGTATTGAAAGTTCCATTCAAATTCTCAGCGCGTAAAAATGACTGCTTATGTAATTTGAATCGTCTGTAAATAATCCTAGTTTGCGACTCTTCTATGAGTGCCATGTTGCAAGATGCAGAATGTTTTTAGAATCCTTAAGCCGCAGTCATCTATCTACCATTTTTAGAGTACTCTTGATACCCCAACAGTCCAGTACTATATTAGGCCAGCACGTCAGTGTTGTATAAGAATGTGAAGCCCTGCATGTGTGTGAGTGAAGTTAAATAAATCGGAAGTAATCGTGATGCAGACACACCCTTGATACCAATGCTGAAATGAATGTCTGTAGCGAAATGATTACCGCTAAGAAAGCAGTTTATGGTGGGGAATATACATCTTATCAATAAAAAATATTAAATATGATTTAAGAGGCAATATCCGAACGAATCAAGTCATTATTTAAGTAAACTCTCTGGTTTGTTACAAAAAGGCATGTGAATGAGCAAGCATCTAAATAAGTAATGAAATCTCGAAAATAACGAACACAGAATATTAATTATGAGAAGTAGGTAAGAGGACTAATGGATGGCGAAGTTATTTGGTGGAGTCGGAATTAGCTCATAATCATATATCTGAGCTTGTGAAATGTAACTTTCCTACCCATCAGTTCCAGTGATTGGTTGCCTGACCGAAAAAACGCCAAGCAACTGACCATGTACTGACGAACATGGGAAAGTGAATCGGAATAGGATTCTGAATTTCTATTTCGCAATGGTCTTAACATGCAGAAGCTGCAAGTTATGCTCACTATTATCGTTGGTGCGATATGAGCACATTGGTGACGTCGCGTCTGGCTGCAAACAAGTACTTCACTAGAACCGCTCTGTTGAGTACTCAAACATTGGACCTCACTCTGCGATGGAGTCTGCTGCCCCAATTGAGAGAGAAGCCTGCGGAGCCCAGAGGCGAAGTCCTTAATTTTTAGTTAGTAAGGAACTCAAAAATGGCTCTGAGCACTATGGGACTCAACTGCTGTGGTTATCAGTCCCCTAGAACTTAGAACTACTTAAACCTAACTAACCTAAGGACATCACACACGTCCATGCCCGAGGCAGGATTCGAACCTGCGACCGTAGCAGTTGCACGGTTCCGGACTGCGCGCCTAGAACCGCGAGACCACCGCGGCCGGCAGTAAGGAACTGACTGCTCACTTATTCCCTCCAGGAATCTTCGCAACCAATTCAATAGCATAATTGTCTCCTAGTAACAAAATCTCTCGTCAGCAGAGGCGAAACGTTAAAAGCCAATAATCCTAATTTCCTCCTCACTTCTGCTAAAAACTTCGAACTAAGTGTTATATCCTCCTGGCGTCACATCAATTTCTCCAATCAGTGGCCTTTCAAGCAGCAGCTAGCCTCGCGTCACAGGCCCTGGGAAAAGTTTAAAAAACTGTGCTCACGACTTTGTCAACTCTGCGACATCTTTTGGACAAGCAGCATCTAAGGTCTGTTTGCCATGTTTGTCTCGACTGCCGGAGACGTTTATCAAGTGAACGTATTTTTCTTAGCTCGACCCGGACGCCTAACTCCTGCTTGCAAAGTTCTGTCATCCAGGCAGCCAAGGCGACTTTTACGAAGAGGTGAGGGCAATCCTCCCCGCAAGCAATTCTGGGAAGGACGCGCTCCGCTCCCTTTGTCAACAAAGGGTCAGCTTCGATGGCCATACTACGACTCTCCTGTCTTGTATCCTCAGCGCATCTTAAATCTAAATCTCACCAATAAAATCAACTGAAACAGCCAGCACCAGGTTAAATTACAGAATGTTAAAAGGGAGATGAAATCAGCGCATAAAACCACTGTCATCACATTAATGTGTATCAAAATTTATATTATCAGACACTGTCTAGCTCAGTCACGTATGGTCGTATTATTTATTAAATACGAATCAAAAAGAGACGAGAAGAAATGCTTGCTCTTTTAAAACAGTCTTCTTCATAATGAAACGGCAGTTCATCAGTACCATAGCAGTGAACCAAAACTTGATGCTTGCTTGGTTCAAAAGCTGTGTTACAGCTGGATCTCTCTTTTTTTCAATAATGTATGTACTCAAATACTGATGTGGCTCATTTCATGAATTATGGATTTTTTAAGATGTGAATCACTTTTTCTATTTTTTTTTTTTTTAAGTTTCTCCTGCAACCTGACAATTACCACTGAACTGGTTTCATTCAGAAACCAATCAGTGTCGATCCTGATCGTCCCAATTGCAAATTTATTTTTCATTGTATTTCTTCTTCATGGTTTGTAAAATATGAATCAAAATCCTCGATAACAGACTACGAACAGTCCTTGAATACTGCTGACATCTGACAGATGCTCATCTTTTTCTCCTCCCTGCCACGTTAATGTATGGCTTTCACTCAGCGAACTAACATGCACTCAGGTCATCCATTAGCAGTCGATGGAGACAGGCAATGCCGAAATGACGCAGTGCTTCCAGCCGTCATCCTTTACTGACAGATCGTCTAAAGCACTTCGTGTGGGGCTCTGCCACTACGAAGTGAAAAATGGCTCTGGTCTGGTATGCTTAACAACTTGGAGGCAGCTTTCTGCCCCCTCTCTGCTATAATATGTGCACATGTCAAACAATAACAAGAGTGATATGAAGCCGACAGAATGTGAAACTGAATAACTGGTAAAATAATGACTCCGGGACTAATTATAATATTCAGCGAGCAATAAGCAGGAATATTCAAGTAATTTGGACCCTTGCTTTCTTTAAATGCACACCGGCCGGAGTGGCCGAGCGGTTCTAGGCGCTACAGTCTGGAACCGCGCGACCGCTACGGTCGCAGGTTCGAATCCTGCCTCGGGCATGGATGTGTGTGATGTCCTTAGGTTATTAGGTTTAAGTAGTTCTAAGTTCTAGGGGACTGATGACCTTAGCAGTTAAGTTCCATAGTGCTCCGAGCCATTTGAACAATTTGTTTTAAATGCACATTTCTTCACATCTAACAAAAATGGAGCAAAAAACAATTTCAAAAGTATAGTGCTCCGAATGAAAGCAGCTGTTTTGGAAGGCATATGTAATAAGTCACTTTGCAAACCTCATGTTATTCCACAGTGTGTGGCGGAAGTACGAGGCGCATTTGTGTTAGTTCCGTCACACGCCCCGCCTTTTCCCCTGTCTATTCTTATTGTGAGTGGTCTTCAGAAAGAACGGTGAAGGGTATCCCTCCACAAGGGACTGAGCCACGTTTTACTCTCACGATAATCATTCAAGATCTAATTCTTCGGGCTTTCCCGGCGATGTAATGACATCTTGGGTTGTCGGGTGTTCTGACGGATATCAGCGTCTCAGGTCGGACCAAACGAAGGTCCGCTCTCATCAATAAAACTTTTTGTTTTGCGCACAGTCTTCCACGCAATCTTTTGTCAAACATGGGTGTGACGTTCTAACTCTGAACAAACGAACTCACGACATACCGCGTAACATTTCTTTGAATATCCCTATGTCTTCTGTTAAAATAAATCGCTAAGACAGACGATTGTTGCTAAAGAATCATTCAGTTTAAGCTTCTGAAACCGGAGTCTTCCGTGAACGAATTAGATGCCCTTAAAGAATGTGTTGGTCGTCTACCTTCACTTCAGGCATGTGTACTATAAACTGCTGCATTATTCTCTCGAATGAACGAATCCTACAGAGCAACTGACAGAGTAGTGATCAAACTGCGCATTAAAACTGGCCGTTCTCCCCGACATCATACCAGAGAAGGCGCCAGCCAGGTAGAAGCGTGGGCCTCGCGTCACGCAAACACTGTTATCTGTCCGTCCCCAGCAGGGGCGAGTGCAGGCTCTGGCCGCCCGCCGCGCGTGTTCGACGTTGTTCGTCTCGTCGACCAAGTTCTTATCGCGAAACCAAAGGAACTATGGTCTTGACGATGGAAACACCGGCGTACGATATGCCAATACCTCTAGGCTAAAAGAAGGGTTTTAAGTTGTAAGAGAACAATAAAAATAAAAAAAAATGGAAAAAGGAAAAGAAAAACGAGGGTGGGGGAACTAGGCTGACACAGCCCAATGGTTGAGAATTTCTCTTCTGACGGAGCAACACTTTCTTATCTCCAGAGTTTACTTTTGGGTTTTTTCCCTCTTATGCTTGCAGACTTTGTGTTAGATATATTACTCATACTGTCATCTCGTCTCTCCCTTTGGAAGATGTTTGTCACTAATAGCTTGCAGTCTTCTGGCAGTAAGACAGTTATCGTCACAATAGCAAACTTTACCTCACTGGCAACGTGCCAGCATCACAGTTTAATTGTTTTTGCGAGGGAACATAAAAAGTCAATAAAAGAGCTTGTCAAGAAAGCAATTGCATCTCTTCATTGTGATGTATTTACGAATTTTTTTTTAGTTGAATTTATTGGCCTTACCTCACACCGTTTAG
Organism: Schistocerca nitens; assembly: GCF_023898315.1. NCBI lineage: Eukaryota > Metazoa > Arthropoda > Insecta > Orthoptera > Acrididae > Schistocerca > Schistocerca nitens. Next base: position 692,215,857 of record NC_064618.1, on the reverse strand, counting down.
CCAGCTTATACTTACATAAAATAGTTGCCATTGACTTACAACCATTCTAAAATTATATGCTTTAAAACACATGTGCAGTCCATTGCCATCGTTATGTTGGTCCTAGATGCGGATACCTGTGGCAAGTAGGAAACTTTGTGATCTTGTGTTGCTAACAAAGCCGTCACGAAACCTGCAACGCATGACCAAGCTTCCAAAGCTCTTGTAAGAGGTCTGTAATTCTTTCATGTACTCTGGGGCGTACAAGCAAAACGTGATCTGTACCCTCTTCTTCTCCACGACAGCGAAAACGTCTCTCTTCGATACGAAAATGTTCACGGAAATATCCGTAGTTAAATTTAATTCTCGTTATCAGAGAGGCGAGGTGCCTAGGCATTGAATTTCTATGAGATTTCGTGGAACAGGGAATCGACGTGTCAACTGTTGCGTACTTCTTGCCTTAGTGCTTCGTTGCTTCCTCCCATTCCCGTTTTCAGCTTTCCCACCATTCGTTTGTGTAGGACTCGTCGGTAATCCGAATTTGGGATTGCAGTTCACGTGATATGTCTCGTCAGGGCAGCTTCTGTGCCATTGTTGTCATACTGTGATTCCACGCAAGCAAAATCAACAGAATGGCCTTCTTACGCTAAGTTTTGAGGTCATTAGTCTTCTGACTCGTCTGATGCGGCCCGCCACGAATTCCTCTCCTGTGTCCTGTGTCGAGCTCCTCATCTCAGAGTACCAATTTCAAACTATGTCCTCGAGTATTTGCTGGATGTATCCCAATATCTGTCTTCCTCTACACTTTGTATCCTCTACAAATCCCTGAAGTTATTCCCTGACGTCTTCAGACATGTCCTGTTATCTTGTCCCTTCTTCTTGTCTCCTCGCTGGTTACGCTCGGAACCTCCTCATTCCTAACCTTATCTTTCCACCTAATTTCCGATGTTCTTTTGTAGTGCCGGATCTCACATACTTAAATCCTCTTCTGTTCCGGTTTTCTAACAGTCCATGTTTCACTACCATGCTCCAAACGTACATGCTCAAAAAATTTCTTCCTCAAATTAAGGCCTACGCTTGATACTAATAGACTTCTCTTGGCCAGGAATGCTCTTTTTGCCTGTGATAGTCTGATTTTTATACCCTTCTTGCTCCGTCGTTCATGGGTTATTTTGCTGCCTATGTAACAGAATTCCTCAACTCAAACTACTTCGCGATCACTAATGTTGATGTTAAGTTTCTCGCTGTTCTCATTTCCGATACTTCTCATTACTTTCGTCTTTCTTCGATTTACTCTCAGTCCGTACTCTGTATCATTAGACTCTTCATTCCATTAAACACGTCCTGTAATTGTTAACTTTCACCAAGGATATCAATGTCATCCAGAGAATCTTATCATTATGTCCTTTGACCCTGAATTTTAATCCCACTCTAGAATCTCTCTTTCATTTCCGTCATTGCTTCATTCAAGTATAGGCTGAATAGTAGAGGCGAAAGACTACACCCCGTCTTACACCCTTTTAAATCCGTGCACTTCGTTATAGGTCTTCCACTCGTATTGCCCCCTATTGGTCCTTACACATATTCTATATTACCAGTCCTTCCGTATAGCTTACCTCTATTTTTCTCAGGATTTCGAACATCTTGCACCATTTTACAGTGTCGAACGCTTTTTCCAGGGTCGACAATTCCGATGAACGGGTCTTGATTTTTCATCAGTCTTGCTTCCGCTATCAACCGCTACATCAGAACTGCCTCTCTGTTGCATTTACCTTTCCTAACCCCAAACTGATCCTCAGCTAACACATCCATAATGTTCTTTTCCAATATTCAGTATATTATTGTTATCAGCAGCTTGGATGCATGAGCTTTTAAGCTGATTGTGTGATAATTCTTACACTTGTCGGCTCTTTCAATCTTCTGAATTGTGTGGATAACGTTTTTTCCAAAGTTTGATGGTATAGCGCCACTCGCACACATACTACACACCAACATGAATAATCGTTTTGCTGCCACTTCCTCCAATGAGTTTGGAAACTCCGATGCAACGTTATCTATCTCTTCTGCCTTGTTTCTAATACTGGATCCCCAATCTCTTCCCTATCGACTCCTGTTTCTTCTTCTATCACGTCACCAGGTAAGTCCTCTCACTCACAGAGGCCCTCAATGTACTCTCTCCACCCATCTGCTCTCTCCTCTGAATTTAACAGTGGAATTCCTACTGTACTCTTGTTACCGGAAGCTGCCTTACAATGTGCTTCGACGTTGCACTGTTAATGTGAGGCTCATGGTCAAAGGCAATGCCAGTTATTACCTTCATCTTAGACAATTTCAGCGCGAGTGGGACGCCAAAAGTATTAGTTTGGGTGATCTACTGATCTTCCTTGAAATTTCATGACCATCTATATACGCTTCAACTAGGGAAGGAAGAATTCTAGTGATTCCGAAACGCCCATTTAAGCACTATATGGTTAGATAAGAGGTAATTGTTTTCAGGCTAAGTAGTTCTATTGATTCTTTTTAAGAAGGAATTTAGCGCACAGTTATCATCGGCGTAGATGGAGCGGAGGCTCATGTGCTTCGATCAAGAGTGCATTGGTACGGGTGGAGCGCATTGCTCCCGATATTCAATGATAAAGATCCGCCTGCTGGATAACAAAGATAAGCTCGGTGATCCCCATGGTGCTATATACACTCCTGGAAATGGAAAAAAGAACACATTGACACCGGTGTGTCAGACCCACCATACTTGCTCCGGACACTGCGAGAGGGCTGTACAAGCAATGATCACACGCACGGCACAGCGGACACACCAGGAACCGCGGTGTTGGCCGTCGAATGGCGCTAGCTGCGCAGCATTTGTGCACCGCCGCCGTCAGTGTCAGCCAGTTTGCCGTGGCATACGGAGCTCCATCGCAGTCTTTAACACTGGTAGCATGCCGCGACAGCGTGGACGTGAACCGTATGTGCAGTTGACGGACTTTGAGCGAGGGCGTATAGTGGGCATGCGGGAGGCCGGGTGGACGTACCGCCGAATTGCTCAACACGTGGGGCGTGAGGTCTCCACAGTACATCGATGTTGTCGCCAGTGGTCGGCGGAAGGTGCACGTGCCCGTCGACCTGGGACCGGACCCGCAGCGACGCACGGATGCACGCCAAGACCGTAGGATCCTACGCAGTGCCGTAGGGGACCGCACCGCCACTTCCCAGCAAATTAGGGACACTGTTGCTCCTGGGGTATCGGCGAGGACCATTCGCAACCGTCTCCATGAAGCTGGGCTACGGTCCCGCACACCGTTAGGCCGTCTTCCGCTCACGCCCCAACATCGTGCAGCCCGCCTCCAGTGGTGTCGCGACAGGCGTGAATGGAGGGACGAATGGAGACGTGTCGTCTTCAGCGAAGAGAGTCGCTTCTGCCTTGGTGCCAATGATGGTCGTATGCGTGTTTGGCGCCGTGCAGGTGAGCGCCACAATCAGGACTGCATACGACCGAGGCACACAGGGCCAACACCCGGCATCATAGTGTGGGGAGCGATCTCCTACACTGGCCGTACACCACTGGTGATCGTCGAAGGGACACTGAATAGTGCACGGTACATCCAAACCGTCATCGGACCCATCGTTCTACCATTCCTAGACCGGCAAGAGAACGTGCTGTTCCAACAGGACTATGCACGTCCGCATGTATCCCGTGCCACCCAACGTGCTCTAGAAGGTGTAAGTCAACTACCCTGGCCAGCAAGATCTCCGGATCTGTCCCCCATTGAGCATGTTTGGGACTGGATGAAGCGTCGTCTCACGCGGTCTGCACGTCCAGCACGAACGCTGGTCCAACTGAGGCGCCAGGTGGAAATGGCATGGCAAGCCGTTCCAGAGGACTACATCCAGCATCCCTACGATCGTCTCCATGGGAGAATAGCAGCCTGCATTGCTGCGAAAGGTGGATATACACTGTACTAGTGCCGACATTGTGCATGCTCTGTTGCCTGTGTCTATGTGCCTGTGGTTCTGTCAGTGTGATCATGTGATGTATCTGACCCCAGGAATGTGTCAATAAAGTTTCCCCTTCCTGGGACAATGAATTCACGGTGTTCTTATTTCAATTTCCAGGAGTGTACAAGTGGTTGGTTATACGTAGCCACCTGCTTTCGCTCACCACCACTAACAATAACAACAACCATTGTCAGCACTGTCGTCGTCGTCGTCGTCGTCGTCACTGCTGCCGCCTTCGTAATCAACGCCACGAGACTGCACTATAGATGCATTTGTCACTGTCTCGTATACGGCACCCGAACAGTTGGGTACCAGACACTGAACCAATCCAAGTAAAGTCAAGTAGGAAGTTCCACACCTGGCAATGAATCACACGATTAAATAAGAAAATTTCGATGGTAAGGCTGGAACTTCCTAAACAAGTTTCAGTATCAGTACGCATAACCAAGGCGTCGACAACTTAGCTGACGCCAAGATTAGGCATAGGTTTTTAATACTGACACCGCACCTTGTTAAGTACGTTCTCAGCTTTTCGGCATCTCATTATAGCAGTAGCCGAAACCGCGTAATGAATGAAGATGTTTTATTAAGCGATATAGACGCTTTTATTCATAAAACTCTAGGAACCAATGGCCCCTTTTCTATATTAACAACATCCGCAACGGAAGTTCAACAAAACAATAACGCTGCTAGCATTAAACGCGTGCTTACAGTTGCTTTGTAACCTGCTTTCTTGCAATAACAACTAAGCTATGATATATGCTAACACGACTTAGGTAAATACAAATTATTGACTGAAATTGCACGGCGTTTGTTTTTCGGCATTGTAATAAGCCTTATTAACTTTAATTTCCTGCAGTCTCGCTTGTTTTAATCAGGCGAAATTTACTCGTAGATCGTAATTACCGATTTTCCATCAACATTAATTCTGATACAATGAAAGAACTGTGGTTTAGAAATTATTGGAGCACATTGGAATTACTTTTCCACAAACTCTTCGAATATGTCATTATGGACAGCAACCACATGACAAATGCCTCTCTGTTGGTAACTACATTACGCAGCAAGAAATTTTAAGATCGTGACTTTCATCTAGGGACAAATTGCTTTAACGTCGTAATAATGAAAAAGTTATTAAGAGCGGAGTAATTTTTTGACCGACAAAACCTGTCGATTATTGTATCGATATCTCTTTTATGCTTGTAGGATCCCTCCTGTGAATACAGGTATTAGAATGACGATAAATAAGTGGTATACATTACACATGGTGGCCGACAGATAATGCACTGAAAACAGTATACGACAGGAAGCCATATGAACACAGCCAGAATATGAACCAGCCTTAGCCGCGATGCAGGAATCTTTTTTCCTTGCTTTAGTAAGAATCAACGGAAGAGGTTTAGGAAGAAACAGCCAATGAGAAGAGAGTATTATTTACCTGAAATTTAATACCTATATACACTTTAAACACATTAAATGCCATAAAAATAAATTTTACTTTATATGTTATGACAACAACATTATGCAGGTGTGTAGAATCCATGCGAAAAATGTTACGTGTGTTTCCGATAGATGACGGAAACATGAACCTGCAATAGCTAATAATTGCGGTGACTGTTGTAGCGCATCCTCTTTATTGTTCGATGCGTAGGTAAGCAAGTTATCACTAAAATAAAAAAGACGCTCCTGCTCGGATATGGGATCTCTACAGTTTGCCGGAGACCTATCGTAAACAAACTCCGACGAAGCTATTTGATTAAAGTCAGTTTTGGAAATTTCTGTACACTTAGTTGTGAGCTTATTGAGATATTGTAATGTAAACAGTCACGAAGGTTCGGCGTTCGGAAACAGTGTTTTGAGAATAAGGAACTCAGTGCATTAGCGAAAATAACACAGGAACAGGAACAAGACACAAAGTGACTAGCAAGCATCAACGACTGACTATTAAGAAGTTAACGGTTAAGCTACTAAGATGAGAAGGAACATTTTTTCTCCCATCAACTGGTTAAAAAGTTTACAGGTCGTTCATTACTACGAAAGGTTTTATCTAAATGCGTTTAGGCTGATGTATCGCAACAATACCATCTATATATATAGCGCTTCGGATATGAATCCGGCACCGGCGTTGATAAACGTAACATTGAGGCTGTAGAGGTATGGCGATCAACAGAGGTAACCGGCTTAGCAGCGGCGTAGCGTGGCGTCACGGCTACGTCACGGAGCGCGTCAGCTCAGCCCAGCTGCGGCGAGCCAAGCAGGACAGAGCGGGCCGACGGGCCCTGCCGTGAGGACGGTGAGCGGCGGCTACGACAACTTACGTCAATACAACGTCCAGAGCTGCAGAAATTCACCGAAAAACTACGGATGCCGAAACTTCAGCTTTGCAGGCTTACTGATTCTAGATAAATGTCAGATATCGAGTATCACAACAAGGTCTCTCGAAGGGAGCAGCATGAAATAGCAGGCAGGCAGACGGGCACTCACGTCTTCGTCGACATCGCTCGGGGGCTGCTGTTCTCGGGCGACGATGGGCTGGAGGTCGTCGTCGGCGGCGGTGGGGGGCCGCGGCGCCAGCTGCGGCGGCAGCGCCTGGGGCCGGTAGTAGGCGTCGGCCGAGCCGCGGCGGCTGCCCCCCGCGTCGCCGCCCAGGCACATGGCGCGCCGCACCAGCTGCCCCAGCGCCGAGCACAGCCCGCAGTGCGCGCCGCCGCCCCCGCCGGGCTGCTGCGCCGCCCCCGAGCCGCCACACTGCCACCGGCCCGCCCCCTGGCCCGGCCGCCTACCGCCGCCGCCCCCGCGGCCCACGCAGCCGCTCATCCGTCCTCGCAGCACCCGGCGCGGCGCGGTTCAGCACTCGGCGGCGCGGCACACCACTCCACTCCACTCCACTCCACACAACGGCACGGCGCGCCGCGGCAGACTGCGAGGCAGCGAGCTACCTGCTCCCTGGCGCGCCTGCAGCGGCACTGCCAGCGCCGGCTCGACCCGCCCCGCCCTGCCCCTCCTCGTCACTCCCCCGCCCCTTCCCACCAGGCCACAGCGCATGCGCGCGGCCGACCGGTCCCTGGCCCGGCCCAGCCCGGGCACCCAGGCCGACCCAGCCAGCAGCCACCAACCTGCGCTCTCCGTCTCCTGCGCGGCGCACACTTCTAGCAATCTCGTACAGAGTCTCTCTCTCTCTCTCTCTCTCTCTCTGTTTGGCGCTGCAATGTACAGCCATCTGCTAAGTCTTGCACGTCGAAGGTTGTAAAAACACTCAACTTTGGTCAATACGTTCTTCTCAAAAACTGTCCATTCAATTTTGGCTGTGGTTGTCAGTCCAGTATTTGAGTGCACCCTACCGATACTGATTCTTGTTTTTCTGTATTCTGATAAACTTTCTGTTATTGGCTTCAGTCAGCTGGTTCTTGGCTATCTTTGATATAATCTGCCAATGCATACTTCTCTCCTTCCACTATCTCCTCACTTGAGAATGTCCTCCACCGCCTACTTTCCTTGGCAAATACAACCTGTCGACGTCAATGCGAGAATGGAGTGAGCAGTGAATTGCCACGAGTTTTCTTGTTTTCCTGTCCATATTATCAACGTGTACTAATGTCGAGTTAACGATGCTTTTAGCGTATTTGTTGACGGGTTTGGTCCAGGTATTGCTTGTCCGATGGTACTGTTGCCATTCAGTTTGCTTTTCACAATTTTTCCGACCCTTTGGATGTATTCTTAGCTGACCACACCTTTTACACATCCATGCTTGATGTTGTCCAACTATAAAATGCAAGGGTATTGGCAGGCTTCTGGGTTGTCCATTTAGAATTTCGATGCCACCACATGCCGTCATTTTTCGCCAGTGCGAGGAACTTGTTAAACCGAATTCTATACTGATGTTATTGCGAAATATGCGAAATATTACTATTATTACTGTAGGTATATAACATATGTTAAAAAAGAGGACAGGAAATTAACTTTTTTGCGTTGTGTCTGTAAAAATGGTGACCACTCTTCAGGTAAAACCTTGAATCTGCACCTCGTCCTGCTTGAGATAATGGTGGAGGAAGGAGAGAAAGGAATCTTTATTTATTGTGTTACCAATTACTGAATGAATGCGTGATCAGTAAGTGAGTGGAAAACCGGATACTCAAAATGTAAAATAGAACAAAGTAATGTAAATGATTAAACTAATATAGTGCGGCACATTTCCTCAACAATCAGAAGTCAAATGATGATGTGTTGTCGACACATCTTGCGTACTGTTTACTGTTAGTCATCAGTTCGTTTATCTAATGAACGGTAATTCACCATGTTAACCACGTGAACGTGCTACACTTCTCAATGCACTAACTGTTCCATTGCGTGCTTGTGAATATATTTACGGGAACTGATAGATTGACTGATTTTATTTCGTATACTGTTCATGTTATTTGTGGTATACTAAGAGTACTACAGGATCCAGACAACAAAGCAAAATTTCCGAAACATCAAATGGGCTAGAACAACCTATTTTGTGCAAGTTGTCAGTTATTACCTACGTGATGAAACAGAACGAATGAGACGTAATACAGCTGCTGGTAAGGAGGAAACCGGATGCACGCACGTGTAACTGTCGCAAACCAGGGCGATGGACAAGTTACGATATTTAGCATTGGCAGAGGTCAACAACGAAACTACAGTCTCCAAGACACTGCGTATTCAAGACACTATATTGGCACTCAGTCCAGAACGGGCAATCACATAACAATTATTATATTATTACCATCTATCGCTTGTCATATTAAAAGACGACAACCGTAATAGACATTGCCCTTTAACTTTTACCGTAAAGTAATTATTACTGAGCTTATCCGCATCCCCACGTACCTGTAGCTTAAAGGGTAAATAATACTTTAATAAGCAGAAGCTGTTTATATTGAAGAAAAAAGACAATGTAGGAATAGAGGACAAGACCGTGTCGACGACAGGAATTCTTAGCTGAGGCCAGCTGTTGCGCAGCACTGCTTGAGAGCGAATGGGAAGTATACTTGCGGGCTTCCAATGGAGTTAACGAGACCTAGGATCTTACTTATTCTTGGTGCCTGAAGTCCACATTGTCTGGAGCGGGATTCGGTGTATTTATCAATGAACTGTTACCTCCTGCGCACTGAGCAAAGTCTTTTAACTTCACCATCTCGACAGAAGATATTGTTTTCACAGCTAAACAACTACAAATGTGTGTGAAGGAAAGTTTGTATTTCGATCACTAGTCTAGCGTAGATTTCATTCTATTTTGCCCTGTATTACTTCACTTCTTATTTGTACATCACCACACAGCTAAAATACTCAAGGGCAGAAGCTTGTTAGTTGCAGTGTTGGATGAATAAACACACCCATAAATGTAATGTGCGTGCAGAAACTACTCCAAAGTACGTTAAAAACTTTGGAAGGATACAATCTTCGAACTGGTAACTGGGTCTGTCGCACAGAGTCGACTTCCTTTAATGTCCGCAGTACTCATCCGGAACAACAACAGTCAAAACGGAAGAAAGAAAGTAGTGTTTGAAAGCCCTGAAATCCGATAAAGAACAAACAGAAGTTTTTGCCATGGTGGCTATGCCAACTTCACTGATTGTAAATAGCTTCTGTGAAGTGTTAGAACACATATGCTACTATTTCAACAGTCCTATATTGATAACTTTTCAGGAACATATCGTTTCACTTCGGTGCGAGAACCGTAATAACGATGACAAGAATTCACCCAAGAGTGGCGGCCAACAGATCAACCTCGCAGTTGTGCAGGAAGTCCGCCTCGCAGGCGTTAGTGAGGGAAGACCTTGCAGTAAAGCAAGGAAAAGCGCAATCACTAAGTAATCAATTTTTCTCTTTCTTGATTTTTGGGTTTTGACGTATCTGAACCCAAAAATTATTGCCCCGCTTACGTATTTAATATAGAACAGTGCTTCTGGAGGGCTGGATCAGTTACTCGAAATCGGTTGTTGTTCACAAGGCGTGACAGTATCCTTAGTTCATGTTGGTTATTAGTTTTTCACGAACACGTTAATTACGCCCTTATGCCGTGCAACAGTGCTATTAGTGAACATTACTTCTTGCAGACGAGCTGGACAGTTAATGCTGATACACCAACAAATCTGGCAAATTCGTTACCGGTATGGTCGTGGGCACGTTCAAACGTAATAGCTTCTGTCTTAAATTGTGTCACGTCTCCACGTCGGCACATCTTACAACAACAGATTGGCACACACATACATACCATCTAACCGCCACGTTTTACAGGCTCACTTGCCTGCTACGTCCCAGCGCTCCAAAGCTATCAGTGGGGTTTTTTGAGGGTGGCCAATACATTTCCTGATAAGCTTTAACGTCATAAATCGTTAATAAAAAGTCGACCAACTATTTGACATTTTAATTTCCAAAATACGATATTATTCTTAACGCAAGAGTTGTAGAAGGTCTGTAAATTGTCATTCCCAGTTTTGCTTCGTATCAATTTGAATAACTAGTAATTTAGAATATTTCGTTTTATTTATTGATTTGTCCCCAAGCTTTATTTCTAACGGTGTGGTCAGGCCTTGTGCAGAGCAGAGTTGCACTCAGTGGCAGTCCGTTTCCAAAGAATCAGTTACTCATACGCAAGAAAATTTTATTTACAAGTCTTGAAGTTGTTTTATTCGGCTTCGTTACAATACTCGTATGTCCAGCAAAGAAAAATATTCCTGCTACTTGGATGTATGGTGGCAAATCATTTATGCACAAAAACAGAGTGGACGCAACATCATCCCCTGAAGTAGAATTGCAGTGATTATTAGTCATGCCAGATATGCTGTTTCGTTGTGCACACTCTCCGTGTTTCTAAATGGAACACACTGTTTATCATAATATCTAATTGACAGAATGTAGTAAAATATTCTCACTATTCGCTAATATTTAATGTAACTGTTATCGTTTAAGTGTAATGTGTTGAACACAGTGTGGCTAGCCACACAGTGTTATGACTCTTGAGATGTACTTGAAAATCAATTACATAGCCATTATATAGTGTTTTTTCCTATCTGACAACCAGGACAGAACAGATACTACAGGTTTTGATAGATAAAACGGCCGTAAATATTAAATTTCTAAGGACAGACCGACGCCAACCGCAACTGGGCATCGAAATAATTTGATGGTGAAAGGTGAAAATTTGTGCTGGATCGGGACCCGAACCCGGATCCCTCGTTTAACGCCAGTGGTTGCCTTAACCGCCCCGGCCACCTGGCGCGCTTCCCGTCCGACCCTAATTCTCAACTTGTCACACTCCAGTAACGTAGGATGTCCATACACCTACTTACAGCGATTCTTGTGTTCCCGCAAGAGGCTCGGGCTCTGTTGCGCATCTGCACCTGCATCCGTATCCACACGAAAGCGTCGACGTCCGACAGAACGGGCACAACACATACGTTATTCTGAGTATATCTGTAAGCGTGACTGCCTTGTTAACTTCAGTGACAACGCACAACTGGGTCAGAGCCTTTTGCAGGAATACAGGACTCGCTGAGATCAAGTAGGTGAATGAACGCTACTGGCGTGTGACAAATTGAGAATTTAGTTCTGACGGGATGGGTGTCCGGATGGCCGACGCAGTTAAGGCAATCCCTCGCGTTAAGCTTGAGTTCCGTGTTCGAGTCCTCGTCTTGCAAATCTTTTAAACATTCATATCGAATTATTTCGAATGGCTGGCGTCGGTCTTTCCTTCGAAAATTACATAGCTCTGACAGAGATTGTGTATATTATAGAAAAAATGTTTTCATTAAATGGTTCAAATGGCTCTGAGCACTATGGAACTTAACATCTGAGGTCATCAGACATTTAGAATATACTTAAACCTAACTAACCTAAGGACATCACACACATCCATGCCCGAGGCAGGATTCGAACCTGTGACCGTAGCGGTCACGTGGTTCCAGACTGAAGCGCCTAGAACCGCTCTTCCACAGCAGCCGGCTGTTTTCCTCAAGTTGATTTTATCATGCAATAACTCATGGACTCACAATATCAGATGAAGCTGCTTTCCTGTGAGATAGTTTTTACTTATTAAGAAAATGACACATAGTGTAAGAGACTGATTTTAACAGTACAGAACAAGTAACACTGTCAGATGAAAAGTGTCCTGTTGCAGTGAACAGAGAAGCTAGTGTTCCACGGCGGAGGCGGTGCGGCAGCTGCTCACCTGTTGAGTGCGGCCCACGGGCGGCGGCCCGCCAGCGGAACAACACGCCCTGGTTGCCGGCCGGCGTCGCCACGAGGCACGGGCGGACCGGAGGCTGGCTCACCCTGTGGCAGTGGCGGACGCTCCGTGCGCATACCTGGCTTCCAGTAAACTGAGGTCGGATTCTTATACTCCTATAGTTCAATTCTTTTATCTTGGCGGTTCGCACATGCCCGCCCACACGCGGGAGATTGCTGCGTTGCCAGTTGTATGCGCCAAGAGGAGCAGCGCCATAGTATAGATCGCCAACTTACGTTTAGGGGGGAGCGCGCAGTTTATGAAGTAAAACCACCACGGCCGCATTAACCCTTTCGCTGCTACAGAGACGTGCTCCCCGCATTCCGCGACGTGCGCGATTTTGTCATCATTGCACTGCTCGCCTGTGCAGACACATGGCGTTTTGACTGCTTTGACACACTTTATCATTTGATTTCACAAAACCTATTTGGCCCAAAAATTTGATTTTTACACATCTTCTTGACTGATACCTTCCCCCCATAAATGACTTAATTTGGTTTCGATGTTCAACGCAGTTATTGTGCAGCATTAGATGTAGTAAACCATTGCACGAAATTTTGAAGAGTTTGCAGAGGTAAAAGTCCATAGCGTATACTTTCCGTATGGTCGATTTTAGTTACCACTAGAAATTTCAAAACATTACATTCAAACGAATAAAATTCATGAAGTAAGACACTTCGATATTGATTTTAAATAAAGAAAATATTAAGCATCGATCAAGGATTGAACTCAGAATCTTTTGCTTAGCAGTCATACACTTTAACCATTACGCTAACGCAGCTCGTCATTCAATATACATCCTGGAGGACTTTAAAGGATCACGCACAATACCGACAAACACTGTTGGTATGATTATGAATTACTCAAGTTTCGTCGAAGTACAATAGGAAATAAACAATTACCACTGTTCTTTATTGCGAAAAAGCGGTTAGTGAGAATGATAAAAACACCGTTCCTTGCTATCGCCTGAATTAGGAGGCCTATTGCTTGTTTGGTTTAATTAATTAATAGAATATGAAGCAATTGGTATAAAGAATGCTTTTTCCAAACTTTCTATAAAAGAAAGTCTGCTATCAACACACTGCTTTTGTTCCATTACTTTATTTATGACTGAACGTTTCTAAAACTGAAGACACTCGTCCGTGCTCTGCACTGCAGTAGAGCTCTGGCAAAGTCGTTCTCTGTTTATTGTCTGACTGTGTTTTGTTACGTCAGATGCGCAGAACGAACCTAAACTCGGCCGCCGTCGTAAATGACGCGCACTTTAGTACTTGATGGTGTGTGGGAAGTTGAATCAGGGCCCCTGTCTGGGACCCGAACCCTGATGCCTGCCATTAGCGGACAGTGTTGCCACTTGAGAAGGTCGTTTCAAAAGGTACCAAATCCATAAAATTTAATTTAATAACGCAGACAAAAAACGTTTTACAGTCACAGTAGCATCACAAAATCTTTTGTAGCTGTGTTATCATATTTAGAGAGATTCTGAGATACATTATGCCAAGTATCTCTGTGAAATATTTATTTCTTTAATTATCATTACAAAAATAAAAATGAATTTGGTAAATTTTGGAAAAATGTGTTAAATTTGGAGACTGTTCTTCTGGAGTGTCTGTTGGTGATTCACATTATCCATCTTATGTACACTATGTGATCGAAAGTATCCGGACACCTGACTGAAAATGACTTACAAGTCCGTGGCGCCATACATCGGTAATGCTGGAATTCAGTATGGTGTTGGCCCACCCTTAGCCTTCGTGACAGCTTCCACTCTCGCAGGCATACGTTCAATCAGACGCTGAAGGTTTCTTGGGGAATGACAGCCCCTTCTTCATGGAGTGTTGCACTGAGGAGAGAGATCGATGGCGGTCGGTGAGGCCTGACACGAAGGCGGCGTTCCAAAACATCCCAAAGGTGTTCTATGGGATTCAAGTCAAGACTCTGCGCAGGCCAGTCCATTACATGGATGTTATTGTCGTGTAACCACTCCGCACCAGGCCGTGCATTATGAACAGGTGCTCGATCGTGTTAAAAGATGCAATCGCCATCCCCGAATAGCTCTTAAACAGTGGGTAGCAAGAAGGTGCTTAAAACATCAGTGTAGGCATGTGCTATGATAGTGCCACGCAAAACAACATGGGGTGCAAGCCCCTCCATGAGAAACACGACCACACCATAACACCACCGCCTCCGAATTTTACTGTTGGCACTACACACGCTGGCAGATGACGTTCACAGGGCATTCGCCATACCCACACCCTGCCATCGGACTGCCGCCATGTGTACCGTGATTCGTCACTCAACACAACGTTTTTCCATTGTTCAGTCGGCCAATGTTTACGCTCCTTACATCAAGCGAGGCCTCGTTTGGCATTTACCGGCGTTTTCTCACCTCCCGCCTAACTGTCATAGTACATGCAGTGGATCCTGATGCAGTTTGGAATTTCCGTTTGGTGGTCTGGACAGATGTCTACCGATTATACGTTACGACACTCTTCTACTATTGGCAGTCTCTGTCAGTCAACAGACGTGTCCCTTCACGTTTCCTCTTCAATATCACACCGGAAGCAGTGGACCTAGGGATGTTAAGAATGTATAAATCACGTTTACAGACGTATGACACAAGTGGCACCCTAACATACACTCCTGGAAATTGAAATAAGAACACCGTGAATTCATTGTCCCAGGAAGGGGAAACTTTATTGACACATTCCTGGGGTCAGATACATCACATGATCACACTGACAGAACCACAGGCACATAGACACAGGCAACAAAGCATGCACAATGTCGGCACTAGTACAGTGTATATCCACCTTTCGCAGCAATGCAGGCTGCTATTCTCCCATGGAGGCGATCGTAGAGATGCTGGATGTAGTCCTGTGGAACGGCTTGCCATGCCATTTCCACCTGGCGCCTCAGTTGGACCAGCGTTCGTGCTGGACGTGCAGACCGCGTGAGACGACGCTTCATCCAGTCCCAAACATGCTCAATGGGGGACAGATCTTGCTGGCCAGGGTAGTTGACTTACACCTTCTAGAGCACGTTGGGTGGCACGGGATACACGCGGACGTGCATTGTCCTGTTGGAACAGCAAGTTCCCTTGCCGGTCTAGGAATGGTAGAACGATGGGTTCGATGACGGTTTGGATGTACCGTGCACTATTCAGTGTCCCCTCGACGATCACCAGTGGTGTACGGCCAGTGTAGGAGATCGCTCCCCACACCATGATGCCGGGTGTTGGCCCTGTGTGCCTCGGTCGTATGCAGTCCTGATTGTGGCGCTCACCTGCACGGCGCCAAACACGCATACGACCATCATTGGCACCAAGGCAGAAGCGACTCTCATCGCTGAAGACGACACGTCTCCATTCGTCCCTCCATTCACGCCTGTCGCGACACCACTGGAGGCGGGCTGCACGATGTTGGGGCGTGAGCGGAAGACGGCCTAACGGTGTGCGGGACCGTAGCCCAGCTTCATGGAGACGGTTGCGAATGGTCCTCGCCGATACCCCAGGAGCAACAGTGTCCCTAATTTGCTGGGAAGTGGCGGTGCGGTCCCCTACGGCACTGCGTAGGATCCTACGGTCTTGGCGTGCATCCGTGCGTCGCTGCGGTCCGGTCCCAGGTCCACGGGCACGTGCACCTTCCACCGACCACTGGCGACAACATCGATGTACTGTGGAGACCTCACGCCCCACGTGTTGAGCAATTCGGCGGTACGTCCACCCGGCCTCCCGCATGCCCACTATACGCCCTCGCTCAAAGTCCGTCAACTGCACATACGGTTCACGTCCACGCTGTCGCGGCATGCTACCAGTGTTAAAGACTGCGATGGAGCTCCGTATGCCACGGCAAACCGGCTGACACTGTCGGCGGCGGTGCACAAATGCTGCGCAGCTAGCGCCATTCGACGGCCAACACCGCGGTTCCTGGTGTGTCCGCTGTGCCGTGCGTGTGATCATTGCTTGTACAGCCCTCTCGCAGTGTCCGGAGCAAGTATGGTGGGTCTGACACACCGGTGTCAATGTGTTCTTTTTTCCATTTCCAGGAGTGTATGATCACATTCGAAGTCCTTGAAACCGCAAGACCACTACGGTCGCAGGTTCGAATCCTGCCTCGGGCATGGATGTTTGTGATGTCCTTAGGTTAGTTAGGTTTAACTAGTTCTAAGTTCTAGGGGACTAATGACCTTAGCAGTTGAGTCCCATAGTGCTCAGAGCCATTTGAACCATTTTTTTGAAGTCCTTGAGTTCCGCGGAGCGCCCCATTCTGCCCTCTCGCGACGTCTAATGACTACTGAGGTCGCTGATATGGAGTACCTGGCAGTAGGTGGCAGCACCAATGCCTCTAATATGAAAAACGTATGGTTTTGGGGCTGTCCAGATTCTTTTGATCACATAGTGTATCATATTCCATAATTTAATTAAAAACTTGCAATGAACATAAAAAATGCCAGACACGTCCTTACGACATACAGTGTCAAGTAAGCGAATATCGGACTTCTTGTGTATGACGTCATTGGCTGCCAGGATTTGGTGCTTCTTGGAAAAGAAATGAGAATGAATTTTCTACTCTTCACCATGAACAGCAAGTCTTAAGGGGGAACATATAATGTATGTGGTACGTTCCGGCATACATAACCGTTCGTATTACATAGGTAATAGTTCCAAGTAGTGCTGCCACCTGTTATCCCATTTTTCCATTTTTTTAGATTTTGTTCCTTTTGGAAATGAGCTTCTCATTTGTGCGATCCGAGAGCTCCTCGCGGTCTGAGACAAAAACTTTCTCCTCTGGCGGCGCGGTGTGGCCGCGCGGCTTGAGGCGCCATGAAACGGATTGCGCAGCCCCTCCCGCCGAAGGTTCGAGTCCTCCCTCGTGTGTGTGTGTGTGTGTGTGTGTGTGTGTGTGTGTGTGTGTGTGTTGTTCTCAGCATAAGTTAGTGTAAGTAGTGTGTAAGTCTAGCGACCGATGACCTCAGCAGTTTGGTCCCTAAGGAATTCCCACACATATGAAATATTTCTCCTCTGTTTTCTAACCAGTTCTTCTTCGAGCTTAATGCGACAGCATTTTAACCTCGTAAATTTATGTTTATATTTCGATCTCATACGAAAACATATAGAACAAATCATTGGTGCAACTGTCTGCATTCGGTCGGTAACATTTTACTCGTGACTTCCACTACCCTCTTCACTTCGGCATCTTTCTTTTGATTGGGAGATTCACACTGTTCTCCTAGTCGTATGTGTAAGCTGGTCACGCAAAAATTAGGATTTAGATTTTTAAAATTAAAAATGTACATTTAGACGAAAATTTATGGCTCGCAAACCTCGAGGAACCTTAACGGACTTACACACTAAGTAATTCATGTTTTACATGTGTACTGTGGCTGGGACATAAACGACAACTACAGAATTGTGAGAAAATTGCATAGAACTTGGTGGTCTATTTGTTTTCACGATTTATGTATTGACGTAAAACCACTATCGGCGCGATGTTTCACGACGGAAATTCAGTATCTCCGGCAGTGGTGGAATTTAATACTTACACAACCTTAGTTACCCGAAACTGGAATCATTATACTGCAGACAGTAGTTAAAGCTTCAAAGGAAGTGCACATGCAAAGAAAACGAAAGTTGGAACTGTCGCACTTGGAAACGATACAAACGGGGTACTTTTTTCCTCCTCACACTGGCGGCTGAAACCGCTTCAGACGATTCATGTTCGGTTTTGAATAGTGCTAATCTTAGATGAATTAAAACGCTCTGAAGTTTAAGGTGTCATTCAGGGTATATCACACCATTAAAGCTGAGATATTGAAACAATCTTGGTTTTTCTGCAGCTGGGATTTTTGTCAGTGAGTCAGAAAATGAATACTCAAAGAAAAGAGAGATTAAGGAAAGACTGCTTTAGCGTGAAGCATGTATATGACATGCTCTAGTCTGCTCTGTATCATCATCTTGATATTAACATTGTCACGACTTTGGTTAGAGTTCCCAGTAGAACATTCTTTAACATTTAGCTTTTCTCACAAACTAGTGATGTTAAGGTAACAGCGTTTTGTTGGCAGGCATTGAGCACTACAATCGAAAAATTTATGTAACCAATAACATTTAAAAGATTAAGTAATCTATGAAGTAGAATATAAATTTAGGCCAGCTTTGTAACACTGACCAAAATTTCGATGTAGGGTAACTAAGTAAAACCGTTTTATTTTCTATGTTTTGTCTGCCCCTTTTTATTACTCGTAGACTGCTGATCGGTATACGGAACTTTCATCTATTCAGAAACATTTCGGCTATTTAACTGGAGAAATCGACGTACGAGTCTACCGGAAGATTAAACTCTCCCTGTCTTACGTTAATTATTCTTTTCATAATTTCACTATGTCTTTCTTTGCCGATAACGCAATGGAGCTGCCGGCCGCTGTGACAGAGCGGTTCTAGGTGCTTCAGTGCGGAACCACATGGCTGCTACGGTCGCAGGTTCGAATTGTGCCTCGGGCATGGATGTGTGTGATGTCCTTAGGTTAGTTAGGTTTAAGCAGTTCCAAGTCTAGGGGACTGATGACCTCAGATGGCAAGTCCCACAGTGCTTAGAGCCATTTTAACCATTTTTTTGCAATGAAACTACGTGCTGCAAGCTCCCACCAACATTAACATTTCATTATCATTTATTCTTGACAAGTATTTTCTTGTTCTCATATACTTAATACAGAATTTCAAATTTCCTTTTTGAATTTGTGCTCCGCACTGCACAACAAAGTGAAATTAACGTAACTGCAACAAGGACAACCCGTGTTGCTTGATTCACTCACAGATAGAAACTAGATTAACTTGACAAGACCGAGATAAGGTGCAACTGGGCACCCAAAACGTGTTGTTTCGTTGAATCTGTTGGCCAATAGCCACTGTTTGCTGTATGTTTAAGCATATGACATGTGAACAACGCTCTCCTCTGCCGTGTACCGTCAGCTTCAGTTTCAACGAATGCACTCATGACATCTACATCTACGTGATTACTCTGCTATTCACAATAAAGTGCCTGGTAGAGGGTTCAATGAACCACCTTCAAGCTGTCTCTCTACCGTTCAGTCTCGAAGGGCGCGCGGGAAAAACGATCATTTAAATTTTTCTGCGCGTCCCTGATTTCTCTTATTTTATCGTGATTATCATTTCTCCCTATGTAAGTGGGTGCCAATAGAATGTTTTCGCAAACGGAGGACAAAACTCGTGATTGAAATTTCATGAGAAGATCCCGTCGCAACGAAAAACGCCTTTGTTTCAATGATTGCCACTCCAATTAACGTATCACGTCTGTGACACTATCTCCCCTATTTTGCGATAATACAAAACGAGCTGCCCTTCTTTGTACTTTTTTGATGTCATCCGTCAGTCCCACCTGATGCGGATCTCACATGGCGCAGCAATACCCCAGAATAGAGCGGACAAGCGTGGTGTAAGCAGTCTCTTTGGTAGACCTGTTGCACCTTCTAAGTGTTCTGCCAATGAATCGCAGTCTTTGGTTTGCTCTACCCACAATATTATCTATGTGATCGTTCCAATTTAGGTTATTTGTAATTGTATTCCCTAAGTATTTAGTTGAATTTACAGCCTTCATATTTGTGTGACTTATCGCATAATCGAAATTTATCTGATTTCTTTTAGTACTCATGTGAATAACTTCATACTTTCCTTTATTCCGGGTAATTGCCACATTTCGCACCACAATACCTTATCTAAATCATTTTGCAATTCGTTTTGGTCATCTGATGACTTTACAAGACGGTAAATGACAGCATCATCATCTGCAGACAATCTAAGACGGCTACTCAGATTGTCTCCTATGTCGTTAATATAGATCAGGAACAATAGAGGGCCTATAAAACTTCCTTGGGGAACGCCGGATATTACTTCTGTTTTACTCGATAACTTTCCGCGTATTACTGCGAACTGTGACCCTTCTGACAGGAAATCACCAATCCAGTCGCACAACTGAGGCGCTACTCCGTAGGTATGCAGTTTGGTTAGAAGCCGCTTGTGAGTAACAGTGTCGAAAGCCTTCTGGAAATCTAAAAATATGGAATCAATTTGACATCCCCCGTCGATAGCACTTACTACTTCATGAGTATAAAGAGCTAGTTGTGTTTCACAAGAACGATATTTTCTGAAACCGTGCTGACTATGTGTCAATAAATCGTTTTCTTCGAGGTACTTCATAATGTTCGAATACAGCATATGTTCCAAAACCCTACTGCAAATCCACGTTAGTGATATAGGCCTGTAATTCAGCGAATTTCTCCTACTTCCCTTTTTGGGTATTGGTGTGACTTGAGCAGTTTTCCAGTCTTTATGTAGGGATCTTTCTGTGAGCGAGTGGTTGTGTATAATTGCTAAATATGGAGCTATTTTATCAGCATACTCTGAGAGGAACCTGACTGGTATACAACCTGGACACCAGCAACGACAAACAACTTCATAGACAACGTCCACAATTGTCTGTTTGCCGAACAATTTTGCATCAGAACGTAAACAGACCATCGATGTAGTCACTTCATGCATACATAAATTCGATAAGGCGATTAACGGTAATAACGGGGTGATTGTCCTGAAAATATGGCGTATCTCATCCCCGGGCTTGTCCTATCGAGTCAATCTTCCTACCTTCGCTTAACATTTGTCTTCCTTTAATTACCCTAAATATGTTTTAATCATTAACCGAGTAAACTGTCATTTTTTCTTATCTAAATCGAAAACATAGTCCCATTAGTTTGAACAGTATGAAGTCTGCATGGAAGTCTTGTACGGTTGTAGTCCATGGTGTGTCGTTCTTGGAGACAGTGCTCTGCGACTGCGTATTTACTACCTCTCACCATCATCATTGGAAGTACCATCACAGGGCCACCGATTACTGCTTTGCTTCTGGATGCGAGTCTGTCCTAACTATTTTCACTGCATTCGGTAGCTACGCATCAGCCGCCGAGTTTAGTCTCATGGGCCGGAAATGGAAGCAAAAACTTCGAATAAAAACACCAGGGACGATCAACATCCATCAAACTAAAAGGGCTAGAACCATCCAATTGAAAACTCATCAGCCCTATTAAAAAAATAACATCACAATACGTCCTGTACATCTGTTCTAACGAAAACAGTAGAAAAAACATTTCAGTAGCTCTCCCCATTTCATATTTAGAAAGAACTTTGAGGAGTGGTACCCTACTGATCTAAACAGCAGCGGAGTGTCAGGCGCCACAGATTTTGGCTGCCAATGCGCTTGGAGTGTGCCTCATACAAAGTGACATACGCAACACGCCATAGCTCAGTTAACGTATTGTTACATGGCGTGTCATACCGTCGGACAACTTTAATCAATTCGACAAGAAATAGAAAAAAATTATTGGATAACAGAATACGACGACGAAGAAAGTGAATCGAGAATGATGAAGAGAGAAGGGATATAACGAAGCAAGTGAATAGAAAATGGGAAGAACAGCTGTTATCATACTCCTATTCAGATTGCCATTACCACTGTAACACTTTAAAGACAGGGTTTCCCCTCGTGAAAACACGTCGCTACATTGTTAATCCGGTAAGCTCCTATAAATACTTGCATAAAGGCCATACAACGGCGCATACAGACCTGGAACCCACTTTTGCTCGCCTATACACTGTGTTAGTTACTGAACTATGCAATGCGGACTAGACGCTATCTTATTTACATTGGGGAGTGAAAGGTTTGAGAGACAAAAATTAAGATACTAATACCATATGCAGAAGCAGAGCAACTGTATGATATACAGCAGCCGAGACTGTCTTTATCTTTCGCGTCTCCTGTCGATACGTTGGCCTCCAAGGGAATTCATCCCCAAAGGAAGGAAGATTAGGGTTTAACGTCCCGATACAGTGAGATCACCGCCTTTAGCTCCACATTGCCGCCTTCAGTGGTTTGTGGCGGCTACCGCCCGCAGTCCTGCGTCAGATATGTGACGTACCCATTGGTACTGTACCTGTATCGGAAGCCAGTTCGTTATTGTTGCAGGGGAACTCTGAACACTTTAAACTAACCCAAGTCTTGCTACGGTTTTAGCCATGTCACGGCTGATTAAACTGTCATTTTTTCGTATCTAAATCGAAAACACAGTTCCATTAGTTTGGACAGTATGAAGTCTGCATCGAAGCCTTTGCACTGTTTTAGTCCATGCTTTGTCATTCTTAGAGACAGTGCCCTGCGACTGCGTATTTACTTGGCTGCAGTGGTCTAGTATGCCGCTGGTGTTCGCGTCAGCCATCTTCCACTGTGACCACAGTCTTCCCTATACACGTCACGCCGCATCTGATGGGGTCTGCTCTGTCCCAGAATGTTGTCCTCACTCCGAGGTAATCCTTCACACTACCGCGTAGTTCCGTATTTTGCAGGTGGCCATGAAAGTTTAATCCGAAGTGTGTCTGGAATACATCCGATTTTTATCGGATGAAGTGCCGTCATGTGAAATAAACGCAATAGCTACAACACCCACAGGTTTCTCTCCTGCTTCTTCCTGCTGTATTTGCGATATCGATCATTTCATGGCTTCTCAAGAGGTTGGCGACACAGGACACGATAGCGTTTGAACGTATCAATCAAGAACACACAAATTTTGTGAATAAAAAGAAGCAGATTACAAGTGGTAGTCTCTGGGACATGTCTATTACACCTTGTGCCATTTCCTTCAGAAGGAAGAGAAGGTAGTCGTTTCTTAGGCCTCCCATGACGCTATGATGCGATCTGTCCACCAAACTGATGCAACTCACACTGTTACTGCCTGTTCCTCACTCATCCGTGGAGATGACAGCTCGTATGTTTTGGAAAAAATGGATTCCGCACTGAGATTATTACCTCTTCCTCTTTCTATTAGTTCCAATAGTTAGTTAGAGGTAGGCTGTTGTTGGCAACTTGCGTACCAGTCGTTCTTCTCGAAACAGACATGTTTGCCATACTTCAGAATTTTATGCAATCCTAAGTAACACGTCTCATCCCGAGTTAATACAAGAAATGGAACGGCAAAAGGTATTAATTGTCTAAGCTATAAATAAGTTCGAAGCTCACAAACCTAATAAAAAATTAGAACTCAACGTATGGTGTTCCTCTCGAGGATTAGGGAGTTTACATGGGAAACCTCACATTGGGTAGAAGCTAGTGCGGCTGTTAATGGCAATAAAGGGAACTGTGATAAACTGAACATGTATCTTCGAGCGAAGTTTTAGGTTTAAATTTCATTTACAATTTTTTTATCCAGGAAGACCACTATAACAGTACCAGAATATAATGAAAACATGTCACTCCATGACATAAATGATAATAGCAGTACTCAGCCTGATCGTACTTCCTAGTTCAAATGGCTCTGAGCACTATGGGACTTAACGTCTGAGGTCATCAGTCCCCTAGAACTTAGAACTAGTTAAACCTAACTAACCTAAGGACATCACACACATCCATGCCCATGGCAGGATTCGAACCTGAGATCGTAGCGGTCGCGCGGTTCCAGACTGAAGTACTTCCTAGTATCTAACCAACTATATGTATTTATTCACAGATAGCCTAAATGAGAGAAACAACCACATTGATACCACATTTTGGTTCTTCACGTTACCTCCCACTTGTGAGTCTACGAGACTTTTCTTCTTTTTACACTGAGGTTATAAAAAGCAATGGGATAGCGAAATGCACATACAAAGATGGCGGCAGAATCGCCTACTAAGATATAAAAGGGAAATGCATCGGCGGAACTGACATTTCTACTCAGGTATTTCATGTGAAAAGGTTTCCGACATGATTATGGCCGCGCGACGGACATGAACAGACTTTGAACGCGAAATAGTAGTTGGAGCTAGATGCTCGGGACATTCAGTTTCGAACATGGTTAGGGAAACCAGTATGCCGAGCTCCACAGTGTTAAGAGTGCGCCGAGAATGCCAAATTTCAGGTATTGCCTCTCAGTATTACCTCACCCCGGATAACGCATTGGCCGGCGGCATTCATTCACTTAACGACCGAGAGCAGCGACGTTTGCGAAGAGTTGTCAGTGTTATCAGACAAGCAACACTGCATGACATAACCCCACAAATGAATGTGGGACGTACGACGAATGTATCCGTTAGGATAGCGCGGCAAAATCTGGCGTTACTGAGCTATGGCAGCGGACGACCGATGCGAGTACCCTTGCTAACAGTACATCGCCTGCAGCGCCTCTCCTGGGCTCGTGAGCCTATACGACTGGAAAACCGTGGCCCGGTCAGATGGGTCCAGATTTCAGTTGGTAACAGCTGTCGGTAGTGTTCGAATGTGGCGCACACACCACGACGCCGTGGACCCAAGTAGTCAACAAGGTACTGTGGAAGCTGGTCGTGGTTCCAAAGTGTGGGTTATGTTTGCACTGGATAGACTGGGTCCTCTGGTCCAACTGAACCGATCACTGACTGGAAATGGTTGTGTTCGGCTACTTGGAGACCATTTGCAGCCATTTATGGACTTCATGTTCCTGTGTGCATGTCAGTATGTGGCTGAGCTGGAAGAGGGGTCTAAAAAAGAACAAGTGTTAATTTTTCAACTCCGGTCGGCAAACTGCCTCCCGTTTATTGAGAAAACATTTACTGATTGACCTAGCCGGGGTACATTGTGTGTGTTTAGCGGCCCTAAGGCGCAAACAGATTGAACCGGGGCTCGAAAAGTGCACGGAGGCAACCGGCCAATGCGTCTGATCTCGTCGAGGACCTGTCAGTAAAAGAGGGCGATCCACCTGCCTCGTCCGCGCAGCTCGGCGCGGTGGGCGCTCACACGTAATCTCCTGGACCTTTCTGATTGGCTGCTGTAGGAGCTCCGCCTAGGCAAGCGACGCTTCCCTAAGCGTCACCCCGTCAGCAGAAAGGTTGTTTGTTCGTCGAGCACGTGAACAAACCGTGGGATAGTGGCACATACTGGAAAAATCTGATGTGTCGCCAACCCAGGGCCCGTGCACGGCTTTGTGAAGATCCATTGCCATCCATAGCTCACGAATTTAAAAAAAAAAAATTCCCGTTTTCTTTTATTGAAAATAAAGGACTCCCGTAGTCAATCTGTCAGCACCTGTACATCCGGAGTAAGGATGGGATTTTTTTTGGATGACAATTCGTCACGTCTCCAGGCAACAACTGTTCGCGATTTGTTTGAAGAACGTTCTGGACAATTGGTGCGAATGATTCGCCCAGCCAGATCACTGTACATGAATCCCGTGGAACATTTATTGGACATAAGTAAGAGGTCAGTTCACACACAAACTCCTGCAACGGCAACACTTCCGCAATTATGGACGGCTATAGAGGCAGCATCTCTACAGGGAACTCCCAACGTCTACTTGCGCCCATGCCAAGTGAAGATGCTGCACTACGTCGAGCTAAAGGAGGTATCCCGTCACTTGTCCCCTCAGTGTAACGTCACCAATTCATTAAAGTACGAAGTGGAAGACGAGTTCTTTTCGAGAGACGCCAACTTTTTTTTTGAGCTATTTTGCCGTTGGAAGGCCTCGACAAAGAAGCTGAAGTAGTGGACTTGAGCTGAGCCGTACACGCAGAGCCCATATCGGCGTGTTGTGCCCGGCAGACGGCGGAGCAGCGTTTGTGGCCCAGGCGGCAGAGCGGATCAGAGCAGAGCAGAGCAGAGCAGAGCAGGGCTGGGCGCCGATCAATACGGGCTGGCTAGCTGGATGGCTGCTGCTGCTGCTACAGCCACGGAGCACGTGGGCGGCTTCCGGGCAGTGGCAGCGCCACCGGCCTCACTGCTCTTCAGCAGAAGGGGACACCGCTGATCACCTCGGGTTCCGCTTTACATCTATCAAGGGCAGTCACAACTATTTAATTATTACCTCGAAAAACAAAGTTACGTAAATACTTTGCAGCTACGTGTCTGCGTTTCCGATACACTACGGACTCCTTCCGCCAGAACTGCTTATCAAGTCACAGGCACTGATGGACTGTGGTGTAGTGTCATAATTCATTTGACAGCTGCAGAAATGTGGCAGCTGGATGAGGACAATCCACATTGCTAAAGTCGTCATTTGCAATGGTCTGACATAGCTGTAACACTTCTGCTGCCGCGGCAAACTAGCTACTGCTCTACCAATGGCCTGCGCCGTTTTGATGCGGTATGCTACGCTACGGTATCACGAGCATTCCATTTTGTGCTGGGACTGCAAAAAAGCTTAAATAATTAATTATCTTTTTTGTTTCGAGATGTTACTTTCTAACTACCCTCCGTGTAACACGTACTCAAATAACACCAATTCCGGCGTCATTTTCTTGTTACGTTGG
Organism: Schistocerca nitens; assembly: GCF_023898315.1. NCBI lineage: Eukaryota > Metazoa > Arthropoda > Insecta > Orthoptera > Acrididae > Schistocerca > Schistocerca nitens. Next base: position 692,189,317 of record NC_064618.1, on the reverse strand, counting down.
AAGAATGGCTGACGTAAAAGATTCAACTTTTCACATACTAACGTTTTCTTCACAGACACAACCCTGAGGCAAAAGTGATAGATATTTCTACTTCGTTTTACTTAAGCCTCTGTTTCGTCACGAGTAGTCCGCTAATGATACACACAGTCGACGATCCGCGAATTTTCTGTCTGTGAATGTATGTGCTTCTTGTGTCCACAAATCGACTTATCGAAGAGAGAGTCAAACAGCGTGCATGATCTACACATACATTTTTCTGAGTATGTATCAGAAGCGATTTTAGATACAATGACCAAAAAAACTAACTGTACTTCAGAACCTGTCACATTAAGGTTTACTGGAGAGTTCTAAGGAAATGCACTTTACAGTCATAAATGAAAAGCAGAATATTATGTATGTCTTGAGTATCAGATTTATTTAGTCAACTTGTTTTCGGATTACAAGGCCCAAACTAACTGACAGTCGTCGTCGAAAAACATTGAAAAAGATGTTACACATCAAATGGGAGGTAGAAACACAAGTAAACGTCATATTTGACAGTGCAGTGGTAACGCAATTAAAACGTTAAAATTATATGCTAAGTAAACAAAGGTTATAAACCAGAAAAAACATTACCACTAAATCTGGAAGAAACAGAGCTTACATAACAGTTCAAATTAAATTAACAGTCACAATATAATTATTATAAGACACGAGTACTGGAGAATAGCTTGAGAAGGAATTACAAATGGAAGCTGATAGAGAACAAAGTAAACGACATAAATGACAATTGTAACAGAAAATACGTAAGCTATATTATATGGCTCAAATGGCTCTGAGCACTATGGGACTCAACATCTTAGGCCATAAGTCCCCTAGAACTGAGAACTACCTAAACCTAACTAACCTAAGGACATCACACACACCCATGCCCGAGGCAGGATTCGAACCTGCGACCGTAGCAGTCCCGCGGTTCCGGACTGCAGCGCCAGAACCGCTAGACCACCGCGGCCGGCAGCTATATTATATGTAAGAGGTCTGAAGAATTTCTGTTATTGTAAGGAAGATGTTATAAAACAACAAAATATGTGGGGTACATCAACAGTTGCAATAAAAAAAAATACAGTAAAATCGAGGAATACAATAGGACAATGTAAAAACAATTGGAAAACTGTAAGGATTTAGTGACGTTTAGAAGACTGGAAATACTGAGACGTATTTGGTCATTTAATATTAAACCAGTACTGTGGGTCAGATGTTTGTTGATTTCCAGGGCTTCCTACTGATTAAGTTTTCGACCTTTGTTTGCTAAGTGGAGCACATGGGACTGTGACTGGCAGCTGTAGCCCTCATCAGTACATGCTCAGCAAATGTGGAGTCCATGTTCAGCTAACCTGGTTGCTATGTGTCTGCCCGACTGGCCAATATAAAACTTATCAGAATCAGTTTAAATGCAACGCTCCAGAGGTGTATGCAACGCCTCCCTATCGTAAGGGGAAAGAAAACGGACGGGACGCGTCTCATTTATAAAAAAAAGTTTGAATGTACAACGGGGAAAACCTAGGAACTGCCGATACACTGAACTGGAATATAATGCGGACGCCAACCTAATTGGGTAATGAGTGAATCGTAGAAAAGTAATACACGAATTGTTTAACTTATGTGCGGAAACTGCGATGTGCGATTAATACAATCCACACTGTATTTTTTACTCTAATCCTTTCGGACCTGAATTTTTTCTGGAGGAAGACGCAAGATTTATACAAAAATATGTACCCGTTTTTATAACAAACTTTGTACATTTAACTTCATTTTATGCACTAACATAACTAATTACAAAATATTCTCTTTTGTACTACATAGAAAAAGGGTCATTCAATAATTACCATGCAAAACATCAATAACAATATTCAATTATGTAGCTGAATACAGCGATCCAACCACATCCGTGTATTCTGGTGGTCAAGAGCTGCTGCGCGCTGCCAAACTGACTTGCTGATATTTTTAAAGCGAAGCCTAACGGTTCGGAGCACTTGCGGATGATCAAAAGGTTGAACACTCACAAATGTGAACCTGAGGTTCCCACTGGAAAAAAAATACTTTTGTTGCAGCTAAAACACAGTAAAAGTTATGCACACAATGGTAGCCAGGGGGTCTGAAAGCGTTAAACTGCGTGGTAAAGGAAACGGACGAACTGAAAGATACAAAACGCTCGCCACTTCAGTTGATGTAATTAAGATCAATGACACACAAACAGTCCGTACAATACACTGGTAAACGTTACGGATTGTTTGTGAAGAATAATTTTTTATTCTGTTCTCACAGCAATGCCTGACTCAATATACTCGTCACCTAGTACGTTTATCAAATACACCGTACAGGTAAACAGTGTTGGATATAGCAGGACACCTATAATAGTTGTTTTTACAACTGCGTCGAGGAAACACAACGCTGATTATAAACATGATACCCGAAACAACAATAAAATACGAACAAATTTCAGTTTTTTATTATAGACAAACTACGACACGTACAAACACATTGTGTATGTCACTGAATAGAGGAAGGTTCAAAATCTTATGTTCACACAGACCATATACCATACACTCAACACGGGCATCATGCGTTGCTCGAAAAACATCGAAACGGTAGCCCGTTTCATTTCTGACACGAAACAACAGAACCCTGATTACTGAATGGACAGTTTCAATAATTCAATTTCTCAGATCTTTAAGAGTATATGGCATAGGTGGGACATACTGTCTTTTTTGTACTCCCCCACAGAAAAAAAGGTCAAGAAGTTTGAGGTCTGGTGATCTGGGAGGCCAAAAGCAATGAACAAAATCTGGTTGTCCACCTCTTCCAACCCAACGTCGAGAGATGTGGTGTTTAGGTAAAGCTGCACCCCAAGAAACTGAGGTAGGGTCCCGTCATGCATGAAGTGAAATCATTAGTATCTTAGTGAAGTTGAAGAAAAAATCAATTTTACAGCATGTCCAGGTATGACATTCCTGTCACATTTTCCTCCGCAAAAAGGGAAGTTCTAAATAAAATGCAATAGTTGCTATACGTTACCTTATCTAGGTTAAAGGAAAATACTGTTTATGTGTAACTTTAAACTTCTGCACTGTTATGTAGCAAAAATCAGCTACTCTTTTTTCCAAATTTTGTTCAAACAATTCAAATACCTGCAAGAATTTACCTCAAAATTTAATAGTAACTGTCAACAATATGAGTTAATTTTTCTCTATAAACGAAACAGTTAATTTCCCCATTAGGGAAACGCGCAAACAAGGTGACGACAGCTTCTGACTGTGTACAGTCGTGATTAAGACTGATCACAGACAAGTCACAGGCGTGACAGACTCTTTCTCCGGTCTAAGTATCGGCACCGTGATGGAACAGCGAGGAGAGCTTCTGTAAAGTTTGGAAGGTAGGAGACGAGGTACTGGCAGAAGTAAAGCTGTGAGTACCGGGCGTGAGTCGTGCTTCGGTAGCTCAGTTGGTAGAGCACTTGCCCGCGAAAGGCAAAGGTCCCGAGTTCGAGTCTCGGTCGGGCACACAGTTTTAATCTGCCAGGAAGTTTCACATTTGACAATTATCTCTCTACGTTCACCGTCCGAGACCCTTTCTTGTCTCCCGACACTTCGCCGCCTCCTTAGCAGTCACCTGCTTCTCGCTCTCTTCTGTAAATTTGTCTGATTAGCTACCTGTTAATTGTTAATAACCATATTGCAGCACTGGAGCACACGTTACGCTCCTCTTCAAAACTTTGAGGACACCATTCTTGAGCCACGCTCATGCTGTTCCCTAGTTTAGGTACTTCCGATAAGAATATTTTTGCAGTGACAGGTGTATTCATATGCTGCAATAATCGTGTAATCTATCTACTAACGTGTTACAGCTCCCAAAAACCACTAACCTGCCAGAAAAATCTGCACGCTGTTGCCCAGTATACCCATCTTCTTGGGAACGATCTCTCAACAAGAGAAAGTTGAATAAAATATCAATGCCACCTTGTTTCGACTTCCCGCCGATTGTTTCCAAATTTATGAAGCAACTGTTGCAATAATCTGTAATGCAACACTGTATAGCGCATCGCGTGGAGAGTCACAGTTCTTATCGAACTTATTTTCATTTAAGATAGAGAGGTACCCATGAAACCAGCACAGAACTGCAAACCACATAACACTACAACTATGCAATTAAATATACACAAATTGTCACTTCTGTCGACATTCAAGACGGATAAATCATAGGAAACATTTAAATGTGACTGCAGATAGCATTTTCAGTACATTTCACGATTATACATTCCCCGACGTGGCGAAGCCCAATAAGATGTGTGTGTCTTTTTCAGTGGTGCAGGTGTAGTCATGCCGGCAACGTGTGAAGAAAATAGTGCAACTTCTTGGGTGATTTTGCCGACAACCACTACATACCAAGCGTCGCAAGGATGCTCTCGCGAGCCGATTAGGGTACCATGTAGACTTTAGTACAAACACATTGCACTGATATCAACTTTGGTATTAGTCGCATCTGGGAGTATATAAGATCCTAAATAAATTACACAGTAGAGAAAATAGTTTCTTAGATGCAGATTTAAGTAGTGGCGAATCCTATTGAGGACATCTAGGATGCTACTGACAGGAAGATGACGCCTTGTAATCTGATTACGGACCAGTATAATATCGCAGTGATTCCGGAGCCTCAACACGCAACATGTTGTTGCAGTCATCAATGCGCACTACTAGGGACGAACAGTTGCTGACTAGAAAGCATGAGTGCTGCACAATTTGGTTTTTAAACGCACACCTACTCCATGTCTTCCCGTATCGCGTTATTAATTCGGGTATTGATGTGATAATTAAGGACAACACAAAATACTAAATACCGATAAACATTAGCACAGTAAGAGACTATTACAAACGCACATATTAGTCTCTACATTTCAGATTTTGCTTTCAAAAACTGGAGTTACGTATATGAATTCTATGGTTCGTCCGTAACTATGTTGCAGTATCAGCACTAAAAATATTTTTACTGCACCAGTAATTTAACTGGTGTGACGAAAGAAAAATTCCGCTGCTATTCTGACGTACTGCTAGCGGTGTAACGCTGACATCCCCGTAATGTCCCGGCGTAATCGAGGCCGCATCGGACGCTCAGAATAGTACACATATTAAAAGCCTACTCCTTGTATTCAGTGAAGAGCTGTCAGCAGTTTTACTTCGTGTGCACAGCGATACAGTTATGAAGTTGAGCAACAAGTTCCTCTGCGAGACATTCTTGCTCTCTCCATTTAATAAGGCACACGCGCAGCTACGGATTCGCCCCCAAGTTCCCGGGAAGCAGCATCGCCTCGCGCCCCGACGTTGAACTTACATCAAGTTACCTCTCGCGACAACTCCTGCGCCGATACCCGCCGCCGGCTGAATCCAGCAAGCCCCGTGACCTGAGGGAAAGAGGCGAGCACTCGACAACACGACGTGAAATGAAGAACGCTAAGCAAAGCGATTCCACAACAAAAGATACTGAATACGGGTCCGGCGGCATAACCCGAACAACTGCCTTAAATGTTTAAATGTGAGACTAGCAATAATGGTAAATTCTGCATCACATATGTAATGAAGTCATTACAAAAGCGTAAGGGCGATTATGGACACACAAAATGAATGATATCGTTGGTTATAACTGAAGTGCAGCTACTTACGGAGGTATAGCGCGGGCAGTAATTATCGTACGGCAGCGAAACTATGTAGACATGCTAGTGCGTTAATGCGAAGCCGATTTAGGCTGCAAAAAATTAGTTCCAATTTTGGCCACAGGATGCAAATATGGCGCTGTGAATGAAAGACGTACAGAAACGTTTCCATATGTAATGGATGAGGAGAGGAACGTGGGCAGAAAAGGTCGAACAAAGTGAAAAACGAATAATGCTGGTTTTATTATTAACCGCTGTTTATCACAGGAGACGTCGATGAGATGCTGCATCCGTAAAACGACATGACCAACAGTTGATCATAGCAGTTCCGGTGGAATGTGAGCAACGCGTTCCTGTACACTCGCCTTCAGATCAGGTAGAGGCCGAACGTGTGCCTGATTAATGCATTCTTTTTTCTAATCGCAGAGCCAAAACTGACTTTGATTCACATCAGGTCATCATGTACGCTACGCATCTACAAAACCTCTGGAGATAATACATTCATGAAAGATTGCATCCACTGGGCGAGCCACACCATCTCGCATGAAAACAGCTGTTTCCACACAGTTGCACTCTTCCAAAGCAGGAATCACATGCCCTACAAGAAGATATCGATAACGTGCAGACGTAACGGTACGACTGACAGGTTCAAAGAAGAACGAACCGAAAATAAAGATGTCTGTGAACCCACACCACACAGTCACGTAGGACGAGTGCACTGGCTCTTCGTGCACAACACGTGGTTTAACAGTATCCCAAATTCGGCAGTTCTATGTATTCACTGCACCTTGTAGTATAAAACGTGCCTGGTCAGTCTATCGGTACGCCTGCGACAGTATGCAAACCTAATATATTCCAATACGCCGCACACAAAAACGGGATTTTCCTGTGCTCATACCTCGGGTTCTACGAATGATAAAAAGGAAGGGTCAAGTGTTTTTTTTTTTTTTTTGGGGGGGGGGGGGGCCTACGGACTACTTGCATGCCAAACAGAAGAATCGTTTTGTTGTCACTATCTTGCAGTACAGGGTCGCAGTATGAATATTACACACTTCCACCTGTTTAGGTAAATGGAGCAAATCGGCTGGTTCTTTTTGCATTTGATGTAATCTACGGTAGTCTTGATGGAACTTAAGAGGCATCATTATGGGCAGTTCCTCAGAAATCCCCCAAGAAAAAGGTTTTTTCACTACACTTTCGTCACTAGCGGGCTAAAACCCAGCCGACGATTCCAAGACGGCTATGCAAAGTGAATGGCTGAGATTTTCACAATATATTCCTCAGACAACAATCTCCAACAACCTTGAAAATTTTCTTCATATACTTAATCGTTTCCGAGAACAGAACTTCAAAATTACCCCAGTTGTACAAGTACAATGCGCTCGTAAAATCTGGTGTGAGGCGAAAATGTAGTTAATGAAGTCATATAGCACGAAGAATGCTGTTAAGTGTCTGCGTTATCACCAAAAGTGCTCTGGGGTCCACATGTTGTAATACTGAAGCATATGCAAAAAATTTTTGTACGTAAAATCCATGTAAGATGTGGCATCAGTTTTGCGTTATTTCAATTTCACGTAAGTGTACCCTAAAATATCAAAATTATTCTAATAAATTCCTTTTCATATGGGTTACAGGCCCCGTTCCAACAGGGAAAAGAAGGGAACCAACGGAAAAATGTCCCTATCGGAGCACAGAAAATGCGAATATGTTCGCGTTTATTTAAAAGACAGACTGAAACGTGGGAGTGACAACGTAATAAATACTGGAATAAGTGGACAGTGGTTATTTTGTAGGAAGAGCAAAGGAGAAAATGGAAACGTTAGAGAAAAAAAGAAACACAGTGGCAGTGGAACATATTTGATTGTGGCAGAACAGTGCTAGGACAAAAGAGAGTGCCATTGGGATGGAAATAAACAGGAGAAAGTGAGTGAGAGAGAGAGCCAGTGATAATGAGACAGAGTATAGGACAATGACAACGAGGAAGAGAGTAAGAGGGAGACAATGACAGTTAAAGGAGACTAGTAACACGACAGAACGAAGGGACTGTCGCTGTGACACAGGAGACAATAACAGAGGGATACACAGAGATAAAGATAATGAATTGGGCTGAATGAGTGAGTGAGAAAGGGCAACTGGAAGTGGATGGGTATGAGCGACTTATAGCGCCAGACTAGTGGGTGTGAGTGAGTTAAAGTTAGGTGACATTGTGGAAGTTTGAGGTGAGCTCCACGTTCAAAAAAGTGCGAATATGTTCGCATGCTAAAACTTTTAAAAGTGCTGAGAAAGGCAGAATGAGGCAACTGGTATCCCACTTTTCAGTCAGAGTCCTTTAAATAAATAGAAACATATTCGCATTTTCCGCTGTTAGAATACCGCATTTAGAATACTACATGTCATCAACTTCGATCCGTGCCAGAAACCAAAGAGCACATTCTGAATGTTGCAACGAATCATGAGGTTTCATTTGCTGCACCGTCTGGATTTTGTACGAGCACCAGCGTAAAGGAAACCGCAAAAATTTCCGTACTGTTGGTTGGACAATTCTCGTGACACTGAACGATGACTATCAGTACTCGGGACACATGCTGCACGGCCAGTTAAAGCAACAGCACCTCATCAATAACTTCCACAGGATAGGACCCTTCCTCCTCCAGTCGGCGCACCAAACTCACCCGTGTTTTCCACAGAGCTTTTAGTCGGCGACACTCTCTCAATTAGCGCTGGAATTGCTGCCCCATACTGTTCACTCACGTCGTGGCTTTTCAAATGACAGCGCGGATGTCACACCGTCATACAAAGTGTACAGCGCCAGATTTGCACCTGGTGGTCAGAATTGGAACTCATTTTTTCCAGTGTACATCGGTTCCGCAAATCAACTAAGTTTCGCTGCTATACGACAATTACAGCTCACACTTCATCTCAATATGTACCTGCACATACGAAAATAAAAGGTAATAACCGAAAAACAAGTACAATTCGACGTCCAGAAGAGTTATCAAGGATCGAGGGACATTCGCATGGTAAACTTCTTAATGAGGAAGTAATACAAGCCGTTAGTTAGTTACATAACGCGCCACATGAAGATGTCTATTTTTGGTACAGTATCTCAAGCCCTCTTATGGATACGTTCCCATCTTCAGGTGCTAGCAATTTTGACTCTCATAAGCTCCACTGCGCTGAAGGTCGGAAACCGATACTACCATGGAAATACGTGTACGGTGTATGCAGTACGTTGTCCTCTTGAAGACTTTTACAGTAATTTGCAGCAGATTAACGGTCAGCATTGAGTCTATACAGGATGTTAAAAAAAGACGACAAGTTTTATGGACATTAGCCTTACACCAAAACAAGGAAAAAAGTGTCTAGTAATGATGGGCTCTAAAATACTTACCCCAAAAGCTATGAGCACTTGTTCAGTAAAACACACGTGTTTTACACTAGCAAAGATGAACAATTGCTCATAGCTCTCAATGTGTGCATTTTAGACCCCATGTTTACTAGATTTTTTTCCCTTGTTTTGGTGTAACGAACATGTCCCGCTGCTGCCGCTGGAAAGGTAACAACGGTAAACATCTCAGAGGAGTGCCACAGTGACTGCTGGTAATATGGTGTTCGCCGTCGTGCTCGTCAGGCCTTTAATTAATGTATTAGGCATTTGCTTCTAACAGTAGTCGAGGTACTCGACTACCGCTTCACGTTCACACACCCACACTACAGGTATCTGCTGAAGCTGTCTATACATCACAAAAATATATGGTGTCCCACGAGCAACAGTCGATAATTGGGGATATGACATGAACGCTCATATGAAACTTTACCCTCATTACTGCATTGGTCGTTGTAGTGCAGTTAACTGGCCACCAAACTCGCTAGACCTTACGCCATTACATGTTTATTTAAGGGGTTGGATGAAGACTGAGGTCCACAAACGAAAGGTTGATGCGCGACATGAACTGCTGGGTCGTTTCATGGACGCTGCTGCCCTCATTAGGGAACATGCAGAAGCATTCAGACGAACGACATAGTATGTTCTCCCAAGAGTGTACAAGTGTGCTGAAGTTGACAGTGGGGATATTCAAACATGACAACAGCTGTAATGTGTCGTGCACGATACTACTTAGAGGTGAATGTGTTACAAATACGTATTAATCAATTGATACTTTGTGAAACGCATGTAGTTATGTTTAAGAAATGTGCACATTTGTACATATCTAAATCTGACGATGTATTGATTAATGAAGAAAAAAACAATGTAAATGAAATGGGTTGTATCTTGGAAAACATTCGGAACAGGGCATATGTCCATTCGAAGTTTTTTTGCTTGAAATGATCGTTTCTGTCATATCCTTGAATATCTACCACTTCTCCTGAGACGCCGATGACATTTTGTAATGATAAAAAATACCTCACACCTGGAAACTCTACTCGTGTTATCAGATCAAATCAGGTATTTGTGTCACATGTTGCCGCGTCAGTCTGTCTCATACCCCATATCATTTCAGCCCTCGCCATACACATTGAGTTTGCTTTGCGTAAAATGTTCCTATTTGGCGATTTTCACTGTATAGTAGTGTAGATACTTCCATGAAGGTATGTACGGATTAGTTTTAAAAATATTTTTCGAATTACTGGTTCCTGATAATCTACGACGTACCAGTTCTTCATAATGCTTCAAAAGGGGCAGTTACAGCTGATTTAATGCACTAAAGCGAAGTAATTATGGTACTTTGCACATGAAAATAAACACTCAGCACTACATTTCGCAGCCCGCATCTCGTGGTCGTGCGGTAGCGTTCTCGCTTCCCACGCCCGGGTTCCCGGGTTCGATTCCCGGCGGGGTCAGGGATTTTCTCTGCCTCGTGATGGCTGGGTGTTGTGTGCTGTCCTTAGGTTAGTTAGGTTTAAGTAGTTCTAAGTTCTAGGGGACTGATGACCATAGATGTTAAGTCCCATAGTGCTCAGAGCCATTTTTGAACTACATTTCGCATTGCTTTCATTACAGTTGGAAGGTCCAGTATGGGTTTCAGATAAAGGGCAAGTTTGATAAATGTGTATTTATTATTGTTGTTGTTGTTGTTTCGCAGTTGTGAGCATTGGGTTTAAAAACACAATGAGCCTTCCATAACGCATTTCTGACATTCACACTTAAGTGTTCCTTGATCTACATTAGCTCTTACAGTATTAAGTATTGGCCGCGGACCGGGTATATGGACCACTATTCTCGACCCAGAGCTAAGTTGCCCACCTGAGACAAACAGGAATAAGACAGCGGCATGCGCCACTAAATACTTAGCACTGGATAGAGCTGACAGCACAATAAGATCACAGGACACAGTAAGAGAGATAAAAAAAAAAGCTTTACACGTCCGAACTCCCGAACTCCATTTGCCTACAAAAGTGTATAAGATGTAGTGCACGTAGTCTACATAATTATCAGATTTGTAGCACTTTTTAACGCTTTCTGAATTTGTTTCAGAGAACTTCAGTAATTTAGATTCCTCAGAAGTGAAACCAGCTGAATAATTCAGCTTGATTCTTTTTAATTTCTAAACGACTAATACCTCTATCTCAGTCATACTTTACGGCCAATATATCGGGAGTGAGACATCGCTCAACGCTACGGAAGCTCCGAGTACGAGAGCCGAGCTGACGGAACGTTTCTTGAACGTTAGCGGCGAAAATATGAATGTTTTTCTTCCATTTGCTGTAGAGAGAATATTTTAGATCACAAACGAAAAACAGTCGTAAAAATAGCTGCATCTTTCACACACAGCCTCGTTTTCCAATTCATTTCGGTGTATTAGATGTGAATGACGTAAGAAACGCATACGTCGATAAGCATTTGGAAGTGCTTCACAATTGCGTTTGGTGTATATCTTACGCCTTTTACGTTCTTATTATCTACTTTTCTATGCAACGCGTTGGTTTCCATATAGAGGTTCATCCTCACAGGCTACGAAGTGTAAAACTTGCGGGTATCCTAATAACAATACAGCGACGCTTCCACGAGAATGGCTTCCACAGACGTCTGGACTTCACGGAACCAAGTGAATCGTTATCAAAGCCACGCCGCTGTTACATCAAATGCTAAATGAAGTTCATAAAAGCCTTCTGTGCAGAACTACACTGTGTGCACTGGAAGAAGAACGAATTCTAAGGGGGTATGAGGGAGGGAGGAGAGGGATGGTGAGCGCTGAGCTCCGTCCACAGACTGTCAGCACCTATGTTGTCGAGCGATGAGGGAGGAACAGGTCGCGGTTACGTCAAGCAGTGTGGGCACTGCACTTGCGCTATCACGTCAATTTATGCTCCAAGCGGCGTGACAATGCTATCTACCGTCCGCTGTACCAGCTGCCACCTGCTATTTGTTGCATGTCTACGAAAGTAAAAGCTGAGACAGGGGAGTAACTAAAGCTTACAGGATTTGTGAAACGGAAATTAGTTTCATGCTGAATAATGGTGCTCTCGTCCTATCAGCTCTCATAGACAATTCGGAATCAAAAATAGTCAGTGCTGAGACTTAGATTGTGACATTAATCACCGTTGTTATTGCTGTTTTAGTCACAAAATGGATCAAAGCAAATTAGCTTTTATCACTCGTAAACGACTGTCACTAGGGAAAACGATTGCTACATGTGATAATAAATGCGACCAAAACCTAAACAAGGGCTTATGTGGTCTCAAAAAGTTTTCGTGTAAGGAAAATGGTACCTGTAATTCCTGCAATCAATAACAGTAATTTTACACGCACAAACAAAATTACGCTTTAAAGTAATTTAGACAAAGGGGAAATAGTTCCAAAGCATTGTCGGACTGAATAATTTGAATTGAAATGTATCTCTCTTGCTGGTAGTTTATGGTGGTTTCCCAGTATTATCCGTGCACAATTTCCGAATTCCTCTCACAGTACTGGAGCTTGCTTTGTGTATCTCACTGTTCGTCTCATCGGCTGAGAAAAAGGGTGGGACAACACTCTACTTTTGCTCTGGTGCTCACAACATTCACTGACATTACTAATTATCTTTGGCAACTGAAGAGAACTTCACAAAGCAAAATCGCTAAAAAAAAGTATTTTATTGGAGGACTAGTTTCGTCATAGCTATGCAGTCATCATCAGATCTTAAGCTTTCTAATTTTTACAAGATATCCAATGGTGTTAGAAGTCGATTCACACTGCATACGCACTCCCCACTACCATGAAGATCACTACACATTGGCTTACGAAATGTAGAGGTATTATGAACAAACAAACATGACCATATTTCATATTTCACCGATTACAAGTAGTCATGCTCATTACCAGTTAGCAACTCAATTATTTTTATTGCTGCACTCCGCAAAGTACTAACGCTTGCCCTGTTGCGACGAGTGGAGAGTACCTCGGCGCTACCCGTGATAGGTCAGGAGCTGCTTCGTCACTCATCAACTGATGTATTAATGTACGACACGGCACAACAGTCACTTCACAACGGCTAAGTTTCGTACAAGATTGTCGAGGCCGGCAGCGGCTGAATACAAAACATCACCGGGCCTAATTCGATCGACTTCTACAGACTTCTGTCGGTTCTGAACTAGGAAGCCCTCGTTCTTTTCTCTGCGAACAAACTGTAAGTGCATCTTTTACATACAGCATACAGTATTTCATTGCGAGGTACGTCATCGTAACAACGCTATACGTCAATGCTTACGAACACGTGTAACTCTGAGAATCTGGGGACGAAGTTTTTACGAAAACGAAAAAGATAGGTGTAAGAAAGTAGTTGGAAGTGGGCGTGAAGGTAAACGTAGAAGAGATCAGTGACAGGGACGACTGCGCGCTGCCGAGGCCAACGGGCGAGAAGCGGGCGGGCAGGTAAGGGCGCAGCCGCGAGCGCCGGCAGCCCGGCCGCCTAATTGCGATGATGAGCAATCAGCGGCCAGCACCAGCAGCCACTGCCCGCCTGCCCGGGAGCGCCGCCGCCGGCCCGGGCTACCCGACTCCGTCTGTCCCACACCCCTCTCTCTCCACTCGCCAACTGCCCGACTCCAGTTTCTGGTGTTCTTATTCAACATGATTTTAGCACAATTTCGCTGTTATCCCCACATGTGTGGAACACAGAGTTCTCTTCCAGGCTTTTAGATTCCAGCCAAAAAGTAAACTAGATCAAGAATATGTTCGTTACTGGGCATCTAGTTCCTGAATGTTCGCGTGTATCCACACAGAGTAGTGATTTTTTAAATGAAAGGATGGAAAATAAGAGATATGGCTACAAAATAACGGGAGTACTGCAGAAAACATGTTATTTCAAAAACATACATATTCGTTATTGTCGCCCTCAGTACACTCCCCTCCTCTCTTTATCTCTACAACGTTCCATGTGAATTTTCCATTGATGAGAACAGTGCTGGTAGTCTTCCTCTGTGAGCTCCTTGAAGACGCGTGCCGCTTTTTCTTTCACTACTTCAACCGACTGAAACTTGTTCCTTTTAATGCAGACCGACCTTGGGAAACTGAAGTCAAACTGTGCTTGGTCAGGCGAATAAGGTGGGTGATCTAACACTGGGATTCTGTATTTCAATAGAAACCTCTTTACAGAAAATGCGGTGGAAGCCCGTGCGTTGTTTTGATGCAGAACCCATGACTTGTTCTTCCACAGTTCAGGTCTTTTTTTCGTATTTTCTCAGGGAGTTAAGTAAGAACCTCAAGGTAGTAACATCGATTATTCGTTTGACCTTCAGGAACGCAGTAAAAATACAAAATTCCATGAATATCGAAAAAACAGTCCTCGACGTTTTGAATCTTGATTTCCTCTTTCGAGCTTTTTCCGCTCTCGGTGAAGGGGGGCTCTGAGCACTATGGGACTTAACATCTATGGTCATCAGTTCAAAAAAATGGTTCAAATGGCTCTGAGCACTATGGGACTCAACTGCTGTGGTCGTAAGTCCCCTAAAACTTAGAACTACTTAAACCTAACAAACGTAAGGACAGCACACAACACCCAGCCATCACGAGGCAGAGAAAATCCCTGACCCCGCCGGGAATCGAACCCGGGAACCCGGGCGTGGGAAGCGAGAACGCTACCGCACGACCACGAGATGCGGGCTATGGTCATCAGTCCCCTAGAACTTAGAACTACTTAAACCTAACTAACCTAAGGACATCACACAACACCCAGTCATCACGAGGCAGAGAAAATCCCTGACCCCGCCGGGAATCGAACCCGGGAACTCAGGCGTGGGAAGCGAGAACGCTACCGCACGACCACGAGCTGCGGACTCTCGGTGAAGTTTAGCTCTTCCAGTGCAAGGACTGAAGCTTACTTTCTGGATCATAACTGAAAAACTAGATTCATCACATGCCATCACTCTTTCCAAGAAATTACGATCTTTTTCTGTGACGTTAGAAGTGTCTTTTTGTTCGATAGTGGGAATTTTCGGCACCAGTTTGGCACATATTTTTTCTCATGATGCATAGGTTATTTACAATCTGTCTTGCGCATTCTTTGTCAATTTCTAAAGCTTCAGCAAGCAATCGAATACTCAACCAACGACCACATCGAATCAGATTACCTACTTTTTCGATATTTTCATCGGTTTTTGATGTTGAAGTGTGCCCCAGCGCGTCATCTTCATCTTCTCGGCCATCTTCGAATCGCCTGAATCGCTTAAAAACTTGCGTATGTGATAAGCAGTCTTCGCCATACACTTCTTTCAGTAAAAGATAGGTTTCAGCAGCAGTTTTTCCACGTTCTGTGCGAAATTTAACGATTCGTCGCTTCATTAATACAGCTGTCATTTTTCCTGAAAACCAAAATAACAGCTTTTACACACACGAAGGCCGTGACCACAATGGTTTGTCTACACACAACCAGAGATGCTGCATTTGACTGAGGTGGCTTCACGCTGCACGTCTACTGGTCGTTCATGTATGGCGCATGTTTCTCATGTACTTAGTGACAGCATCGGTCCCGCTACTTTATACACACACCTCGTACACTGTTTAGTGAGATCAAAGTTTGTATATGCTCCACAATATCTACAATAAGGGTTAAAGCTTGCTTGGGTTGTTTGCCATTAATATGGAATACATAATGAACGAGTTACGAGATACGTTGTACGCCGAAATTCACGCCGAGATTCTTGAATTTCTATAAAGTGGTGTGGTATGATTTTTCGTCCTATAATTAAATGAGGAGAATACGTAGCTGATGTCTGATGATTGTGTCTGGTTTCTCAATGAGAATACACAGCAATGCTGACACAACAAGCAACATGCCTTTTTCACACCATGGATAGTTCCCCGGTGCCGACGACTATTTTCTGTTCCTAGTCCGTTCATTCGACGTTCTCCGTGTCCAACATATTGTCAAATGATACTTCACAAAACCCAAAAAATTCTGGTCCTATGTAAATGCTGTTAGTGGCACCAAAGTCAGTGTCCAGTCGCAAGCGAGTAACACAGGAACTAAAACTGAGGGCAGTAAAGCAGAAGCTTAAATAATTTTTAACTCTGTTTTCAAATGTCACTTTACAAAAGAAAGCCTAGGAGAACTGTTCCAGTTTAATCCTCATATCAATTAAAAGATTAGCGAAATAAGAATTTGAGTCAGTGGTGTTGAGAAACAGCTGAATCGTTAAAACTGAACAAAGCTCCAGCGCCCGATGGAATCCCTACCAGAATTATACTACATTTGCAACTGAGTTAGCCCCTCTTCTAACTATAATCTATCGTAGATCCCTCGAAAAAAAAAGCATTCCCAGTTCTTGGAAAAAAAGCACAGGTAACACCCGTATATACAAGAAGAGGAGTATAAGTGATCCGCAGAACTAGCGTCAAATATCCTTGACAACGAGTTGTTGTAGAATCTTAGAAAATATTCTGACCTCAAACAATGAGATATCTTGAACAGAACGACTTCCTCAGTGCCAAACAGCATGGATTTCGAAAAACTTTTTCGCTAAAGGAATCGATATTACTGAAAACCATACTTAGCAAGTGTTCCCCTTTCGTTCCGGAGATTGATGACGTGTAAAATGAAATCAGTTTCGTTATATGCGCCAAAAATCTGAACATGCGTTTAGTCGAAAATATCTAATGGATCACAAGTTAGTTCTGATTTGCAAGAGCATGTGAAAAACGTCTTATACCTCGTGCTGGATAACATTGTTGGCGTTTTAACTGCCCTGTTGCCGTCATTTTTTCTACAAGAGTTCTCGTATATCAACCATAATAAAACACAGAGAGCATTTTCCAAAAAATTTCTATCTAACTACAAAAACAATTTGTTTTTAAAAATGTCTTTGAAGGTTTTCAGATCAAGTACAACATTATAGTGCACCCAACCTGAATAAGAAGATATTGAATAATATTTTACCAGCCTCGGTACCCTGGATACTCATTTTACTCTACCTAATAAACCGCATCTAACGGCAATGCAGTCTAACAATAGCAACTGTAAATAGTACAATGAAATTGTATAGTACGAGATAGTAAAGAAATTAATTGCAGTTGAGCACCGGGGGTATCACTTAACTCAATAAAAAATGTCACGCGGCAACGCGATACAGTACATAAACTTAATTAACGAAGTAACAAATGGACAAACTGAAATAGCTGCGATAATGCGACGAGCTGGCTGCTGAGTGCAGAGAGAGAAAGGGAGGGGCAATGGTCGATGGTGGGAGAGAAAGATAGAAGGGAGCCGGAGACGAGGGACGCATTCTGTTCTGACCCTTAATTTGCGCATTTTTATGTAGTTCATTGGCACAAATTTCTTCTCGATTGCATCTGACTGGCTTTCCGACTTTTCTTCGAAAAAATAGCTAATTCCGTGAATGGCAACAAAATTCTTACACTCAGAATTCTCAGCATTATTTTTCTGCTCTTTATGCCCCTACAATGTACGTTGCACGGTGGTATGCAACGTCATATCCGACCCAAAAGACAACAAAACTCATCTAGCTTACTACGTTATATTATTATCCAAAAGATATTCAGATTTGTCCGCCTACGCCTAATTTTCCATAGCACTTCGAGACTGTCTCGTGCATCATACTGTGCTCAAGGTTATTTAATTCTGCAAGTTATGTGAGAAAGGTAATGAGACTGTCAATAGTGCGAGTGATCAGGCAACGCTGTGTTGTTCTACTTGTGTAGACCGGCGTGCTCATCCCTTCCAGATGCTAAGTCCGAGTTTTAGCTCCGTGCAGCCATCACGCGAATTTCGAGAGCAACATCACTGAATTTGAGTTTTTGTTACGTGTTAGGAAAATGGGACAACGGACTTCAGAGCAACGTCACGCCACCAAGTTTTGCGCTAAGCATGGGAAATTCGCGAGTGTGACCTTTGATAAGTTCAAACAGCCCTATGGGGCACATTCCTTATGAAGCGCACAAATTTTGCGCTGGCGCGGATCATAGCGAGACCTTAAAAAACCGACGAAAACGTCGAACCTGTTCCTGCTCTTGTGAGATCAGGCCGACGTTTAACTGTAAGGATGATGGGTGACCTGTTTGACTTAAACATTTTCACCGTACTAAATTCTGGTCGAAGATTTGCACATGAGAAACGTTTATAACAAAATGGTGCAGAAAGATCTCACAAATGAGCAGAAGGACAATAGAAAGAACGTGTGCACTGATCTTATTGAGAGGATTGCCAAAGACCACGATTGATTCTGCCAGGAGAAAAAACCTGGATTTTTGAGAACGATCTTGAGACAAAGCGGCAAAGTGAAGAGTGGCCCACTGAGACATCTCCTCGATCGAAAAAAGCTAGAATGGACAAATTAAAGATCAAAACATTAGCAGGGGTTTCGTGCGTCAAGAATTTGTTCCTCCTGGTCACATTGTCAACCAAATGTTTTACAAAGATGTCCTTGAAAGGCTCAGGAAAAGGGTGAATCGAGTGAGACCGGACATAACAGGTAAGCAGATGTTGCATCATGACAGCGCCCCATGTCGCACGGCCACTTCCATCATTGTATTTTTGACCTCAAAAGGCATTACTATTGTTCCACAGTTACCACCAGCCCCTCCTCCTTTCCACCTGATCTAAGTCTTTGTGACTTTTTTTCCCGATGTTGAAAAATATCTTTAAAGGACTCTGGAGAATACGATCGACATGTTAAAGGAAGTTGAAGCTTTTCAGCGCTGCTATCAAGCTTGGCAACAACGAATCCGTACAGATGCCGAAGAGAAGTACTGCTGAAAGTGACAATATTGTTGTTTGAAAAAAAATAATAAAATAAAAAACTTTGGAAGATAAAATATCAGTCTCATTACTTTTACCACACACCCGCGTTTTCAACTTTCTACTACCTTTTCTGTCATATTCTACAATCTCCCCATGAAATATTACTACCACTTTGACTGAATATGAACTTACCTTTGATGTGTAACTGACGACAAAACGCTTAGGACGAACATACTACATTGTCCATATATAATGCAGTCACGCCATTTCGTCGTGTACGTCTGAATCAGCATGCACTACAGCCGATACTGAGATTTTTGAGCACCACATGGTGCCGTTAAACAAAATAAATCTTACGACACCACTTTTGGTTCATACTAGGATGTGCGTCCATACACGATCGTATTTGGATTTCACAGGGTTGCTTCTGATCTTCGATGACAAGTTGAAAGATCGTTTCTAATAAAATATAAAATAATGAAGCCATAGCCGACTTCTTTCCTGGATCATCATCATCATCATCATCATCATCATCATCATCATCATCATCATGATCATCATCATCATCGAGGGATTACTTTCGAGGAACCTGTTCTGGCTTCAGCTTCTTACCTAAACCGGGGCACATGTAATTTTCTTATCCCTTTTATTGTTGTTGTTGTTGTTGTTGTTGTTGCTGTGGTCTTCAGTCCTGAAACTGGTTTGATGCAGCTCTCCATGCTACTCTATCCTGTGCATGCTTCAGCTCCCAGAACCAATTGAAACCTACATCCTCCTGAATCTGCTTAGTGTATTCATCTCTTGGTCTCCCTCTACGATTTTTACCCTCCGCGCTGCCCTCCAATACTAAACTGGTGATCCCTCGATGTCTCAAAACATGTCCTACCAACCGATCCCTTCTTCTAGTCAAGTTGTGCCACAAACTCCTCTTCTCCCCAATTCTATTCAATACCTACCCATCTAATCTTCAGCATTCGTCTGTAGCACCACATTTCGAAAGCTTCTTATCTCTTCTTGTCTAAACTATTTATAGTCCATCTTTCACTTCCATACACGGCTACACTCCACACAAATACTTTCAGAAACGACTTCCTGACATTTAAATCTATACTCGATGTTAACAAATTTCTCTTCTTCAGAAACGCTTTCCTTGCCATCGCCAGTCTACATTTTATATCCTCTCTACCTCGACCATCATCAGTTATTTTGCTCCCCAAATAGCAAAACTTATCTACTTCTTTAAGTGTCTCTTTTCCTAATCTAATTCCCTCAGCATCACCCGATTTAATCCGACTACATTCCATTATCCACGTTCTGCTTTTGTAGATGTTCATCTTATGTCCTACTTTCAAGACGCTGTCCATTCCGTTCAACTGCTCTTCCAGGTTCTTTTATTACATATTGCAAAACTGTTTTTAGTATATCGGCTTTGATCACTTTGTTTATATGTACCCTACACTTCTGTCTTTTTTTCTGTTATTGCAAATATTTTGAGCTCAATTCGAGTACCTTTGTTTCTCAATCATCTTCTAGTTTCCATCCTGTAACTGATCTGAGGAATTTCATTTATGTAATCACAAACTATTTTTAAATGAGGTTCACAAGTCTATATGGTCAGCCCGAGATCAAAGGTCATTAACTGATTACGTAACAACTAACAAAAACGGGGTGGCGACAGGAAGCGCATCTGGCCGCCTCTTAAATTAACCATGCCCAATCCGTTAACAACCACGCCGACCCTGCGCAAATGCGGGACAAGGCATGTATTTACTTTTCAGATCTCATGATTTCAGATAACATGGTGAGTTTCATGTGGAGAAGTTTACGCTGCAGACAGCTTCGCTGTAAGCACAAACTAGGGAGTCAGACTTATGACGATTAGGCGGTAATTCAATGGTATTTCGAAAGTAGTAGTGGGGTCAATAATGTAAAAATTACTACCGCTAACAGTGTGTTGTGCAACGAACTAAAATCACTCCTACGACACCAATGCTGTTCCCAAAAATTACTGAAGTTAAAAATCGCATCGATTAAGATTTATGCTGAAAAGTTCGCAAGTTTATATTAATTTATTGCTCTACGTGATTGTAATGCTAGCGAAATAAGTACAGCTGGAAGATGGGAAAGTCGACGAAAAGACGAAAATAAGGCTAAGGCAATATCGAACAAAAGAAATTCTTCCAAATATGTTACAACAATAAATAATACATTAGTAGTTAAAAGTTTTCTTCATTTACGGCTTGAAGTAAGGTGCTAGACGCAGAAAAACCGAAAAAAACTAGCTTCACAGTCCGTGCTGTTTCACCCTCGGCCGAAGGCAACATTAGACTGAGTTTCACGGGCACCCATTTTGTTTTAATCGCGGTTTTAAAAAGAGTGTATCGACTACACCTTTAAGCTTCCAATTACCATCGCAATGCTGTCTGCATCCTTCTCTCTACACATATAATGAAGTAAAATTCTGGGCAGCATTGGGGATACAACACAGTGCCCTCTTACAAGGAGAGACTAGGTTTGCGACTTACCAGTTTTGACGAATTCCGGCATACTAGTCGCGGGCCACTCAAAACTGAATCTTGTGAAAAGGTTTAGGTCATTAAGCTTCGTTTTCTAAATAAATAAATCAGGATCAAAGACGACACATAAATCGTTTCGTACCAGGTGGAGTCGCTAGAACATTCGAAAGTGAGGAAAGTTTGTTTACAGTTATGTCTGGAACCTAATATTTTCCGAGAAATGGTATTCTATCGGCTGCGGATGTATTTCAGGCCGAAAGCTCATGCTTACTGGGGAAATTGTGTAAACCGAATCCAGTCAATTTCCAGTGCGCGTGCGTTTAAATCGCACTATTTGGCAATATTTTTTACTCTTTGGTGAAATGATACAAGCTGTTGCGACACTTAAATATTGTTACTTTTCAGAAAATAAATTTTTCTGTAACTATGGGAGGGAAAAAACTGTCACTCCAAGCGTCTACGCAGTTCGACAACAAGCGTGTCAAAAAAGTTTCGAGACTGCGTTAGTAGACCATAAATAAATTTCAAGATGGTTGTTTTAATGCTTCAGGTGCTCTACATTGCCTCCCTTCACTTAAATACAACGCACAGAACGTCGATACAACAATGTGAAATTGTCCGAAAAGTCCTTCTTCAACTCGCATGTCTGACTGGCACACTACCCCCGCACGCACACCCTCTACTTAACACTGCCTGATCACAGCTGATCGATCGAATGCAATACACATTTGTTGTTTACAATTGCAAGTTCAAGCTGACGTCGCTTATACGTCAGGAATAAAACAATTTTCCGAACTTTTGAACAATGTATGTTTTTGAGTTTCCCACAAAATAGGCAAGTGGAGATCACACACACACACACACACACACACACACACTCTGACCTATTTTGTTTTTGCTCTGGTAATCCCTCGCGGCAAATCTAATTATATTCATCATAGTAGCAGGAAAACATTTAATGATAGCAATTGTCTTGCATGAGCATTTTACCTTCTCAACGCGTAATGGGAAGCAAAGTTTGTTTATATTTACGAAAACACAAATTTGGCAAATGTTTTAGACCATGCGTACACCGACGCGTGAAATACTGCGGCTGTAAACTGATAATGCACATGGTTACACATCTTTAGGGCATCTGCTCAGTGATACGGTTCTTGGAACTTAGTTTTTTTCTTACCCCTCTGTCATAACGCAACGTAACGCAACTTTAATATCTGGCTACAATAAATTTTGTAATTATTTATAAATCCTGAAGCCCTTTTATTTATTTATTTATTTATTTATGTGAATGAAACATGTTGTATCGTGAGTTTCTTCTATTATTCCACGTCAATTCTGTGAAATTTATGTAAAAACGCTTTGGTCTGGGTAGGAAATAATATCTTCGTAAAATTTTGCAGAAAGAGAAAGACAAATGAATACGCAAGTCTAAGCTGCAATTCCGAATTATTAAGACGAACGAAAAGGACACAGCGGACTGTTAGTAGGGAATCAGATTTGTTTTCCGTAAAGATCATGTTTTCACAGTAATGAATGACGGAATAATGTGAAGAAGGGAACATGAAGTTTCGAAATATAGCCAGTCTACGCTGAACTCTGTCAACATAGTGACAGATGGGTGCGAACGTGTATTAGTAGAAACAGTGATAGGCGGAAGGAGAAGCAGTGTTCGTTGTTATGGAGATCCGAAGACTTTAAGAGGTGAAGTTAAGCACTGTACTCAGATGGAGGACCTTGTACAAACGTGTGGAGATGGGTGGGAAACAGAACTTTTCAGAGAACTATAGGATCGATATTGCTGCAGTATAACAATTTTCCGCTTTATTTTGAAGAATGAGAGACTGGGTACCACAACATAGCTATGGCCTGTGCTCCGAAAAATGACTGTTTAGCTAGCTTTTTCATATCGGGTAAATCGACTGTGGACGAACCGTTTATTTGTTGTGTGAGTTACTGTGGGAACCAAAGTGCGCTACTTGAAAGCGAAACGTTTGTTAAGTGACGGATAAGCAAGTTAAATATATCGTTAAGGACTCGTACATACCTAAGCTTTAAAATACCATCATGGAGTAATAGTGAGAGTACTATGACGGGACGACACATCGGAGTGATGGAAGGGATACTTTTTTTAAATTAATTCTTTTATTGACAAGACGGCATCCGCCGTCTTACCCTGTTCCTGCGAATCGTCGAACTTTTGTAACTAAATGACACCAGATATTGTATGCAACAGCGGTGGCGTCCAGATGAGACAAGAAAACAACTCGAGCGATTCATCTCTGGTGTTAACCATTGTTTTGCGCATGGATGGAAAAAACAAGAGCGTTGTCGTAACGTCACAAACGTGAAGCTGACGCCCGCCATCTTACGTAGCCCAGAACATTTCGTTCAGCACATTTATACCTCCATTGTTCACCGCCATGATTTCTCTGATGTGCCCCTGCCCAGTTTCGACAGTTGGAGATACCTATTCTCTTTCGTGGTCGTATCCCAAATTAGAATCTGGTGCTTTGATTGTGTGTAGACGTAGTTGTTTCATCAAAAATGTAAACTTGTGTTTTCACGGAGGTGTTAATCTCATCGTAATATAAAGTTTAAAATAATTACGTTTCATTCCTAAGTGAAGATGTTCAAGCAACATTTTATTTTGTATATATGAATTATGACTGCATTATTTACTTTTATTTTAGAGGTTTTACTCCTTTCATTTGGCTGTAGATTTTCTATCAATCCAATTCGCGAAGCTCCCTGGGTGAACGCTGTGGGAAGGAAAGTTTGGGAAAGAACCAGAGTTAGCAAAACTTGCCAGAGCGTTTTCGGGATGAGGACACAAATCAAACATTAATTTCGACAAGGCGTATTAGGAAAAATGCTTTCAGCCAAATCCTTCTGTAGAAAGGAAATGAAAACACGAACGAACATTCATACACACAAAACTCAAGCATACTGCTGTGGCCAGAATCGGCAAATACTATTGATATTCCAACCTGGACACCCCAGTGTTTGATTTTGCATAACGACTTTTCTTCTATCCGACAAACCAGTAATGTTTTTCTTCGTTACTATTCTCTGAAGTTGTACTTTACTCAGTGTCCGTTTATATCTTTGTTCTTTTGTTTTTCACTGCCCTCCAAACTACAAACGCTCCCACATCCGAGCCACACCGTATCAACTGTCTCGTCTCCACAGAACATACTACTACTACGTGGCTGCGCAGATTGTTGGTGCAGCATTTCAAGCCGTAAATTCCTGCCGCCGATAATTATTCATTGTTCATCTTTCATCCCTCTTTAACAAAGACTCTGGCTTGGAACAGCCGGGGAAAGTGCGCGCGCTTGTGTGTGTGTGTGTGTGTGTGTGTGTGTGTGTGTGTGTGTGAGAGAGAGAGAGAGAGAGAGAGAGAGAGAGAGAGAGAGAGGTCCCGTTTTGCTTTCTTTCTTTGGCCGAAAACTTATTAGAACACACTTTTCGTCGTGCCCGCCTGCTACTCGGTGTGTCAGTAGAGATCTATCCGCTTCACAGTGTAGTTATTCCCTCATGAAATTTGTTGTAAGTAATCCACTGTACCTCATCAGGAACAATGGTGTACATTATTACGATACCAGAAGAAAAGAACATTCTTTACGCAACATTAACGTTGCCTGTAGCAAAAACAGTGGTTGAAATAGCCACAACCAAAAGTTTTGATCACTTACCCAGCGATATAAAATGCCTGAGAGAAAGCAAAGTAAAATTTGAAACTAACCGAAAACGTTTGTCGCTGACAACTCCAAACGGAAAATTATCGACTACTGTAATGTGTAAATAGTGATAGGTAGGAATTACTAACATCTGCCTGTCTTAAAAGACTAATAAATGATCAGCACGGAAACATATTTACAAAAAAAACAATGTTAATATAAAATGACTCATTCCACATCGTTACGATTTATCTTACAAATAGTGCATGGAACATGAAATCAACTAACTTGATATATCACATAGCATGACATAGGCTTATATACTTTGAAAATCTCAAAATTAAATTCGTAAGTAAAATCAAGCAGATGATCGAAGTAGACGTACATCCCAATAGTTATTCCTGAAAAACTGCCAGAGTTACTGGCAATAAATATTCTGGGAAAAGAAGCAAATGGGCTACTGTTGGAGTTATAGGCCCACATCTTATACAAGTTAGGCTCTCATTAATAAAAAAATAAATGCTTGTGTATATGTTGAAGCGAAATATCCATTTTATGGGATCTAAGTGTTTGATACCATTCACATTTATAGTACAGCACAATGCTGGAACATGTTTAAAATTTCATCGTTTTTTACCCAGTAAACTGCTGCTATTGATCACAAGATTTGTAAACTACAGTGAAACTAACGCACTGAGAATCTAATAAAACAAAAACGATATTGTACATGGACTTATACTACTATGTAGTTCTGTTTCCGTGACATTTCAGTAATGGTTTACTTTGTTGACATGCGCAAGTTACGATAGCACGCCAAGCTTCTTCCCTCTTTGCACACGTTTGTAGGCTACCAAAGAACACGTAGGTAAGCCATTTGCGAAGGGGAAGATTAAAAATGTTGTGAGTACGAGCTGATTGTACAAAATGTAACGAACAAAAAGCAGTACCAGTAACCAAACATGCATTGTTTTCGGTTATCCAGCTTCATTTGCTGTCGATACGAGTACAGTAAAAACTGAATTAAATGCATCACGAAAGCATGCTTTATGCAACACTTTCTCTTCTTGGTTATTCCAAATATATTAACAAAAAACAAGAAACATTAACGAGGTCAAATGTGTGGTATTACAAGAGCAATTACACATTCAAGAATAGAAAAATGTTGGATTTTGCCTTCCTGACACCAGGTTATACATGTAAGCACTCACCTTTTTAGTATTTCTAACAGTTGTTGCAAGCATACGCCACAAATAGTGAACGAGAAGCAATCGTTAAACAGTAATCTGCTAAATTTTGGGTATTTAAGATGGCGGCAGGTGCCGCCCACTCCGGCTTCAAAAGAATGTACAGCGTAAGTCTATACCTCTATCATTTTTTCTTTCCTTCATGACTTTGCGTCTCAGTAAAAGTAATCTCACAATAGATTCTCATGTGAGCATTTACAAAATACAAGAACTGTGAAAATCAAAACAGTTAATCAAAACAACGATTGAAGATAAAACACATTTATTTTCTTACCAGACTTAAATTTTCTCACTGTCAAAAATTGGTGTGGAGCTACTTACGTGGTCTGTGAAAGTATTAGTGCGTAATTGCAGAATAACGGTACCACATTGAACTGCTAATACAACATGTAATTACGAAGTTTTTTGTTTCTGTAAGTATTTTCATTGAAATAGTTCAGTCATTTACACTTAATGAGAACAGAATTAAAATTATACAATACCACAGCACGTAACAGAAGTTTCATAGAATATATTTCAGCTTATTGTGTCTTCGAGTTTTAAAATTTATACCAAAGGGGTTCTACAAATTTCAACAAGTCGTGTCAATTTATACGTCACTGACTTTATTCTCTGAAAGCCACGTACACTAGGGCGCTACCAGTGCTTCGACAGGCAAAACTTAATGTTAATCACATTGAGAGTATCACGTAACATACCGATTAGTGTGTGCATATTAATAGTTCACTATGGTTTGCATTCTTTTAGCTCCACACCGCAAAAAACGTACATATTGTTCTACATTACAAAGACATTTTCAGGGAATTTAAGAGAAACAGTTTATCTTTCAGTTAGCTGTATCTACATAAGCCATTCTGTTTCTATAATTGTATTTATCATTTTCACGTAATTGTGAGTGTGTGTACGTGAGTGCTTTACATCGCCTCGTTGGTACTAAACCAAGGTGGGAGTAACGCAGCCGGCCGCGGTGGTCTCGCGGTTAAGGCGCTGTCCGGAACCGCGCGACCGCTATGGTCGCAGGTTCGAATCATGCCTCGGGCATGGATGTGTGTGATGTCTTTAGGTTAGTTAGGTTTAAGTAGTTCTAAGTTCTAGGGGACTGATGACCACATATGTTAAGTCCCATACTGCTCAGAGCCATTTGAACCATTTTGATTTGGGAGTAACGCTAGTAGAAAATGGGTCCCTACAGTGGAATAAGCCTAGCGCTGAATTATTTTGCTGAAGCTGAGGCAAGCTACAGATGTGCCTTTGAGACATGGCTTCCTACAGAGAGCGCTCTACAGCTATATCTGCCAGATAGTTATATACGAATAGTTAACAAGAGAACATCATATTTTAAATGTTTGCTTGCTACTGACAGTGAAGAAATAGCGTTAGGATTGATTGTCATTGCCAGTGGCTGCAGGCAGTACCCTGGCATATGTACGTCATAAGAGTTTAAGTGTTTGAGAACAGCAATGCATTGTGTGTGTGTGTGTGTGTGTGTGTGTGTGTGTGTGTGTGTGTGAGAGAGAGAGAGAGAGAGAGAGAGAGAGAGAGAGGTAGGTGTCTGTTCTTCTGGACAAGTCTGAAAGAAGAATCAGCATTTTGATCCTACAGCAACTATGAATCAAGGCACAAGGGAATTAAAGACATTAGCTGCCAATGGGCATTGATTTATATCAATAGGGCAAGTTGAAAATTTGTGCCGGACAAGGATTCGAACCTGGGTTCCCTGTTTAATAGGCAGATGTTGTGACCACTACGCCATCCGGACACAGTGGCCATCGCAACCGCCTCGACTATCCTAGCACGCCTCCCGTCAGATACAAATTCTCAACTGATACCATACACTACTAACGTAGTGCCACTGCTTATTAGCCTCATTACTCGGGGCATCTTGCCGATTCCCGTTGGAGTCAGTGCATCTGCATTGAAGGCACCACTGGCCGACATCGCCGTAGCAATACATGTTGTGCCCTGTAGAACAGATATCGCATATATAATTACGGCGATGACGGCCACTGATCCCTAATGTGCAGATTTACATCAAGCTTTAAATCTTATGGGAATCGGAGAAATGCCGCGAGTAATGACGCTAATGAGCAGGAGCACTACATCAGTAGTCTGTGGTACAAGCTGAGAATTAGGTCTGACGGAAGGCGTACTTGGGTAGTCCGGTGCGGATGTGATTACCCGGCGTCCCGATGTGTACTGGTCACCGCATATGCCTAGTAAGCAGATCTGGATTCGAATCCTGTTCCAGCAGAAAGTATCAACTTGACCCGTTGATATAAATCAACGCTCACTAGCAACTACTGCCTTTAACTCCTTTGTGTTCAGAGAGAGAGAGAGAGAGAGAGAGAGAGAGAGAGAGAGAGAGAGGGGGGGGGGGATAATTGCATAATATTTACTTACTATCATATTCCCTAAAAAGAGATAATATTTTTGGGAGAAAATCACATCAAAATCAACAAAATACAGTGTACAGAGAGGATCACATACATGTCGTAGAAGTACGTCGGCACGTAAGACACAGGTTCTTTTTACCTTTGGTTACACCGTTTGCACCGTTTAATAAAATATACCAAATCTGTCACAGCTTTACTGAATCCATTTTCTTGCCAAAGAATAAAAAAATATTGCAAATAGCGCGATTGGAACTCGCGTACAGAAGTTGACTGATCTGAGCGCAGGACTTATACTTTATTACGACGCCAGTCAGCACTGACTTCCCACCCCAAATTTTTCTGCAACCGATCAATTCAAGATTTCTCGGAAACTAAGTTGCAACTCTGATGTGTACAAATAAAATTCCCTCGTTTCGTTCCCACCTTGTCCGAAACTGATCCTGCAGCATGGCCTATGGCCTCGACTTCATTAAAACGTAAGCGTAATAAGCTTAACCCTTTCACGAGAGTTACTGTCGAACAGGCCCCGATTAGAAATCGGTGGGTCGCAGGATGTTGCTCCTCACTGTTAGCCTGGGCGTCCACTGGAACCGTAATCGTCCGACTAACAGGTCGTCCGTATGGTCGTATGACTACCCGCGATCGCTGAAGCACCCGAGTACCATCCTACGCACGGCAGGAAGGCTGTTATTAGCAAACTAACTGACCTGAAGACTTACTGGTGGGACCGTTCTCTGTGTCAAAACTTGGACCAAAGCAAACTGCTTTCAGTAAGTGTTCTCCTAAGGCTCGGCAAGTAATAAAATGTGCACTTGGAATAATGACTAATAAATGGAGGTTGCTGAAATCAAGTACTGAAATCAAGTACTGAAATCAATAAGCCCGATAATGTTTACATACTCAAAAGCAGTTGACAAGGAGGGGGAAGAGACAGCACCTGCATTCACTTGCCACCTTACAAAGCCTCTGCCGGCGAGAACTGTGGTTTCTGTGCGTGTATTCCATATGAGGTACATTTATGACGTTCTTTTGCTGAGGGAAGCGCACGAATGAAAGCTGTTTTAGTAACCAAGAGAATATCCGTTACACAGCGTAAACATATGTCTGAAGACTTTCTCAGTTTTGATTTTAAACGCATTTTCTAGAATTTTTTGAAGCCTTGTGGAATGTGGTGCTTACGATCGGTCTTTAATGTACATAAACGGCAGAGAATTCAATAGAGAAAAATCACAACATGTGCCTTTTTTCCAAGATCTGTACTATTTTTGCCACCACGTCGCACTGAGATAATCTGACAGACGTAGGGAATGTCATGTCTACATTTCAGTATCAGTCTTAGGGAAGACGTGAAGATGGGGCGTTTTCAGGTTCTTCTCAATTTTGGTTTTAAATATAGTGTCTAGAATTCTCTACACAGTTATACTGAACACACCATGGAGTACGTTGCATATCACATATTCAATAAATCTGATGACATACGCGTAGAATTATGTTTTTTTCTATATTACGATTAGCGTTTCCACTTAGTTTTCACACTCATGTCATCTGCAGCTTCTAACCATAGTTTCGACTAAGTTACGATGATGGCACCACTTGTCTTCCATATTCCACAGTGAACTGTTGTCATTCACAGCACTTATAAGCTCCTCTACATCCGTAGTTGGCAATTAAGTGCGAAACACATCCCGACGCAAGCAACAGTAGTCGCTTGCTTGCACTTGCTACACCAGACCAATCCTGTTTCACTGGGATCTGACCGTCGGGCGGTCGTCTACTGCCGTATGCGGCCGACTCGGTCGTGTGGCCAGTGCCGCTTCATGTCTTGGGATTGGCCGGCCGTGTGCGGCCGTTCACGACACTCAAACTAGGCGGTTGAATATGGTTCCAGAGGACGTTCAGCCTTAAGCACTAAGATGGCCACGATCAATAGACCTAACTGATGCTAAACAAGTCAATACAACTGAGTTATGGTCCAACAGCGTAGGGAACTACCTGGAGGGAAAAAATGAAAATCTGTTGAAGTGCGCGGTGGCTACCATGCTCCGGACATAGTTGCACTAGCATAGGGGTGGGCAGAAAGGAAACTACAGTTTAATCTGGAGGAGGCGGGGCGCCCTTATGGCTCGGCTGAGAGGCTTCCCGTGTCCCGGCGTTAATCTGTGCGTCCTGCTGCGAGGCCGCAGTTTACGACGCGGGCGCCGTTAGGCGGCTGGGAAGAGGGAGGGGTGGGGGGTGGGGGGGTGGGGGGCTTTTAAAAATAACGCGTGCGAGCAGTCGGCGCCGCCACCTGTTCGCCACCACAAACGTTATTACTCGCCCGTAACGCTTACGTCTGCCCGCCTGCCGCGACGTGAAAAGTGCTTCTGGGCCGGCCGGGACCCGCGCCTGCAACGCAATTAGCAAGTTTAATAGTCCGGGCCGCCTCTTACAACACACTAGCTGCCCGCTGTGGGCTAACAGCGCCGGCAGCTATCATCCGGGCCCCGCAGGCTATCCTCAATGAAGGAACTGTTTTCTTTGGTAGTTATCAAACCGTCAACTCTAGAACCTTGCAAACTCCTTTAATAGTGAAAGAAAACGCGCACCCCTCATTGCTGTGCTGTTTGTATTAGCGATGGGAAAAACTCGGCCGGCTAAAACCGATACCAGTATTTTAGTTGTGAATAACCAGTATTTTTTGCTATTTCTTTGGTCTCGGTTATAACAAAATTTTTATTTTTTAGCAATAACCGAGTAAAAATACTGAAATGTCAATTAGACAAGGCAGAAGCGCCCAATTTTTTCCTTCTGAATTCTTTTTTTGGCGTAATTTTTATTCGTACAGATTCCATTCTCTTGAAATATTGCATTTATTATAAAAATGGGAAACTGGCATTTTAATGACGTTGCCGACAGATATGAGCAATAAACACATGGCATAGTAATTGCTGAATCAATGGTGTGTCTCTAGCCGTGTGTCGTGGCTTAAGATACGCGTGTACGTGCAGTGTAGAAGACTGGCCCCAACCAGGTCTCTACGGTAGTTTCTCGCTGGGTATCTGTTGTGCTGCAGAATAGCACCAACGCTAGTCTGTAAATATTTTTACGAAGTGAAGTAGCAGTGAAGTACATTGCTTAATTTGCTTTAACACATTAAACATTTGTCTGCCATTTCTATGAAATAATAGACGCGTGGCCTGACGCGCCTTGTCGGGTATCTTGTATACGAAGAAATATGCTGTTTGCAAGGTTCTAGAGTTGACGGTTTGATAACTACCAAAGAAAACAGTTCCTTCATTGAATCTTCCGTATTCATAAATTTGTAGACAGTTTGTTCAAGTAATCTGTTTCACAGAAGGTTCCACAAGACTTTTCTTTCAGAAATTAAACATGGTTACTCTTCGTAACTGTATTTCCAACACTCCATGTTCCACGAATACTAAGAACGACGAAGATTCTAATGAACACGTAACTCAAGAATTTACTGACTTTCGCAGATATTCAATAGAAATGTTTAAAATTGTTTTCACATAAACTGATACTCAGATATTACAAACGTTTGCGTAAATATTTATGCGAATGGCTTCACAATATTAGTGTAATTGTGTATTTTAGCTAAATTAATCACACAGATGTTAAATATATATGCAATAAAATGGTAGTACAAAAGCTCTACGAACATTTATTTTTATATAATTTGCTATTTAAATTTATGTGATGAGATCACTATCCGTTGGTATGGAAGATTTAATCTCTTTATACAAAAGGCAATGTCCCAACTGACTGACTCACTCACAGTCTCATCATCGTCCCGCCGAAACCATTAAAAACAAAAACTTGAAATTTGCAAAGGATGTTGATCTTATACTACAGGCGTCGTTTAATAAGGGATTGTTTGAAATTCCATGCCTAGGGGGGTTAAATATGGGATCAAAAGTATTTGAAAATATGTCGCTGTTAGGTAATTTTAACGCCAGAAGTACTAAAAATGACTCTGAGCACTATGGGACTTAATTTCTGAGGTCATCAGTCCCCTAGAACTTGGAACTACTTAAACCTAACTAACCTAAGGACATCACAAACATCCATGCTCGAGGCAGGATTCGAACCTGCGACCGTAGCGGTCGCTCGGTTCCAGACTGTAGCGCCTAGAACCGCTCGGCCACCGTGGCCGGCCGCTAGAAGTACTAAGATTGGTATTCTGTATCTCGGTCAAAAATAAAGAAATCTTTGGAAATTTAACCCCTGCGGGAGTGAAATAGTGGCTGAATGTTTTTGAAAACAAACCATTTTAAAGAACTACTGAAATTTCTTACAGGTGTATCTATGAACAATCGTATTTGACTTATCGGTTCCAATTAAAAAATATATTTTTTGAAAATTCAACCCATAGGGGATGAAATATTTTACGAAAATATTTCATTATGAAAGCATTTTTAAACCCAAATCTATGAAAATTTTCATTTGCCTTCCCTGTTACAAATTTACAAAATATTCGTATCTCTATGCTCGGTAATTCGACCTCCAAGGGGGTGAAATAGGGATATGCTGCTCGAAACAATTTAACTGTGAAAACATTTTAAATCTTGTAAAAGTGGTATTTGGCTTCTCGGTTAGAAACGAAAAAAATTCAATGTTTTTGAAAATTCAAACCCTAAGAGGGTGGGTATATCACATAACTAATGAGGAGGTACTGAATAGGATTGGGGAGAAGAGGAGTTTGTGGCACAACTTGACTAGAAGAAGGGATCGGTTGGTAGGACATGTTCTGAGGCATCAAGGGATCACCAATTTAGTATTGGAGGGCAGAGTGGAGGGTACAAATCATAGAGGGAAACTAAGAGATGAATACACTATGCAGATTCAGAAGGATGTAGGCTGCAGTAGGTACTGGGAGATGAAGAAGCTTGCACACGATAGATCAGCATGGAGAGCGGCATCAAACCAGTCTCAGGACTGAAGACCGCAACAAGAAGAGTGTGAAATAGGGCCATAATCACCCAGCCCAAACTGCTACGGATAGAAACTTGACATTTAGAGACAGTATTAATCTTATACTATAAGCGTAGTTTAAGAAGGAATTTTTCCAAATTCCACCTCCAAGTGGGTGAAACAGGGGATGAAAGATTTTCTGAAAATATGTCGCTATTAAGGCAAACTGAACTGTGAAAATTGGTATTTACTCGTAGATTCCGGTCAGAAATAAAGAAATACGTGTTTCAGTGTTTTTGGAAATTCAGCCCCTTCAGGGCGTGAAATAGGGAATGAAAAGCTTTGCGAAATCATTTTCACTATGAAAGTAATTTCAAAACTGTACCTATGAAAATTTATATTTGGATTCCCCGTTATAAATTTAAAAAAATATGTGTTTCACTGCTTTTGGAAACTGAACTCCTAAGGGGGTGACATACGGGCTGAAATTTTTTTAGAAAATATTTGTATTAAAAAAAATTTTAAAGCTAAATCTATGAAATTTGATATTTCACTTCTCGGTTAGACATAAAGAAATGTGTGTGTTAGGGAATGAAAGTTCCTGCGGAAATATCACCAAAAAAAATGCAAAAGGCACGATGAACAAAAACTTTGGACTCCAAGTCCTAGAATCGCTTTTTGTCAGAAGCACATTCGGAAAAGACCATGCTTCTATCTCCTTATTTAGTGTGAAAAGTTTACAAGGTATTGCATTTCGTCAACAACATAAAAATTAGATTAAAGAAAAAAGTCTGTGTAGGTCGTACAATCTTCGTGAACGAAGCAGCAAGCGCTAAGCTAGTAATAAATATTAGACTTGATTACATCACTAACAACAGAGGGTTCACGCGAAAGAAAGCGCAAATCGCTCCAGTCTTTACGAAGAACCGCAGTACTGCAAAGTAACCTTGTCAGTTTTGTCTTTTTAGAAGGTTCCACAACTTTCTTACATGAATTTACACGGTTTCCTGAAGCACTCTCCCTATAAAACTCAGTTTGTTCTGATCATTACCGACATCCAGAAAGTTGCCCTTGGTGGAGGTTAGTTTGATTCGGAAAATTTAGGTGACGGCACCGCAGGGTTAGCTAGTAATCAAAATAAATGTTTCCGAAATACTGCAATGAGTTCAACATTGAATTTAGGCCTTCGTAATAAATAGAAAGCACTATGTCACTCTTAATAAGAAAACATCGCCAGAAATGTAGCGTTTCGTGTACGTTGACCAAGTATAATACGACTGTTACTCTTAACGAAATGTTTAAATGACAACGTTCGCAATTCTCGGGGGGGGGGGGGGAGTTGTTTACAAATGGTTCAAATGGCTCTGACAAGGGAACCTCCCCATCGCACCCCCCTCAGATTTAGTTATAAGTTGGCACAGGGGTAGGCCTTGAAAAACTGAACACAGATCAATCGAGGAAACAGGAAGAAGTTGAGTGGAACTATGAAAAAAATAAGCAAAATATACAAACTGAGTAGTACATGCGCAAGGTAGGCAACATCAAGGAGGATGGGAACTCACGAGCGCCGTGGTCCCGTGGTTAGCGTGAGCAGCTGTGGGACAAGAGGTCCTTGGTTCAAGCATTCTCTCGA
The DNA here is from genome assembly GCF_023898315.1 of Schistocerca nitens. Classification (NCBI taxonomy): domain Eukaryota; kingdom Metazoa; phylum Arthropoda; class Insecta; order Orthoptera; family Acrididae; genus Schistocerca; species Schistocerca nitens. The sequence continues at coordinate 692,154,082 of NC_064618.1, read as the reverse complement.
GTGAAAAGTTTAATTTTTTATTTTCAGGCAATTATCAAAGTTCAGGCACTGACACATAATCAACTTCGCTCTCCAAAATTCCAGGACATGTTCAGATTTGCTTGGAAATATGCAGGATTTGACGGTCTACACACGGAAACATTTGAAAACGTAAAAAACGTATGTTTTGACAGAGCACAGGGAAAACCGTGCGACTGTGAAACTGTTGCATTTATTTGTTGCAGTTTATGTGACAAACTCTTATGTTTTCATCACTTTTTTGGGAGTGATTATCACATCTACATGAAAACCTAAATCGGGCAAGGTACAAGAATCTTTTTAACCATTTGCCAAGTGTGCAAGTTAGGTGGGTCGACAACATATTCCTGTCATGTGACGCACATGCCGTCACCAGTGTCGTATAGAATATATCAGACGTGTTTTCCTGTGGAGGAATCGGTTGACCTATGACCTTGCGATCAAATGTTTTCGGTTCCTATTGGAGAGGCACGTCCTTTCGTCTACTAATCGCACGGTTTTGCGGTGCGGTCGCAAAACACAGACACTAAACTTATTACAGTGAACAGAGACGTCAATGAACGAACGGACAGATCGTAAATTTACGAAAATAAAGAAAGTAAAATTTTCACTCGAGGGAGGATTCGAACTAAGGACCTTTCGTTCCGCAGTTGCTCACTCTAACCACGAGACCATGGCGCTCATCAGCTAATATTCTCCTTTATGTTGCCTATCTTGCACATGGACTACTCAGTTTGTATATTTTGCTTATTTTTTCATAGTTCCACACAACTTCTTCCTGTTTTCTCGATTGATCTGTGTTCAATTTTTCAAGGCCTATCCACTGTGTCAATTTATAACTAAATCTGAGGGGGGTGCGATGGGGAGGTTCCCTTGTGAGCACTATGGGACTCAACTGCTGTGGTCATAAGTCCCCTAGAACTGAGAACTACTTAAACCTAACTAACCTAAGGACATCACACACATCCATGCCCGAGGCAGGATTCGAATCTGCGACCGTAGCAATCGCACGGTTCCGGACTACGCGACTAGAACCGCGAGACCACCGCGGCCGGCCAGTTGTTTACAGGTTATGCATTTGTTTGCAGGAAGGTTTGTCGTTATAAGCATGTTATGAAATGCAGGAGGACTTCAAAATGACTGATTATAGGTCCAGAGATTGTCAGCTATCCCTCACAAAATTTACTGTAATGTCTGTAAGCGAACAAAACCAAGATACCATTCACTACTCGATCGGCAGTCAGGCACAGCAATCGGCGTGTCCGGGATTATCTGCTAGCGTCAACTGTAGGTAGAACGACGACGTAACTTCAGTCGCGTCGCGAGGAAGGCACTTACTGAGCTTTATTGGAAGAACCGGACGAAAGTGTGTATGACTCACGAGGGAGACTGCTCAGGTAACGTTCGTTTGACCAACTGCTGAGTATTGAAAGGAGTTGAGTCAGGAGATACTGCGGATCCGAAGAAGAGCTGTGTGATGTCAGCGTAGGACCGTCGCGGAAAAGACAGACCGACTCCAAGAGGAGGTACAAGGAAGAGGTTATGCTTCGCGGAGAGGCTTAACTTCTAAATTCCGAAGACCCATACGTATCTGATGCAAGTGTAAGAAGCTCCAATACACATCTCACCCAATGACTTACACAGACGGGTACTGCCAGTAACACTTTTGCATATTATCTGTGAAAGGAAGAGATGGGAAACTAAGCGACAACTGTTCATCCCCAGCCACACGCCGTACAGTGAGTTTCGGAGTACAGTTGTGGATGAACTATCCCATCAGCAATCCCTCTTGGTAAATTTCTCCCTGAAGATGACGGCACTTGCGCAAATGTATATAACTGCAACACCAAATTTTCCTTGGTTTATTCAAGTAGCAACCGAAGGGAATGGGTTCTTTTATCTAGAAACCAACGTTACAAAGGATGGCCAAAACTAGAGTGAACCAGACGAAGACACCCTTCCACACAAAAGCTTTACTGGTGCCAAATACTGATATGCAACTGAGGAACAATTTCCTGGAAGCGTACGTCTGGAGCGCAGCGTAGTACAGAACTGAAATGTGGACCATCAGATATTTGTAGATTGAGGAGAAACTGGAAAAATTTGAAATGTGACGCTTTTGAAGCATGCTAAAAGTTAGGTGGATCGATAAGGTATCAAATGAAGAAATACTACAAAGAATAGGTGACGAAAGAAGTCGTTGGATGACTCAGACCACAGGAAGGGGCATGTTAATGGGACAATTCTTACTTCTTGAAGGAAGAGTAGAAGACAAAAGTTGTAGGAGCTGACAAAGAGTAAAATATGCAAAACAGATTGGCGAAGATGATGGGTGTAGTAGCTAAGTAGAAATAACAAGATGGAAGCCACAACCAAACCAGTCGCAAAAGTGATGGATTAAAATGGAAAGCCTGTTTTCGAGTGAAGTCAAGATCAACATGAAGTTGTATTCACAAAGAAATTTGTTACGGCAACAAATCAAGGTCTGAATTGTTAAGGAATTATAACAGGAGACTTCAAATTTATAATTAGTGACCAGCGGGGAATACATCAAGCAATAACAGAGGACATAGGTTGTAATTGCTTCTCTGAGGTGAAAAGGTTGGCACAGGTGAGGAAACCAATCCGAAGACTGACGGCTCAAGATTATACACATACACTGAGGTGACAAAAGTATGGGATACTTCCTAATATCGTGTCGGACCTCCTTTTCCCGGCGTAGTGCGGCATTTTGACGGAGCATGGAATAAACAAGTCGTTGGGAGACTCCGCAGAAATACTGAGCCGTCCATAACTGCGAAGTTTTGCCGGTGCAGGGTTTTGTGCACGAACTGACTTCCCGATTACATCCCATAAATGTTCGATGGGATTCATGTCGGGCGACCTGGGTGGTCAAATCATTCGCACGAATTGTCCAGAAACTTCTTCGAACCATTCGCCAATGGCCACAGACGAAACAATTAAAATACAAAAGTTAGGCACAGGTAGGTAGTAACTGCAATTTCGGAAAGAGCAAGTGTTCGGAAACAAAATCTAGCCTGGTGTTGCTGCTCCATATTATCACTATCAGAACTTGGTCCATAGGTCCATCTCTGTAGTTCTCTCCCATTCGAACTACAGCTCGAGTGCATATGATCGTGATGCGTTGATAATGGTGTGTGCTGACGAAAATCAAAACTGATGAAAATGAAAACTATCATCATCACATCTATTATTTCAACTGAAATTCGTATCTGTGAAATACTTTTTTTACTACACTGTCACTCTAGCTTTTTGAATTTAGTTTAACTACACACAAAATATGTGAGTCCTTTCAGACATTTCGGAACAGGACCAGACGCACAATACCAAGTGGTGTATGAAGTGTATTTCAACACTGTGTAAGATGCGCAACCATCTCATGCAATAATGATGAGACGAATTTAAAAAATATAAATAAATGAAATTTCATTCTGCAGTGAATATGCGCTCATATGAAACTTGCTCGCATATTAAAACGGCGCATCGGACCGTGACTCAAACCTTGGGACCTCGCCTTTCACGGTTAAGTTCTTACCGACTGAGCTATCCAAGCACAATTCATGACCCACCATGGCGGAAGTAATGAAGCTGTGGGGTCAGATCGTTAGTGGTGATCAGACAGCTCCGTAGGTGGAATACTTGCCCATGTGAGCAGAAGGTCCCAGGTTCGACTCCCGGTCCAGCAAACGGTTTTAATCTGGCAGGAAGTTTCAGATCTACAGAGACTACCTGCAGTTATCTTTTAGTTTGTGCTGTGCGAGTATAAAATTGAATTCATGATAACCGAGAGCTTTTAAATCTTTTAGTATTTCTCAGTGCATTACAAACTATAGAGTGAATTAGGTTTTTCACGTCTCTACTAAAATACTGGGTACGGTGCTCAACAGTAGTTCCTGAGTGTGATGGCTGAATCTGGGAGCCCTGTACGGGATACTGTTTAACGCAGGCACACACCGCAGAAGGCAGTAACAGTGTGCAGAAAATTACTCCCACACAACAAGCACTGGGCTCACGAGCCCACACTTACCGTAGCAGTGTGAACTCAGCACGCGACGAACTACGGTAAGGTCCGCAAAATTCCGCGTTGAGGAGCGGCCATTTACAGCAATCTGTTAACAGGTCGCCCTCGCGCGGGGCAGTTCACAAAAAAGTGACCGCTATTAGGATTGTCAGTATTTTGTATTCATTATTTCGTATCGGTTATTCAACGAGATTCGAAGTCACAGTTCGCTACTTCATAATAGATTTAGTAGTTGCATCTTATGCTTCTTTTATTCAATTCGTCACCGACTGCGGCCGTGTAGCTTGTTTTTGCATATCAACTGCAGAAAGTAATTGCGACAAGATAATGTAACGTTCCTTATAAGAATGAACTATAGAGGAACGCCTATTAGTTGCAGAGGACAGACTGTACCGACATATCTACATCTACACCTACATAGATCCTCCGCAAGCTACCGTACGGTGCGTGATGGAGGGTGCCCTGTATCACTACTTGTCATTTCCCCTCCTGTTCCACTCACAAAGAGAGCGGTGAAAAATGACTGTCTATACGCCTCCGTATGAGCCCTAATTTCTCATACCTGATCTTCGTGGTCCTTACGCGCAATGTATGTTGGCGGCAGCAGAATCGTTCAGCAGTCGGCTTCAAATGCCGGGTCTCTAAACTTTCACAATAGTGTTTCACGAAAAGAATGTCGCCTTACCTCCGGGGATACCCATTTGGGTTTGGCCAGAGAAGTAACAAGACTGTTAAGCTGCCAGATTACTGGAACTAACGCACGCAGCTTTTGCACACGTCACTGCCGAACGCTGGCGGGATATTGAACGGCTCGCCATAAAAGAAGAGGAGAAAATGCTGCGCCTGGTTGGCTTCGTGGATTCTGTTGTTGATAGGCTCATTATCAACGTAGCAGGTGACACTTCCATAACTGAAATGTATTTCTCGGATTCGGATATGGAAGGAGCTAAGAGATTACCAGACAACTGACTGTAAGTAATACATTCAGTAGCTCCAATATTTAACTACACGGTGAAGTCCTTTAATACTCTCTTACGCTACACATAGCTTATGCAGAAAAATTACCCTGTGGTTAAGTCAGGAATTATCATCATTCTTGTTTTGAATTACATACAATAGTACGTTAGCTAAAAATGATAACGAGTTGCGGTTTTCGTCTAGTCGTCTAACGAGCGTATTGTGGGATATTTGCAGAGTAGTATTTAATTCTGCTTGAAAATGAAACAACATTCGAAGCTGTATTGCTCCTCTGCTCGTCTCTTTTTACGTGTGAACTGCAGCTGTCCATGTCGCTGCAGGCTAGCTGTACCAGTTGACCGGCCAGTGCTGTCTAAGTTAAATGCGCCGGTAAAGCTGTTGTGCCGTATTATCGCAAAGTCGATGTGCGCGTAACACACAGCACAAAACGTACCCTTATTATCGTACTTGACAGTACTCGAGACAGCTTGGCTGCAGTCCCACGTGAAACGGAAATCCAATGAGGTTCCAGCAAACGCGGAAGAATACATTGTGTAGTGTTTACATCAGGTATATTCTTATGATGAACGGATTATACGCACTCTCCAGACTACGATTTACAACCTACTTCCTCTACATCCATCTTACTGGAACGAAGTAATGCCAATTTACTGAATTCACTGTCTAAGTGAGATGTTAATAGGTTACCTGCTCTATCTACGAGAAAGACTCTCCTAGCCTTCTTGACTGATTTATTAACTTTCGTAATCATAGTAGCTTTAATGACATCATGGTCACTAATCCCCGTTTCTATACTGACACTGTTGATAAGGTCCGGCCTGTTTGTAGCTACAAGGTCTAAGAGATATCCATTGCATGTTAGTTGCCAAGGTAGATGCTCAAGACAATTTTGAGAAAACGCGTTCAAAAGTATTTCGCATGACTGTGTGTCTGTAACCCCACAATAAATCCATAGACATCCCAATCTACTCAGCAGGTTAAAGTCGCCTCCCACTAGTATTGCACGATAGATGTATTTAAGCCCTATTGACTTTAGACTTTCTTTGAATGACTCTAGAACTGTCACAGCGAAATCGGTGGTCGGTACTTAACTTCGGCCACACTAGAGACAATATTTTTGTCAACAGCAAAGAACGCCCTCCCATATGGCCTCTAATCTGTCTTTCCGATATACGTTCAATGACTCGGTAAATACCTCAGAGCGTCCCACTTCGGGTTTCAACCAGCTCTCGGTCCGAAGAATAATGTAAGCGCCAGAACTTTCCTCGAGGGCAGTAAATTCGGGAACTTCATAACAAATACTTCGACAGTTTACTGATAAAAATATGACAGTTGAAGTGTCTTTATTCTGAACGCCGTGTGACTTCCCTTGCTGTGAATCGACGGGTGAGTGTTCATCGGAGACCTCAAACTACCGCCTAGCCTAAAAAGCCCTCATGTGTACTCCACAAGTACTCTGCTACCCGAGTAGCTGCTTCCTTTGTGTAGTGATACCTGACCCATCAAGGGGAGTCCTACAAATCCCCGTACGATAATGCAGGTCTAGAAATCTGCAGCCAAGATCGTCACAGAGTCGATGAAGGCTTTGGACGTGACCCTCCACTCGGCTCCAAACCGAAGGACCCCGATCAACTCTGTGTAATTGCAAGCTATGCTTGCAACCCGCGCGCGAGGCGAGCAGTCTTCACCACCTCCGCCAGCCGTCTGTAAGAACTGAGGATCGCCTCAGAACCCATGCGGCAGGCGTCGTCGGTTCCTGTTCCCAACTGGCCAATGGCTACATGAACAGCGTGTGTTATTAAGATAAGGTATAAACTTTGTTAGTGTTATATTGAACACAATACCAAAACCGTATCATCATGGAACTTTTTATGTATTATTCGACAAAAAAGGGAATAGGACTCAATTCTGATAATGAAACTTGATTGAAACATGTATGTGTGAAAAAAGGCAAATTTTTCTCCAAAACATATTTTCTTGAAAGCAAACAGAGTCTAAAAACAGTGAGACTGGACTTGAAGCTGACTACACACTGATGAGAAGATAGTGATATTCACCTATACAGAAGGCGGTAGTACGGTATACACAAAGTATAAAAGGACAGTGTACTGGCGGAGCTTTCATTTGTACTCAGGTGATTCATGTGAAGACGTGTCCGACGTGATTATGACCTTACGACTAGAATTAACAGAACTTTGAATTCGGAATGGTAGTTGGTTGGTTGGTTTGTGAGATTGAAGGGACCAAACTGCGAGGGTCAACGGTCCCATGGTAGTTGGAACTAGTTGCATGGGATATTCGATTTCGGAAATAGTTAGGGAATTCATTACTCTGAGATCCACAGTGTCAAGAGTGTTACGAAATTTCAGGTATTATCTGTCACCACAGACAACGCAGTAGCAGACGGAATTCATTTAAAGATCGAGAGCAGCGGCGTTTGCACAGATTTGTCTGTGCTTACAGACCAGTAACACTGCGTGAAATATAACTGCATGAAGCACTGTGGGACGTACGGCGAACGTATCTATTAGGACAGTCCGGCGAAATTTGGCATTAATGGCTTACGGCTGCAGACGACCGATGCGAGTACCTTTGTTAACGGCAAGTCATCACCTGCAGCTCATCTCCTGGGGTCATGACAGCATCGTTTGGACCCTAGACGACTGGAAACCGTTGCTTGATCGAAAGAGTTGCGATTTCGGTTGGTACGAGCAGATGGTGGGCTTCGAGAGGTGGCGCAGACCGCCAGAAGCCATGGACCCGAGCTGTCAACAAGGCACTGCACAAACTGTTGGTGGCTCCAAATGGTGTGGGCTGTGTTTATGTGGAATGGACCGTGTCACTGACAGGAAATGGTTATGTTCGTCTGCTTGGAGACCATTTGCAGTCATTCACAGACTTCATGTTACCAAACAATGATAAAATTTTTATGGATGACAATGTGCCACGTCACTGGGCCAAAATTTTTTGCGACCGGTTTGAAGAGCGTTCGGGACAACTTGACCTAATGATCTGGCCATCCAAATCACCCGTCACGAATCACATCGAACATTTATGGGACATCGAGAGGCCAGTCCGTGCACAAAGCCCTGTACATTGAACACTTTCACAATTATGAACGGCTATATAGCCGCAGCATGGTTCAATATTTCTGCAAGGAGTTCCGAAGATTTGTTGAATCCCTGCCTCGTCGAGTTGCTCCACTACGCTGGAGGAGGAGGCCCGTGGCTACTGTCACCTCTGTGTACTAAAATGCGGATTTTTTCCTCGACTTCGTCAGTACCCCGCAAGCATGATATTGCAGACTAAAAGGAATTGTTGATATTTTTAAAAAAGTGGAACACTTTCGTCACCCGCAGCACGGCGCTACTTAGTCACACAACTGAGCGTTGGTTAGGGACACCTATGTGGCGATAGCGGTGGCGGGCCGTAGAGCAGAACGGGGCGCAGAGCGGGCGTGTCTCCCGAAATAACGCGTCCCCCGCCCCATCCCGTGGCGCCGGCCCACGCCCACACCCGCGCTGCTGCCGCGGCTCCGGTCCCCGCTAACAAGCGAGCAACGCACACCAAACAGCTAAGGCACGCCATTAAATTCTAGAGGGCACGGCACAGCACAGCACAGCACAGCTGCCGGCGAGGGCGGATCGCTGGTCCGCGGCTTACGTCACGACACATTCCGGCCACGTTTTTCCAGCAGGTATACCGTGCTGTGTGGCGTTTGCTGTAGGACAAACGTTACTGACCACTTCTTCTGGAGGGATTTTAATCGCGTCCTCGAGTGACGATCATTGTAATTCCACCATCTGAATTATCGGGTAATGCCTCATAAACGGACTCCAAACTTCCATTCGTGAACAGAGCCTCTCTCCCACTGGTTCGGCCGTACCGAGGGCTGCCGTATACTCTGCACTAGGCGAGCGCCGTTGGGTGGCAGAACGGCTTCGCCGTAGTTTAGACTAGTCGCCGTTCCGGGCTCCACTCTGCAGTGGATTATGCGGTGAAATGATCCTTCCCGCTATATTTATCGATTATAAAATGCCTGTTGTAACACCATAGATCCAATGCTGTACTGATTTATTTTGCCTTTTGTTTGATGTTTAATGTCAAAACTTTGAGTTTCTGTAAATGTTTTGATTGCATTGACACCACAAGAGTGTTCGCTTTTTTCCTTTGTAAAAACTTTGATGTCGTGGTTTGATTCTATACAATGTAATGTATCTATAATTTAAATTCTTTGTCTCATTTGGAGGGAACAAAACTTAATGTATATAATTGTAATTTTGTTTAAATAATTGTTTTGTAGAAATGTCAATATGTGCAAAGGTTCTGTTTTATTTAGTATGTTTGGTTGCTGTTATGTAAACCACTGACCTTCACTTAGGGTTCTTAGTTATTTTGTATGTAAAAGGTGTTGTGGTTCCCCTTGGGAACGGAAGCATGTAGGGCGCAAAATGTGGTAGGCATGGATACAAAGGTGGAACCAAGAGTCAGTCGGGGACGAGCTACCAAACTATCAACTGCTCATGTAAAAATGGTGTATTGTGCTGGTTCCGAGAGAGGCTTTTCCTGACGCTTTCCAATGCCTCGGATGGATGGATAAAGAGCTGGAACTATTCTGGAATTGGTATCTATCATCGTCACCAAGAAATGACAGAGTCCAGCAATTCTACCTGCAAATCCGCCTACCAACATGCACTCGCCACCACATTGCGCAATCACTGTAATGGAACAGAAGAACTATAGTAATGTACACTGAAGGATCAGCTCATTGGATGTTTTAGTGCGCTCAAATATAAGGTAATTTATAACTGAATTTATGTACCTACCTTGATTTTTTTCGTTATCACAACACCTCTCAGGTTCCTATGATTACAGAGTGCCCTTGTTATGGAAAAAATGAAAGCCTCACAGCCAAACAGTTAATTAAATAATGTTGTTTGATATTTGGTAAGAAGGGAGTATTCAGATTTACTGCGGATTTGGTAAAATTATGGAACGTAGCAAATGTAGCTTTGTAAAGCCTCCCAGTGATTGAAATAGTCCAATTTAAAGTTTTGTCGACTTTCAAAGTTACCTACTTTATCACTGACTTGAAAGTAGAAGACTGTGGTAATAAAAACCACCAATAAACGACCTTGAGGTTAGTTCCAAAAGTAAATATTACTAAAGTTTGGCTTGAAATTTTCTTCTTAGTAAACATTTGCTGTTACTTTTAAAAATTAAAAGTTCTTAAAACTGAGGCTTATAAAGTTTTGCTTAGTTAATGATCATAGTGCTGCCTGTTGTGAATTGTAAAAGGTGAGTCAGTTTCTTACAAATATGTCAATATAGTGTCTCACTGCACTAAAAGTAGTGAACTGTATTTGTGGAAAGTTATAGACTCATGTTTGCTAAGTGCTTGTCTCTCGTGTGTATTGAAAGTGCATACTAACAGTGTAACTGGATCCTCAGTTTGTCTATTGTGCTTATGCTAGGTAACAAGTAACAGAAAGATCACTATCTATGAAAACAGTAACTTCTTTTATTCAGAGGACAGTGAGAAATAGTTTGCTAGTGAAATATTTTTTTTCATGCCAGATAGAAAAGTAATTGGTAAAAAGAGAGACTGAACCTATGTCGAATTTATGATTCTACAGCGAATATTAATAGTAATTTTATTGACACCATTCAGTTTGAATAAGCCCTGAAGGTAACAGTGTGTATCGTTATCTGTTATATTTATGCAAATAGTTTGTTCTACTCGGTCAGCTCCAACCTTAACGTGAACATATGCAGGTGCCAGAGTTCATTGTACTCTCGTATGAGAAAAGTATAGGCTGTGTTTGCTCATTGAAGATACTTATTTTCAGTTCTTAAACACGAATGTTACTCATTCTTATGACTAATTAGGCTGGCGACCGTTTTCTTTATTCTTTGAACAGTGTGGATAGGTTAAATATTGTTTATTACTGTTTAATTATTTACGTAATTCTGACTTTCACTTCCGATAAGCCACCTCCGTTAGGTACATCACGGTCAACACAACAAAATTCCTTTCAGAGGGTAACACTGCTCTGTTTCTTTATACCGTAATTGCTTTAATAAACATAATTTCATTATACGAACTGCCTCCAGCTTTGAGGTTATAGTATAACAGTAGCGGACGGTAGTGTTATACTGTCTAATTACTCTGACTTTAATACCACTGCCTTTGTTTTCACATTAGAAAAAAAATCTATTGGCAGTCACTATTTTTTTCCTGTAATTTATTTCACATGTGATACATTGCCGGATGCAATTTATAACTTGCCCCCACGTAGCCTGCGTAAATAAAATGCAAAAATATTTAGAAATACGTGCGGTAACACTACGAGAGGAAAAGTTCGAGAATGTAACTTGGAAAAACACTGCTACTGTTACATTGTATGACCTTTGCTTAGCTGAATAATGTAAGTTAAAAAAATACTCTGGCCATTAAAAGAAACTTTCTTTTATGAAGTAAATTATGATATTTAGAATCTTTTATGCCTCTGCTATTCCTTTGAATTAGGTTCACATCAAAGTTACTGAAATAGATCGACTCTGTCTGGCTGTATTAAGACCTTTTTAAAATACGTAAATAAATTTTGCACTGTATCGTCTTTATAAAACATATGACTTCATACATTACTGATGAACCAAGCAGGTTCATGTTTGCAGATAATGAAACTGCGATCGTCCGAGAAAGCCGACCGATCATACACACTTTCACACAAGTGTCAGCTAGTACAGTTCGTAGGCCACCACTATTTACAAAAGTAACTTCAATTTAAAAAGGGAGCGACTCAGAGGTACAAAGACTACTTCAAAGGAAGTCAAAACTTATTTCACTCTATTATTACCAAGATAAAACAGCCCACACTTACATTAAGGAGCGACATCAAGCACCGAGAGGATCAGAATAGGATACAGAATTATGAATGATCGTCTTGTATCCTTTATATTCAACACAGTTCAGACGTGACTACGAACATTACATAATAGTTTCTTTGGGTTATTTTTACTCTTTGATAAATTACAATGTTATCTTCGGCAATTCGCCGATCCCTTAAGCATACCTTACATATTTTATTTCATATGGGTTACAGCCTAAAATACCAAAATGCTGAACGATGGTAAAAGGAGTGCCGTAAGTTACTATGCCGTGAACATTACACTCTGCCTGTTGCTGTTTTCTTGAAAATGATTATTCCCAACCATCAGGTTCTTTTAGAAATTACTTGCATCACAAAGAAACGTAATACTGAAATAAATGATCGAAACTACAAAGAGTTACTTATTCTTAATGCATACATCATAAGCAGTACAGGCTGTTTGTCACCAATGGCGAAATGCGACTGGCGAAAGATTTTTCAGTTTACAGCCTCTTTAGAAAATAACAGCACCAATACAAATAACAACAGTAACATTATTTGTATCACTAAAACAACAACAATAAAAATAATAATAATAATAATAATCATCAACAGCAACAGTTATTTAATAAAAACACCTGGTCTAGACTTGTCGATGCTTTTACAGCTGTACCATCCACGAAGCTCGTGTATGTTTTCTAATGCCAACAACCCACAACCTGTTGGGTCGTTGTCTCAGTCTTTACGTAACCAGCTAAGGAGGGTAATGAGCTGCTGAGTAACGTATCTGGAAGATGAAATCACACAGAAGAGAAGATAAAGATGGTGGGATAGAAAAAAAAGCACGTTTATTTAATATGGACTTTTCAATACCACGATTTATAAAATATGGATTGGAAGACTCCACGAATAATAGGTAGGACGGAGACTAATGGCTTGACGGAAGTAAATAATGGTCAATGCCGTAGATCACCAGTCCAAATGAATGCATGTACACGGTCCAGTAGTAACTAAGTTCTCATTTTAACAAATATTTGGGACTAAACATTAGATTTACTCCTTTTCTAATTAAGAAGGCTTAATATTCTGTTGCATACGTGAACTTTATATAATCGAGCGAGGTGATGCTAACACAATTCAAGCTTGTGCTCAGTCTGTAATGACCTTGATGTAGACGGGACGTTAAACTCAATCTTCCTTCCTTCCTTCCTTTTGAATTTTATCTATGGTATTAGATCGTGACAGTCAACAATGTTCATCTCGGTCATCTTTCCAAAACTGAAATTTTATAGAATTGATGGTATACCCAGCCAACAGATGGCATATTTAAATAAAAGAATGCACAAAGCAATACTTAATAATTCAGATTAAGTAAGCGAGGTAGATTCTTATGACTGGGGAGGAATCATTTGGAGGATTCCACAAGGATCAGTCTTAGGTACAAAATCGTTTCTCTTACATGTGAAGGACCCTCCCTCCGCCAAATATACAAAAAGAAGAACTGCTTTCGTTTGTGGATGACACTAGTATTGTAATCAATCCAAACACATACAAAGCAAGAAAAAACGGTAAACAACGTTCTTAAAAGTATTATTTACTAGTTTTCTGAGAATCATCTCAATCTCTGTTTAAAAAAGACTGTACTTGTTTAGTTCTGAACGCCTAGAAGTACTATACCAGTGGTGAGTGTAACACATGATGAAGAAATAATAAATAGGGTAGAAACATCAAAAAAATTTAGCTGTCCCGATTGATGAGCATTTCAACAGGGGTAAAACACATTTTGAACTACTAAACAATTCAATTCACGTTAGTTCAGCCACATTTACACGTAGATTCATAGCAAATCTTGGTAAGTTAACATATTTTTCATATTTTCATTCAATAATGTCATATGGAGTAATGTTCCGGAGTAATTAATCTTTGAGAAAGAGTCTCCACAATTCAAAAATGAGCTCATCCACGATCATCTTTCAGACCTCAGTTTAAGGAGTTAAGCATTTTGACTACTACTTCACAGTATACTTTTTCCCTTATGAAGTTTGTCATAAATAATCCGCTGCAGTTCAAAACGAAGAATGGTGTACATAATTACAATACCAGAAGAAAAAATTACATTCACTACTCCACATTAAGACTGACGTTAGCACTAAAAGGCTGTAAAATACTGCAATCAAAATTTTTGATAACTTATCCCCTTAGGGAAATAGCGGAAAGGTCAGGGAAGAAGGCCAGTGTTCACTCTGTCTGCTTGCCGGGGGGTCTCATCCGAGATGTGGAGGATGCCCTGCCGGCGGCGATAGAGAGCACTGGGTGCACCCGACTGCAAATTGTTGCTCATGTCGGCACCAATGACTCCTGCCGTCTGGGTTCAAAGGTCATCCTCAGTTCGTGCAGGCGGTTGGCTGAATTGGTGAAGGCGGAAAGCCTCGCTCGCGGGATGGAATCAGAGCTAACTATTTGTAGTATCGTTCCCAGAACCGATCGCGGTCCTCTGGTTTGGAGCTGAGTAGAAGGCTTAAACCTGAGGCTCAGACGATTCTGCGGAGATCTGGGGTGCAAATTTCTGGACCTCCGCTATCGGGTGGAGAAATGTAGGGTCCCCCTGAATAGGTCAGGCGTGCACTACACGCCGGAAGCGGCTACAAGGGTAGCGGAGTACGTGTGGAGTGCACAAGTGGGATTTTTAGGTTAGAGAATTCCCTCCCTAGGCCCGACAAGACGCATCCGGATACGCGGCAAGGTAGGAGTAGGCAAAATGCAACAGGGAATAACAATATTAATGTGCTAATAGTAAACTGCAGGAGCGTCTATAGAAAGGTCCCAGAACTGCTCTCATTAATAAACGGTCACAACGCCCATATCGTACTAGGGACAGAAAGATGGCTGAAACCAGACGTAAACAGTAATGAAATCCTAAACTCAGATTGGAATGTATACCGCAGAGACAGGCTGGACAGTGAAGGGGGAGGCGTGTTTATAGCGATAAGAAGTGCAATAGTATCGAAGGAAATTGACGGTGATCCGAAATGTGAAATAATTTGGGTGAAGGTCACGGTTAAAGCAGGCTCAGACATGGTAATTGGATGTTTCTATAGGCCCCCTGGCTCAGCAGCTGTTGCGGCTGAGCACCTGAAGGATAATTTGGAAAATATTTCGAGTAGATTTCCCCACCATGTTATAGTTCTGGGTGGAGATTTATATTTGTCGGATACAGACTGGGAGACTCAAACGTTCATACCGGGTGGCAGGGACAAAGAATCCAGTGAAATTTTTTTTAAGTGCTTTATCTGAAAACTACCTTGAGCAGTTAAACAGAAAACCGACTCGTGGCGATAACATAGTAGAGCTTCTGGTGACAAACAGACCCGAACTATTTGAAACAGTTAACGCAGAATAGGGAATCAGCGATCAGAAAGCGGTTACTGCATCGATGATTTCAGCAGTAAATACAAATATTAAAAAAGGTAGGAAGATTTTTCTGTTTAGCAAAAGTGACAAAAAGCAGATTACAGAGTACCTGACGGCTCAACACAAAAGTTTTGTCTCAAGTACAGATAGTGTTGAGGATCAGTGGACAAAGTTCAAAACCATCGTACAATATGCGTTAGATGAGTATGTGCCAAGCGAGATCGTAAGAGATGGAAAAGAGCCACCGTGGTACAACAACCGAGTTAGGAAACTGCTGCGGAAGCAAAGGGAACTTCACAGCAAACATAAACATAGCTAAAGCATTGCAGACAGACAAAAATTACGCGAAGTGAAATGTATTGTGAGGAGGGCTATGCGAGAGGCGTTCAATGAATTCGAAAGTAAAGTTCTATGTACTGACTTGGCAGAAAAACCTAAGAAATTTTGGTCTTATGTCAAAGCGGTAGGTGGATCAAAACAAAATGTCCAGACACTCTGTGACCAAAATGGTACTGAAACAGAAGATGACAGACTAAAGGCCGAAATATTGAATGTCTTTTTCCAAAGCTGTTTCACAGAGGAAGACTGCACTGTAGTTCCTTCTCTAGATTGGTTCAAATGGCTCTGAGCACTATGGGACTCAACTGCTGCGGTCATAAGTCCCCTAGAACTTAGAACTACTTAAACCTAACTAACCTAAGGACATCACACACATCCATGCCCGAGGCAGGATTCGAACCTGCGACCGTAGCAGTCGCAAGGTTCCGGACTGCGCGCCTAGAACCGCGAGACCACCGCGGCCGGCCTTCTCTAGATTGTCGCACAGATGACAAAATGGTAGATATCGAAATAGACGACAGAGGGGTAAAGAAACAATTAAAATCGCTCAAAAGAGGAAAGGCCGCTGGACCTGATGGGATACCAGTTCGATTTTACACAAAGTACGCGAAGGAACTTGGCCCCCTTCTTGCAGTGGTGTACCGTAGGTCTCTAGAAGAGTGTGGCGTTCCAAAGGATTGGAAAAGGGCACAGGTCATCCCCGTTTTCAAGAAGGGACGTCAAACAGATGTGCAGAAGTACAGACTTATATCTCTGACGTCGATCAGTTGTAGAATTTTGGAACACGTATCGTGTTCGAGTATAATGACTTTTCTGGAGACTAGAAATCTACTCTGTAGGAAACAGCATGGGTTTCGAAAAAGACGGTCGTGTGAAACCCAGCTCGCGCTATTCGTCCACGAGACTCAGAGGGCCATAGACACGGGTTCCCAGGTAGATGCCGTGTTTCTTGACTTCCGCAAGGCGTTCGATACAGTTCCCCACAGTCGTTTAATGAACAAAGTAAGAGCATATGGACTATCAGACCAATTGTGTGATTGGATTGAAGAGTTCTTTGATAACAGAACGCAGCATGTCATTCTCAATGGAGAGAAGTCTTCCGAAGTAAGAGTGATTTCAGGTGTGCCGCAGGGGAGTGTCATAGGACCGTTGCTATTCACAATATATATAAATGACCTTCTGGATGACATCGGAAGTTCACTGAGGCTTTTTGCAGATGATGCTGTGGTGTATCGAGAGGTTGTAACAATGGAAAATTGTACTGAAATGCAGGAGGATCTGCAGCGAATTGACGCATGGCGCAGGGAATGGCAATTCAATCTCAATGTAGACAAGTGTAATGTGCTGTGAATACATAGAAAGATAGATCCCTTATCATTTAGCTACAAAATAGCAGGTCAGCAACTGGAAGCAGTTAATTCCATAAATTATCTGGGAGTACGCATTAGGAGTGATTTAAAATGGAATTATCATATAAAGTTGATCGTCGGTAAAGCAGATGCCAGACTGAGATTCATTGGAAGAGTCCTAAGGAAATGCAATCCGAAAACAAAGGAAGTAGGTTACAGTACGCTTGTTCGCCCACTGCTTGAATACTGCTCAGCAGTGTGGGATCCGTACCAGATAGGGTTGATAGAAGAGATAGAGAAGATCCAACAGAGAGCAGCGCACTTCGTTACAGGATCATTTAGTAATCGTGAAAGCGTTACGGAGATGATAGATAAACTCCAGTGGAAGACTCTGCGGGAGAGACGCTCAGTAGCTCGGTACGGGCTTTTGTTAAAGTTTCGAGAACATACCTTCACCGATGATTCAAGCAGTATATTGCTCCCTCCTACGTACATCTCGCGAAGAGACCATGAGGATAAAATCAGAGAGATTAGAGCCCACACAGAAGCATACCGACAATCCTTCTTTCCACGAACAATACGAGACTGGAATAGAAGGGAGAACCCATAGAGGTACTCAGGGTACCCTCCGCCACACACTGTCAGGTGGCTTGCGGAGTATGGATGTAGATGTAGATATGAAGACATAAAGCGAAGTAGAGTTTGAAAACAAACTCGAAAAGTTACTCCTTTACAACTCTCCCTATTCCGTCGAAAGATTTCTATTTTTGTGATCTGTAAAACGTGAAGGGCAGGAACTGCTAACTTACAACCGCATTAGAAGAAAAGAAACCTTGTAAATGGTCTGCATGTAGACATACTTACACAGGATTATGTATTATGAATGCAAAATGACTCGTTCCACATCATTACGATTAGTTGTACAAATGATCCACGGAACACAGAACTAACCAACTTGCAGAAAAATTACGCACGTTGTCGAATCTCTTGAGCCCTTGCACGCAGCCAGACAACAATACCGTGACGGAATCGCAACACCAAAAAATAATTAATGTGGAGTAACGAAATTTCGAGAATACGTTTGAGTAGGTAACATATTTAAGTGATTAACATTGCAAGTCAGAGGCTAATGTAAACGCGAGATAAGCCATTGCGTAAGTGAAATGCTGGAACATCAATAATAGGTATAAAATGCTGAATGCAAGCATGCTAAAGAGCATGCATTGTGTTGTACCGATGTTGGGTGTCAGTTGTGGGATGGAGTTCCATGGCTGTTGCACCTGGTCTATCAATACACGGTCGGTTAATACTGTTTGTGGATGACACTGAAATTGTCGTTCGATGATGTCCCACACGTGTACGACTGGCGACAGATGTGGCGATTGAGGAGGCCAAGGCAACAGGTCGACATTTTGTAGAGCATGTTGGGTTACAACAGAGGTATGTGGCCGAGCGTTATACTATTGGAAAACACCCCCTGGGCTGTTGTTCATGAGTGGCCGCTAACCTCCAGATCCACGTACACATTTGCAGTCATGCTGCATGGGATAACCACTAGAGTGCTCCTGGTGTTATCCGAAGTCGCACCCAAGAACATAGCTGCAGGTGTACGTCCAGCGCGTTCGGGCCGCAGACAGGTTGGTTTCAAGCCATGGAATGGCATTCTAACCAACACACGACCATCACTGGCGCCGAGGGAGAACCAGCTTTCGTCAGAAAACATAAGATCTCCACCTTAGCATCCAATGAGCTCTCGCGTGACACCATTTAAGTCCCATATGGTAGTGGATTGGTGTCAGTGGATTGCACTCTCCAGGGCGTTTGGTTTGGAGCTGTCCTTTAACTAATCTATTTGTAACAATCGGTTGTATCACAGTGGTGCCAACTGCCGGTCAAATTGCTGTTGCATATGCAGTGCGATGCGCTAGAGCCATACGCTGAACAATATGATCTTCCCTCTCGGTAGTGCCACGTACACATACGGAGCCCGCTCTTCTTGCGACCATGACCACCGCTGCCAGCAATCATGTACATTGGCTATATTCCTGCTAAGTCTCTCTGCAATATCGCGGAAGGAACATCCAGCTTCTCGTAGCCGTATTACACGATCTTGTTCAAACTCAGTGAGGTGCTGATAATGGCATCTCTGTCGTCTTAAAGGCATACTTCACTAGCATCAACTAACCGCGTCCAATCTCAAAGGTAACTAAAGCTCACGATCATTACAGCGTGTATTTAAAACAAACGTGATTTGTATTCTACTAGCGCTGCTAGATGAGGTTAGTGTTTAACATCCCGTCGACAACGAGGTCATTAGAGACGGAGCATAACCTAGGATTGGGGCATTTCAAAGGAAGCATTCCGGCATTTGCCAGAAGCTATTTAGGGAAATCACGGAACATCCCGTCGACAACGAGGTCATTAGAGACGGAGCATAACCTAGGATTGGGGCATTTCAAAGGAAGCATTCCGGCATTTGCCAGAAGCTATTTAGGGAAATCACGGAACACCTGAATGAGAATGGCCGGACGCGGGTTTGAACAGTTGTCCTTGCGAATGCGAGTCCTGTGTGCTAACCACTGGGCCACCTCGCTCGGTTACTAGCGCTACTAGCGCCACTCTTATGCAACTGCTGCGAAATTTGAATACATCTTTCAGATTTAGATACACGCCTATGAACTTTTGTTTATGTCACACAGCACCTTCTTGGTGCTGCGGATTTTTGTCGGTTTCTAAGAAAAATTACAAATTTTCGATATTACTATAGTGACAAGTGAAAAACGTACAGCTTAAATGACTTTTTTCCCCTCTAAATGTGAAGTAAATGTACTTCTAATATCGATGAGATGTTCGTTTGTCTCCCCAGCCTTGCCTTTAGCTGCTGCAAGCTAACGGCTATTGAGTGGCCTGAACATTGTTTAAACGTGGTACGCAATACACCGTGACACGCACCTGCAGAAACCAATTTCGAACTGAACAAAATGCAAAGCGGGAATTTTCCCTTAAAACAGAATAAAGCGCAGGGTGCGAACGGGTGGGTTAAACGGCGAAGGCCAGGGGGAAAGGTCATAGTAGAGCCCTTTGTTGTCATCTCAGTTTCGTTTAAATTCGCTGGCTGACAGTTTCAAACCGGCACGCCAGACGTTTTGATTAAAAAGTTAATGCAATTGGAACGTAGGGCGGGCGAGCTTCGTTTGATTTCCGAGCCGATGACTGACAACGGACAGCTGTCGATGGTGACTGACGCCTGAACATTCCGTGACACGGCTTAGGTTGTATATTCTCGCTGTATAAGAGGTTAGAGTATTTCTTGCACCACTTTCAAATTGCCGTACATCAGTCTCTGCAGATACTTTCTACTATCTGCCACACAAGTCATCCTTATCACTGTTTTTACACATAAATAAATTTAAGTAAGTACACAATGTCTACTCATTCTTGATTGGGGCACCGTTGCTGCAACAATACCGTAATCAAAGTCAAATCCCTCGCTTCTGACCAAAATATCCTGACGGCTTCCTTTAATTACGGTACAAACGTCGGAAATGGAACTCTATTCTCAGAATATTAGTGACTAGACTCCACGAGGAACATTCAAAACTGGGACTCCCATTTCTCCGCTACAGACAGCTAGGATCTGGTGGGAGAGAAAGAAGAGGTGTCGACGGGTCGTCCAGATCACAGGGCTATGAAAAGAAAACTGTCGAAAGATAAATAAAAGAGACGAAAATTGATTCATACGATGAAGTTTTATACGATCATAATTGTCTTAATATTGGCTAGAACTGACAATAACTATAATTCAACACGGTCTTTGGGAAAGGAGCAGTAGGTAGATGCAAAACTAACAGCTGGTTACAGAGCAAAGAGCCCGCAGGTGCAATGAATTGACAATTGTGCGAGAGCGCAACTGCAGAAAATCTGTCTGTGATGGAAAAAACGGCAATCTAGTGACGCAGACCGTGTTTCGCAGCGCAACGGACGCTCTGAATGGTAACGAAGCACGAGGTTCCCATGAAAGCGTCATCAGTCGATTTAAGAATGCTGAAACCTCGAAATTGTGGATTACAACACTGCTGAGGGCAATAACAATGATTGCAAATATACTACAAATAGATAAGCTAGACTTCAAGGGGCCAATTACGGTGTTACAGTTAGTAATGAAACAGACAGACAAAATCAGAAATATAGTCTTTTGCTGACAGTAACATATATTGTCACGTTAGTCATCCGATTTCTCAAGCCGTGCGCATACACTAAATGGCGCTCGAATATTGCTTATTTTGTTACGAATTATGAAAGACAGATCTAATAACCATATTGTTGTGAAACTTCGCTCAAATGTTCATATGTGTTAATTCCTAAGGTACCAAACTGCTCCGGTCCTCGGTCCCTAGACTTACACACTACATAAACTAACTTATGCGAAGAACAACACACACACACACACACACACACACACACACACACACACACACACACACGCCCGAGGGAGGACTCGAACCGTTGGGAGGCGCCGCGCAATCCTTGGCACAGCTCCTCAAACCACGCGGCCACTCCGCGCGGCTGTGAAACTATGTATAACCTTTTGCAACGATGACGGTTAACAACAGTATGAATTCCAGCTTTTTATGTTACCCCACTTTTGGTATACAGACACC
Source organism: Schistocerca nitens (assembly GCF_023898315.1). Classification (NCBI taxonomy): domain Eukaryota; kingdom Metazoa; phylum Arthropoda; class Insecta; order Orthoptera; family Acrididae; genus Schistocerca; species Schistocerca nitens. The sequence continues at coordinate 692,132,412 of NC_064618.1, read as the reverse complement.
TAAAACGCAGAGTGTGCCATGAGAAGTAGCTTCATGACTTGTTAATATGTTTTGGGCAGAAGACAGTGAAAAACTTCAGCTAAATGCTTGGTCATTATATAAGGGGGTAAAAAAAAATTTGATGAAAATACTAAAATTTACTTAATAATTTCAATTTCAATCTGCGATAAATACACTCCTGGAAATGGAAAAAAGAACACATTGACACCGGTGTGTCAGACCCACCATACTTGCTCCTGACACTGCGAGAGGGCTGTACAAGCAATGATCACACGCACGGCACAGCGGACACACCAGGAACCGCGGTGTTGGCCGTCGAATGGCGCCAGCTGCGCAGCATTTGTGCACCGCCGCCGTCAGCGTCAGCCAGTTTGCCGTGGCATACGGAGCTCCATCGCAGTCTTTAACACTGGTAGCATGTCGCGACAGCGTGGACGTGAACCGTATGTGCAGTTGACGGACTTTGAGCGAGGGCGTATAGTGGGCATGCGGGAGGCCGGGTGGACGTACCGCCGAATTGCTCAACACGTGGGGCGTGAGGTCTCCACAGTACATCGATGTTGTCGCCAGTGGTCGGCGGAAGGTGCACGTGCCCGTCGACCTGGGACCGGACCGCAGCGACGCACGGATGCACGCCAAGACCGTAGGATCCTACGCAGTGCCGTAGGGGACCGCACCGCCACTTCCCAGCAAATTAGGGACACTGTTGCTCCTGGGGTATCGGCGAGGACCATTCGCAACCGTCTCCATGAAGCTGGGCTACGGTCCCGCACACCGTTAGGCCGTCTTCCGCTCACGCCCCAACATCGTGCAGCCCGCCTCCAGCGGTGTCGCGACAGGCGTGAATGAAGGGACGAATGGAGACGTGTCGTCTTCAGCGATGAGAGTCGCTTCTGTCTTGGTGCCAATGATGGTCGTATGCGTGTTTGGCGCCGTGCAGGTGAGCGCCACAATCAGGACTGCATACGACCGAGGCATTCAGGGCCAACACCCGGCATCATGGTGTGGGGAGCGATCTCCTACACTGGCCGTACACCACTGGTGATCGTCGAGGGGACACTGAATAGTGCACGGTACATCCAAACCGTCATCGAACCCATCGTTCTACCATTCCTAGACCGGCAAGGGAACTTGCTGTTCCAACAGGACATGCACGTCCGCATGTATCCCGTGCCACCCAACGTGCTCTAGAAGGTGTAAGTCAACTACCCTGGCCAGCAAGATCTCCGGATCTGTCCCCCATTGAGCATGTTTGGGACTGGATGAAGCGTCGTCTCACGCGGTCTGCACGTCCAGCACGAACGCTGGTCCAACTGAGGCGCCAGGTGGAAATGGCATGGCAAGCCGTTCCACAGGACTACATCCAGCATCTCTACGATCGTCTCCATGGGAGAATAGCAGCCTGCATTGCTGCGAAAGGTGGATATACACTGTACTAGTGCCGACATTGTGCATGCTCTGTTGCCTGTGTCTATGTGCCTGTGGTTCTGTCAGTGTGATCATGTGATGTATCTGACCCCAGGAATGTGTCAATAAAGTTTCCCCTTCCTGGGACAATGAATTCACGGTGTTCTTATTTCAATTTCCAGGAGTGTATTTCTGCTGTATCATGTTTTCCTTCGTTTTGTTGTCAGAGTGAATGAATGCGGCGTACGCTGACAGTGTTCGGAGTGCTGCGGTGTTGGCTGGATACATCACAGGGCAGCCGTCCGCGGTGACCGAGCGGTTCTAGGCGATTCAGTCTGGAACCGCGCGACCGTTATGGTCGCAGGTTCGAATGGATGTGTGTGATGTCCTTAGGTTAGTAAGGTTAAGTGGTTCTAAGTTCTAGGGGACTGATGATCTCAGATGTTAAGTCCCATACTGCTCAGAGCCATTTGAACCACATCACAGGGCGCTGAAACATTGTAGGTATACTATGTGATTAAAAGTATACGAACACCACCAACAACATACGTTTTTCATATTAGGTCCATTGCGCTGCCACCTACTGCCAGGTACTCCATATCAGCGACCTCAGTAGTCATTAGACATCGTGAGAGAGCAGAATGGGGCGCTTCGCGGAACTCTCGCCCTTCGAACGTGGATAACTGATTGGGTGTCACTTGTGTCATACGTCTGTACGCGAGTTTTCCACACTCTTAAAATCCCTAGGTCCACTGTTTCCAGTGTGACAGTGAAGTGGGAACGTGAAGGGACACGTACAGCACAAAAGCGTACACGCCGACCTCGTCTGTTGACTGACAGAGATTGCCGACAGTTGAAGAGGGTCGTAATGTGTAATAGGCAGACATCTATCCAGACCATTACACAGGAATTCCAAACTGCATCAGCGTCCACAGCAAGTACTATGACAGTTTGGCGGGAGGTGAGAAAACGCCGGTAAATGCCAAACGACGCCTCGCTTGGTGTAAGGAGCGTAAACATTGGACGATTGAACAGTGGAAAAACGTTGTGTGGAGTGACGAATCACGGTACACATTGTGGCGATCCGATGGCAGGGTGATGGTATGGCGAATGCCCAGTGAACGTCATCTGCCAGCGTGTGTAGTGCCAACAGTAAAATTCGGAGGCGGTGGTGTTATGGTGTGGTCGTGTTTTTCATGGAGGGGGCTTGCACCCCTGTTGTTTTGAGTGGCACTATCACAGCACAGGCCTACACTGATATTTCAAGCACCTTCTTGCTGTTTGAGAGCAATTCGAGGATGGCGATTGAATCTTTCTACACGATCGATCACCTGTTCGTAATTCACGGCCTCTAGCGGGGTGGTTACACGACAGTAACATCCCTGTAATGGACTGGCCTGCACAGAGTCCTGACCTGAATCCTATAGAACACCTTTGGGATATTTTGGAAAGCCGACTTCGTGCCAGGCCTCACCGACCGACATTGATACCTCTCCTTGGTGCAGCACTCCATGAAGAATGGGCTACCATTCCCTATGAAATCTTCCCAGCACCTGATTGAACGTATGCCTGCGAGAGAGGAAGCTGTTATGAAGGCTAAGGGTGGGCCAACACGATACCGAATTCCTGCATTACCGATGGAGGGCGCCACGAACTTGTAAGTCATTTTCAGCCAGGTGCCCGGATACTTTTGATCACATAGCATGTATCCATCGATCAGTGCTCTCACGGAGGATGCAGAAAAAAATATTAGTTTCACTTTCTGCCACCAGGTGAAAATATGGCACTGGAAGCAGTCAGAAAGTGGTGTAAGTGCAGGAAAAGGGGGAAGGTTTGAACACATGATGACGTTGGTTCTGACACGTTTATGAGAATATGGTCACAAGTTACAATACTAGTTCAATACTGTCTCCGCCCCAGCAACATGTTGCGTCTGTAACATGGCGTAGTCGGCAATTGCCTTCATCGTATCCAGCTCAATAAAGCGAAATGTTGGCGAATGCTATCCTTCAGATCAGGAAGAGAGACAATTTTTCAGATATCCTCACAACTGGAAGTCACTTGGATTTGGGTTATGAGAATCTGGAATAACACATATCCTGAAATTTCCTAGAGATGATGCCATCGTTACTGAAGGTTCCACTTCGAAAGCGACATGTGTTGTCGCCCAATCTTGCCTTAAAGTAGTGGTGCGGATATAGAAGCGTTCTTACAAAGCTGAAATCACGAGCTACACATGGACGTCCTTATGTGCAGGTGTCACTATAAACCTAACAGGCCTGTGAGGTGTCATCTCTTTGAAGATAACTGGACAGACAATGAAGGAGCTTGTGAAAGAAACACCACACAGCCACGTAAGTTGAGTGAGGTGGAGGTTCCTTCACTACATGTGGGGTAGTAGAACCCCCATATGTGAAAGTTCTGTGCATTCACGGCACTGTGCACGATAAAATGTGCCTTGCCCATCCAAAGAATATTCCCCGATCGCATGTCATCCATTTCCTTGCGTGTCAAAAAACGAAGGACAAAGACACGGTGTTGTAGCCTATCTTGGTGATTCATTTGGTGCGCATTCTGAATCTTGTGTAGATACCACTGTAAGATATACCGTCAAATCTTTTGAGCTGTTGACCAAGGGAGAAACAATTCCCATGATACAGTTCGAGCACTGGCTGCAGAATTTGAGGCACATGCTGCACTGTCCACTGCAGCCACAGCTTCACAAACAACTGCAATGAATATGGGTCGCCTCCCTCTCCCTGCTGCACCACCTAATTCATCTGCGTCTTCAAATTTCTTGATCATGTTCTTCAGACACGTATTTAACATGAGGCCTCTTCGCAGCTTGGTTGGGTGGTTGATTTGGGGGGGGGGGGGGGAGACCAAAAAGCGAGGTCATCGATTCCCTGACCTAAGATGGTAGAAATCAAAGGAGGGAACACACAAACAGCGCAGTCCAATCAAGTGGAAGAGAGAACGTGAAAAACAAAGAGAGAAAAGGGATGCCAGGGCAACAGGAAGAGGAAAGAACAAGACGTACGTGGGTGGAAAAGGGGAGAGCAGGGGTGCCCCAAAACACTATAGGTAGTGGGGGACCAGCATCGCCACCGACTCATCCTGACACTCACGGCACACCATATCGTACTATTATCACGATGCAATGGAGACAACACCAGGGGAAGAAGACACAAGAAAGGGGAAAACAAAACAGCACAACAGATAAGAAAAATGTAGGAAAATGATGGGGAAACTCTGACTGGTGTGGACACAATGTCATGACCTCCATAACCAGTGCCTACGCTAACTGAGGGATCAACTTCCAGAGGAAAATTCAACGACTTATACATCAGAGGAAAAACCCCTTTTGCGAAGAACACTGAAGACACATGTAACCATGTGAGGGTCGTTCGCTAACACCTGAGACAAAGAAGGTGGGAGGACATATTCAGTGCAATGGGCAAAAAGGTGGGAGCAGCCTAGCAAATTATGAATCACCGTGATGGGAGCCCCACAACTACAAAAGGGGGAATGGGGCTCATTGCAGCCTAGCAGGTCCAATACAAAGACAGCAGAGGATGGTTGATCACTGTCAGGAGAGCCAGAGGGAAGAACGCCACATGATGGGAGTCTCCTTGATTGCGGTGAAGTTTATTAGATAGGGAGGTAGCCTCCCAAAAGGCGGCCCATGATTGAGCAAAAAGGGATTTGATGTAACGTCACAAATCCACTCCCAATGGAGTCACAGAGCATCAAGGGTTGGTGGCGGCTTCCCCTCCCCCACCCCCTCCCCCAAGATGGACGATCAGCGAATTCATACCTACGTGGCCAGAAACCAAAGAACATCAATTGAACAAGCTGAATCACCAAGATCAGCAAGAAGGACGTGGATGGCAAAGACCATGGGGTGGTGCGACAAACAATGAGCGATAGCCTAAAGGTCACTCATTGAGTCAATATATAATAAAACTCAGGTGAGTGAGGATCGTTTAATGAAGCGAAGGGCCTGACAAGATTGCCATCAATTCTGATGTAAACACCTCAAATGTGGCAGGCGAGAGATGGTGTTCCCAGCCAACAGAAGCTATTGAGGCACATCCCACATCATCGACAGATTTAGAGCCTTCAGTGTAAAGAAGAATGGCATCCTCAAGCTCCTATAAAAGCTTTCAGAACAAACAATGGAACACTTTGGAGGAAGTTTTCTGATCCTGTAAGAGATACATCCGAATCTGAGGCCAAAGAACTAACCAAGAGACGGTGGTCAAGAGAAAATTTGGGAAAGAGGACAAGGAGAGGAGATGGAAGTCATGGCAGAGAGAAGCAAGGTGGTGAACCCCAACCAGAAAACCCACCCAAAGGTGGACAGCAGGTCGATGATGGCACAAAGCCGCAAAAAGAATAGAATAGGAGGTGAGAGCAGGGCAAGAGTGGATGTAATGGAAAAGGAAACCAGGAGCTGGGAGCGCCAAATCGACAGGGGAGGGATCCCAGCATCAACTAGAAGACTATCAACAGGGCTAGTGCGCAAGGCACCATTGGCTAAGCGGATACAAGATGGTGAACCAGGTCCTAGAGGTGCAGTGTGGAACAGGCAACTGATCCATAAACTTGACAAGAAATAGAACTAATGCCTAGTACAGTCTTTTGACTTAAAGGAAGAGAACTGAAAACCATGTGAGAGTGTCCACATAGAAGTGCGCTAAATGGCACCCTGGAGCTGTCATTCTGCAGAGGCCACTGAGCGAGAGCTAACCCTGAAGTGACCAGCGGTCCAGCAGAGGCCACTAGTCAATTAATAACGATGAGAAAATGGAGGACACGTAATAGAGCCCTGTGGAATGCCACTCTAATAGGTCCATAGAGAGCAGACAACAGTGACACCCACACCCTGAACAACTGGTGGGACAGGAACCGACGAATAAAAATCGGGAGGGGGCCCCAAAGAATCCACTCACGAAGCATGAGGAGGATGTGATGGTGCCAAGCTGTGTTGGAGACTTATTAAGATCGAAAAATGATGCTGAGAAAAGGCCTGCCGAACTGCAGTTTCCAATCGAAGCAGATGATCAATCAGAGACCGCCCTCCCAAAAGCTGCACTGGTAAGGAGACAAAAGGTCCTGAGATTCAAGAACCCAACTGAGGCAACAAGCCATCACTCGTTCTTACAGGGGACACTGGTCAGACTTATTGGCCAATAACTATCAAGAGACGACAGATCCTTGGACAGGAACCACAATAGTGTCTCTCCATTGAGAATGCAAATTCCTTGGAGCTAAATATGGTTAAATATCTGGAAGAGACACCGTGGACGATTGAGGTGTTGAAGCAATTGGTTGTGGTTGAAATAAAGGCCATGAGCTGAATTATGCAAAGAAGAGAATGCCAAGAGGAAGCTCCGATTCAGTAAAAGCTTAATTTTAGAATTCCACCTAACAAGGGGTAAAACATACATGGGGACTTCAGCCCCCTGTTTCCAGAGGAGGAGGAGCACAGCTGGACAGGTGGCCGAGGCCAAAGCCATTGCAAAATAACTCATAGTGGGTTCTGTGAGAACTGATGGGGTAAGGCCCAGGATGGATACCGCCACTGAGAATCTTGTAGGGTGCGGAGCATAGCCAATGCCCATGACGAAGGGAGGAGACACAGCATTCCCAACAAACCTATTTGCTCTGTTTCATTAAGTAACGGCCTTTCTGCGAAGACGTTTGGAGGTAACAAGATTATCAGAGGACAGGTGTTGCTTAAGACGTTGCAAGAAACCACAACGATCATGCATAGCAGTTGAAATGGCTGTGCTACACCACAGAACTGTCCAACAGTGAACGGGGCCTGTCAACTGGGGAATGGCAAAAATGGCAGCACAGATTATCTTATTGGACAGATCACCGATGACTTCATCAATACAATCCAACAAAGCAGATGGGAAAACGACCTGGGAGGTATATTGAGACCAATAAGCATGACGGAAAGCCCAGTGGGGTAACCTGGTCATTGGGAGGTGGGAAGCAAACAAGAGAATCAATGGGAAGTTTGTGACTCTCACAGAAATCATCGTGTGGTAACCAGTGTAAGGAAAAAAGAAGGGGAGGGGAAGAGGGCGAAAGATCAGTGTCGGAGAAAGTTCCATATGTGGCACTAAAATGAATAGGGGAACCTTCTTGAAGAAGGCAGCGGTCGTGGTCCGAAAGAAATTGGTCACTGAGGGGCCCCTGACTCGATGAGAAAGCACTGTCCCACAAATTGTGGTGGGAATTAAAATCCCCAAGGAGGAGCAAGGGTGAGGAGTTTCTGAAGGGAGAGAGAGATTGCGAACCATGAGCCACTAAGAACCAAGTGGACCCAGAAGGATGCTGCTTCCAAAGGGGTACAAAGTGAGATCCACGTACTAACAATATCAGTACGGACCAACATGCAGACGCCACCGGAAGCCCACAAATGGGAAAACACGGCTCTGACCGAAAGCAAGGAAACCACAAAGGCTCTGAGAGTGAGCATCAGTAACTGAGATTCCTAGAGAAAAACCCAAACTACCAAGTAAAAGGCAATAAGGGATTGCAACTTTCGGATGTGACACTAGTATCCGTTACAATTCCATTGAATATGCAATGGGTTGGTATCCAAATGGGAAGAAAATGGGCTGGAACTGGTCACGCCACCTGGTAGCCATCCATCAATACAGGAAAGATCAGACACAGGTAGTGAGGTGGGAGACGACACCTCCGAGGGCACCAAGGGGACTTGTCCTGGGACTTATGTTTCTTTTTCTTCTTCTTCTCTTTCATGGATTGAGGAGGGCAGCGCATAGAGGGAGGGCAGCCTTCTGCAAGATCTGGAACCAAAAGAGGCAGACGCCCTTGGGGTGCACAATCTTTGTGTCCTATGACCAAGAAGTAGCAGCAAGACTCTGGCCTGAGAGACGCTGGGGGCGAGGGGTCACAGGTGGGAGGCCCATCACCAGCGGGTGTCAAAGAAGGTGGCAGTTTTTCAGTGAGTGAGGGGAAGCAGCACCCGGAGGGGATTGTTGGGAAGTGCAGGGGAGGGGGAGGGGAAAACACATTTATGGCCAAACACAGGCACTCCCTTCATGGAGTCAATGTCCACAGTCACCATATTGAGGGTCTGCTGCATATTGGGAAGACGTGACTGAAATACAAGCACTGAAAGCACCTCATATGTGGCAGGACATACAACTTCATGTCACACCGATAACACATAACCTTGACCTTCTCTGGGAAGATATCTCCCTCAAATGCCAGAATAAAGGCGCTCGTATCGGTGCGATTGTCCTTAAGGCCTTTCTGCACGCACCAAACAGAATGAATGCCCCCATAGTTCCAGCTGGGTCCAGAGTTCATCAGTTTAAAGTATGAGATCTGTATGAAAAATGACTCCCTGGACCATATTCGAAGACTGGTGAAGTTTAATGGACAGTGGGACGTCGCCAAGATGATCACAAGCACGAAGAGCTGCAAACTGGAAGAAGTTTTGATCCACAGGGTACCCATCTGCATCTTACTGACAGATTCGACTTCACAAAAATTGTCTTCAATATTTTACGCAAAAACCAGCGGCTTTGTGGCGGTGAATGTGTGCCCATCCGTCCTAGAACAGATCAGGTAGCAGGAAAGTGTTTCATTCCACGCCGGCGAGCCTGGCCCCCTTCACACTACGCAAAGCATCTGCCCTGATACCACCCACTCCGATCATGAACGCTCTCCACCCGCGCCACTCAGCCACAGCAAGGGGCAGCTGGCACGGCAGCCATTGCTGGGAGTTCCGAAGCTCTGGAAATACAAGCAACGACTCCCAAGACATACATGGGCAGCAACAGCTCAGGTACCCCAAGTGTGATCCCTGTGTTGTCAGGGCTCAGCCAGATCGGTACACAGTAGCCCCACGAACCGACTGGCTACACGTACTAGTGACCTAGTGGGGCAGAGGGGAATACATTGAGGAAAGAAGAGGGGTGGGAAGGGAAGAGAAAGATCCATTCCATACACTCTAGGAGAAAGTCCTTGCTCAAACAGCTCACACTACAGACAGAAAATTTACAAGTGTAGGTCAAACCCTGAAGGGGGACCAGAAACCGCCGAAAAGGAACGTTGAAAGAAGTAGTGCAAGAGGAACGAAATCGCAAGGAATACAGGAAACCAGGTGGATAGACAGGTCGACATAGGGAAGAACACTAATAGAGGGGAAGGAGGAGGCAGTTGGGAAGGGAGGAGGATGGGGAGGGAGGGGCACGAGGAAGGAAATGCAACGAGGAAGGAATAATGGGCTGCAATAGCTTGGGGCTCCGTGGGCGCCATGCGCTAACTCACGAAAGAACAATGAGACACTGGGGCGCCCTTTGCAGCCGTCTCTGTGGCGATATTCCCGCAATACAATGCTGCTATTGCTGCCGTTCTGATAAAACAACTTTACCAGCTGTGAACTGTCTTTCTTCTCAATACCCATTGCGTTTAGTACGTGGAACTTCAAGCTTCATTACCCTTTACACCCAAAGTTACTTCACAAAAGAGACTACTGAAAGTAGCATCTTTCCACGTGATGGGGAAAGTGGAATTATTATTTTTTAAACATCCTCCAAAAGCGCACCGATTGATGAAGATTCCTCCGATGTTTCAGCGTCCTCCAACGTATACAGCCCGCACTGCAGCAATCAGAATACCACCAGTTTAATGATGACCAACCCGTATTGAGTTTAACTCACTGAAATAAGGAATAACTGTGAGCTTAGGGATTTGTCTGTGCAGCGGTTATGTGTGTCACTTATATGATGGAAACTGGTAACCGCAAAGTAGCTAGTTTCCGTCCTTCAGATGATTAAAGATAGGGTTAATATGTTCTTAATTCCTTTTTGGGAATGTGGTACTTCATAATTTCAAGTAAATTTGATTTACTAACAGGGACTGGTCCCAATAGGGAAACTACCGGTTTATGTGAAACGAAATACGAAACTGTTTAGCTACTGTGCTATTTAGCCAATCACAAAAAATGGCTCTGAGCACTATGGGACTTAACATCTATGGTCATCAGTCCCCTAGAACTTAGAACTACTTAAACCTAACTAACCTAAGGACAGCACACAACACCCAGCCATCACGAGGCAGAGAAAATCCCTGACCCCGCCGGGAATCGAACCCGGGAACCCGGGCGTGGGAAGCGAGAACGCTACCGCACGACCACGAGATGCGGGCTAGCCAACCACAGAAGCGATTTTTCGCATGTTTTGCTATAGGGTGAGGATTTCACGAGAGAGACGAGAGAAGACCCTGATCCTCTCTGGTGCTGAGGGCTCACATAACCCAGAGCTCTATGTATTTTCGTTAAGACTGAGTTATGGTGATATTTAAGAGGATCTGATTCACTGGTAGTGAGACATGGGACTTAGGGAAAGGCAGGATTCGGTGTGGAAGGGGCTTTACTCAGTTACCGTTGGTTACTCTTTTTTATTTTTTTAAAATCACATACATTTTATTTGGAACCAATTGCAAATGAGGTTGACAACAAGGAACAAGTATCAAGTTTGACTGTTAAGACACAATGTCTAACAAAAAATTCCTAAGTAAGTTGCGCTCACGGTTGAAGGCCTCATTGACCAGAAATTCAAATTATTTGTCGGCTGAAGGCCCCAATAGTAATAACTCAAAACAATGTAACGGCTGAAGGCCTGGACAGTAAATTCTTAAGAACAGTTAACTTCTCCAAGAGATACTAAAATATTCTTTTAAAGAAACACAATCACAATCTGATCAAACTAAGAGAGAAGTTGGCCTCAGACAGTGCTCCAAGGATGGGCCTGGGAACGTCGCTCATCTTTGTCACCGATGAGACAGGTAGCCAAGAGTTGTATTCACTTAACCGGATGGCAACTCAAACTAGTGACAGTTTCAACCCAGACCAACACTCTTGTAAATCTACCTAACGTCTCGTAACAAACACAACGATGGAATAACCCATGCAAGGCGGAACCGCCGGACAGCACTGTGTCTTCAGAACCCAGTGTTTAGAACACCCATAAGGAGAAGGAACCACTATGACCAAGGTAGTCCAAAACAACAAAATACCCTAACCACAATCAAGGAGGCTGTCGAGCTACATGCCTTACCGGACAGCAGCTGCAAGGTAACTGGGGCGTTAGTGCCCACTAGGCAGAAAAACACCGCCGGTTGAATTTCACCAATAACAACACAACGAATTCAATGATTAATAATAAGAAGTGGAGGACGGCTACTCGACCCGGAAAACACTTCTCGTCCTTCCAAATATAGTATCACGGTACTAGATATCGATAACGCTGCTACTGTCACTCGCGGACAGATAATGCTAGCGAACATAGTGGTGCCAGTAAACAGGCCACTATCCCAATTACACAATGCCAACCTACCGATGGCACCAACGCGAGCCGCATACGGCTCAGGTAGGGTTTACAATCTTTTGTGGATGATGCCTACAAAAAATTTTGGATTTTTAGTGTGCACTGAGGCTATATTTCGGAGAATACAATTACTGCATGGCGTGCTATTCAGTCATAGTCGTGAAATTTCAGAGTCCAAAAATGGCGACCTCCATTATATTTGAGCGAGCAGTCAAACCTATTACTCAAAATGTTTTTAATTTTAAACTGAAAAAATGCTTCAAATGGCTCTGAGCACTATGGGACTTAACTTCTGAGGTCATCAGTCCCCTAGAACTTAGAACTACTTAAACCTAACTAACCTAAGGACATCGAACACATCCATGCCCAAGGCAGGATTCGAACCTGCGACCGCAGAGGTCACGCGGTTCCAATCTGTAGCGCCTAGAACCGCTCGGTCACCCCGGCCGGCTGTTACAACTGCCATACGAGTATTGTAACACATGAAACTGATGTGTACAATTTATTTTTACCTGCACGAACAGTTTCAGTCAGAGACCATTTTCTAGAACGGATTTTTTTTAAATAGCAGGTGTTTTACACACACACACACACACACACACACACACACACTATACATGTCAAAATATTGCATATAAATATTATATTTTGAGATTGGTTACAACAGCGCCTAGTGACCTGTATGAAGTGGCCGAAGTGGGATGAGGAAAGCTGACGTTGCCATTATTGAAAATCATTCCGCTTACCACTTCATAGGCACTATGTCAGAGGCGTGGGGAAAAGACGTATAAATAAGCGATCCCGAAGGTCGAAAGAAGTAGTCGTATCGCTATCTTCTCCGCGTCTAGAACCGGACAGAATGACGATTGTTTAAGTTGCAGGCTAACCACGACGACCTTTTGGTGACACTTAGCGGGCGACAACCGGCCTGCTGAAGTTACCTACAGCCTCCACTGCACGGACGCGACATCACTGTGGGGTGCGCGTCGCACCTTGGTACTACACCGGCGCGAGGAGCAAAAGGGTTGCTAGCCGCCACTCTCTGGGTGGTACCGTACGGCAGACTGCAGCTGCCGTCTGCAGGGGCGGGACCGGCGCGCGAATTCCCGGCCTCCCGTATGCAGAACTGTCTGCGGACACTGAACGACCTGCCCTGGGCTGACAGCCGGAGATGCTAAGGCTCACTATAAAGACGGCGGTCGGCTGTTTCCCTACAGCGCTCTACATTGGGCCCACAATCGTGCTTGAGGGAGTAGTCAGCCGTGTTCCGGGCCGCGGCATGGTTAACTCACGCGGCGGCAACTAGCCGTAGCGGCGCGCGCCGGTAGGATCGCTACGTCCTCAAGGCTGGCCAACTGGACGCCGACGCTGCAGATTCCAGCATTCGCAATGGTGCTGACCCGCGCAGGATGTGGAGTGCCATCGGCGAGTTCAGCCCAAGACAGGCAGTGTACCTTTGATGTTATCAAGTCAATTGCACACTTGCCTATGTTTCTCTGCACGCTTTTGCGTGAGTCATTCCTCTCTCCCAACCATACCTCTCGGTCGTTCTGATATATCGCAACGCCTGAGCTCGGGGGGTTGTAACACCAGCATTACGCGTTATGCATTTAATCCCGTCTTCTTTGAGTCAATCTCCTACCCTTCCTCTTTGTTTGCGGAAAGCTGTTACTGACGGCTTAAAACACATTATTACTGTTCATCATAATCAGATATTCAGTCGGAAACCACATGGACCAAATCAAATGCTCGACTTAAGTCTCATTCACCGAGAAACAAAGAGGTATTGACTTGATAAAGGGCTTAGCACACCAAACGGCGACATTTCCAGTGCACCTGCCGAAGCTAATGAATTTTGTAGGTGTCGTTAACTGCCGATGGAATACTTGCTATCTTCCCTTAGAGAAGTGTGCAGTGTCAGTATCAGGTTTTACTGCGTACCTACACAAGGATTGGGCGATAACAAATTGACATTACTTATTACTCTTAAGAAATGGGTTTTTATGAAAATTAGTAACAAGGTATGTATTAACACTGTGACTGCTGGCCACGTAACGTCAGTTCCTTAGAACGCCGTCCATTTCTACCTTTTTTCAGTATTTATTACGAAGACCACTCAACATTTAAGACCGATGCGGCCCCTCAATATACGCGATATCGTACTGAAAAACCGATAAAAATCCTACTCCGTCAAATGACGGGATCGGCAGCCTACCGAAATTTTCGCGTCCCATTTGTCGACAGGATTTGCAGTCCAAGTATCAAGCTCAAACGGAAATTTCTGTCCCACCCTACATCATCCACCCACACCTTCAATCCGCGAGCCACCTTACGAGTCGTGAATGGTTCGCGGGAAGAACGAGAATAGTTTTATGTGGTCTTTCCGCTTTCTTTCCGTACTCATACTTCGATATTTTACGAGGATGACTGCTTCCTGTGGTTGTTCTGAAATCGTGTAATCATACAATAATGGGTCTTTCTGCATATTTATGCGCAATACGTTACTTTCGGTTATGCTGAGTGGCAACTGTCAACCGTCGCCCCAAAAATCGATCTTCTGCAGGTCTTCCTGCATTTCACTACAATTTTCTAGCGTTGCGACTGCTCTGTATACAACAGCTTACTAAAACTAACTCCGTCCGGACAAGCCTCGGAAGGCCCAACGGAACTAACCGACCGCTGTGTTATCCCCAAGTCCATTGGCGCCACTGGATGCGGATATGGAGGGGCACGTGGTCAGCACACCGTTCTCCCGGCCGTTGCCAGTTTTCGTTACCGGAGGCGCTACTTCTCAATCAAGAAGTTCCTCAATTTGCCTCACAAGGGTTGATTGCACCCCATGTGCCAACAGCGCCCTGTAGTCACGACGGTCACCCATCCAAGTGGTAGCCAAGCCCAACAGCGCGCAACTTCGGTGACCTGACGGGAACCGAATAGTGTAAAATCAAAGTAACGGCGAAGAAAAACCCATCATCGAAATATCACAGACATGATAGCAGCTAATTCACTCCATTTTTTTACAGTTGATTTGGTTTCCAAACTGTCGCCATAAAGGCGAGAAGTAGCTGTGCAAAGACCAAATGCTAAACAAAGCAAACAGCTTAGATTACACTAAGGAAATCAGTAATATATGCACCTAAATAAAAGTTTATAAGAAAGTTAACAAATTTCTAACAAAATACATAAGGCGCTGCGAAATGGAATTGTTACAAAAATTTTAAAAATATTAATTCAAACGGTTAAACGTTTTACAACTGTAAATTCAAGCTTTCATACACTGATAATACTTTTTGCGCAACATCACGACTGCAATACAGGTTTTACTCTGAGTATGAACCATACACGCACAGTCCTGTTTGTCAGCGTCCACGGACAGAACTGCTACTTCTGTTTTCATCAGCTGTATGATGTGACCAGGATGAGGTCTCAATATTACAGCCGGAGTAGAAGCATGTCGCCAACACTGAAAAAGTTTACGGCTGCAGTATCCAACAAGATAATGATGTCTAACCATGCAGTTCTGTTGCTCTGTTAAGATGCACTGCATGGTAACACTCATGAATGCGGAACTCCATACAGACGTTGCTCCAGTTCAGTTGCGCGATGACGAGATGATGGTTCAAATGGCTCTGAGCACTATGGGACGTAACTCCTGAGGTCATCAGTCCCCTAGAACTTACAAGTACTTAAACCTGACTAAGCTAAGGACATCCCACACATCCATGCCCGAGGCAGGATTCGAACCTGCGACCGTAGCAGTCGCGCGGTTCCAGACTGAAGCACCTAGAACCGCTCGGCCACACCGGCTGGCGATGACGAGATGAGTTCGCTGAAGAAATTACCATGGAATTTGTCTAAAGTGTTTCATAGATATCTTCAAAGAATTAAGTCGAGATAGCTGGAGCGAGATATGAGACATGACCGGCTCCGTTTAGCAATGAACACTGGACCTTATGCCAAGAGTGAAACAAGATTGTATGACTAATTCTAGCACAATAGTTGATATTCACTGCAAGCGTCCTACGAAAAGCTTATCCAGTCACATGAGGTAGCTTACAAGATCCTTGTTCGACAGATTCTAGAGAGTTTGTAATGCCACAACGAAGCATAGCCAAGGCGCAGCAGTTGAATAAGTGAACGCTCATGCCATCTGTTGGATAGTTGCGTAAACAAAAGCACAGGTGCTTCCGCCTGGCGGCAGTCAAATGAAATAGCGCTACGAGTAAGACAGTATCTGAATAGTGGTGCGCCCGGACGACGAATGTAAATAGAGAACTTGGAATAGAGTAAATTAATGTTTAAATGTGAGGGAAATCCCCGAGAATGCTGACAATGCAGGTTGGCGCGTGAATTTGGCAGTAGAGAGGGATGTGTTCTGGAACAGTTTAGATGCAGAACAGAGATTACGCCGCGCGAAAGTGAAGGTTTTAGTACGGTACGGTAACGTTGCTTATAGACAGTTAAAAGTGAGCTTACAACAAACACGAACTGGATTTATGGTGTGTCAGCAAGTCGAATGGACAGTAAGGCTTGCAGGATGCAACATTTCGACGGAGACGGCTTGTGAGCGATATAGCTGCTGTTCCCGCTCAAAATACACATGGCACGCCTTGTGGAAGTCTGCGTAATTTACGACGGACTGCAGCGACCAGCAGCAAGGTATGAAGTGACCAGTGTCTGCAGCTAATGTTGCAATGTGATCTTACTACCATATGAGATCCATTGATGAGCTCACGAGAGCACTAACAACGAACTAGTAGTTATCGTACGACAGTGTTTTTATGAACAGTGCATTTTATACCGCCGCCATAACAAGAACATTTATCCGTAGCGAACCAGTTTATGTATTTATCAAGTCAAGTTCTCTACAGTGTAATGTCTGAGTGAAATAATAAGTTTGTGATTCAAAGTGCATTCCACGAGTGTCATCAATTATTTACAGAAAATAGTTCATTATTATCCCAAATCCATCACTATGTGTGCCGCAATACCAGTAAAAAGGCTATATTACGTGAGTTTCGGCGTATTAATGCAACAAGAGGATATAATCGGAGTTAACACCGAAAATTTCCAACAAACGCCGGATTATACAACTGACGGAAGACGCCGGGTACTGTGCCACATTAATTACAGTTCAACTCGATGTGGTGGCTTTTCAGTACATAATCAACGTAAAAACTCATGGGTCGACAGAAGCGTCCGATCCCACGCGTCGGCTTTGACCCGTGACGTAAGGGTGTTGTCGTGTGTGACGTCATGACGGCGCGGAGTTTGGTTTGAGTGTGGCTGTCTCCAGTTCTGTTTTATCTTATTTTATTTATCTTTCTGATCTGTTCGTTCTATCCCGTGAGATTTTTTTTTAAAGACAAAAAACACTAATCAGCTACTGAAGCATCTTTATCTTCTATGGGTTGCAGGGGTTACGACCCCTGGGGAGGTGGGTGGGTATTCATGCATGGCTGTCTTCACTTACACGTTGTAGCTGCGCAAGGGGTCTAAATTTGTTTATATTTAGTTTGCCCCCCACCCAAAACACCCCATTTCCCGCGCTTGTCCCGTTAGTGTCATTAGGCTTCTTGTGGAAAGTGTGTGTGTTTGTTTTTGTTTCCGCCATATTTGTGACGTCATGGGTCAAAGCAGACGGGCGGGATCGGACGCTTCCGTATTTCCAAACTCATTCAGTTTCATTAGAACAAAATGATTCTAAAGTAATGTTTTTAACATCTCTAGTAACCATCAGTTCTATAGTGGTCATTGATTATTAAATTAAGGAATTTATTGCCACCACAGTTCTCATTGTACCTTCAGTACAATGCAAATTCAGTAACATTAAAATCATTACTGACAGTTGGTGTAGATCAATCTAACTTCCAGCAAGTTCAAGTGTTTATCATATGTGTGTGTATATTGTGTTACGTAAATGTTGTTCGCCTGTTAGGCGTGATTAACGTACACCAGTTAGTGCATTTTGTTCAGTCACTTCAAAGAGGTTATTTTTGTTAATGAAAATCAGAATTCATTTAACATTCGATTTCTTGTACGCCATCGCCAATATTTATTCACTAATTCCGTGTAGTAGTCTGAACTACATAGCAAAGCTATTCAGGCTTATTACACGCGATAGCCGCTTTCCAGACGTCCGATGCTGCATGGTCTAAAAATATTACCGTACATTCGGATAGTGGCATCGCAAGTTGCATTTCAAGTTTGGAAACCAAACTGGGACGACAAA
Source organism: Schistocerca nitens (assembly GCF_023898315.1). Taxonomy (NCBI): domain Eukaryota; kingdom Metazoa; phylum Arthropoda; class Insecta; order Orthoptera; family Acrididae; genus Schistocerca; species Schistocerca nitens. The sequence goes on along the minus strand of NC_064618.1, from coordinate 692,114,391 downwards.
TAATAATAAAAGATAGAGAGGATCCAAAGAAGGGCTGTGCGTTTTCTCAACAGTCGTTTAGGTTGTACGAGAGCTTCACGAGACGCTATTACAACTATAGGGTGCGATCAAAGAGTTTCCTTTGGAAGGCCATACAGTGCAGAATCTATACGCAAATCAGGCAATATCGCCATGAGCAGCACTGAGGTAATCATCCCACCGACGCACCAAGTTGAAGGCAACCGTCTGGTAAAACATCGTGTTCTGCTGCCTGAAGATGTCAGTAACTCCCCGCTGCACATCCTCCTCTGACAAAAAACTACTTTCCGAGGCCTTTTTTAAGGGACAGAAGGCATCATAATAGCATGAGGACAGATCAGAAATATAGGGCGAGAGCTCAAGTGTTCCTACTTCAGTTGGCGTAATTTCTCCATTACAGCATTTGCGATGTGGCGAAGTGCGTTATCATCAAACAGCAGGACCCCTTGCCGAACCATACCATAGCGGTGGTTTTCGGCAGATATGCTGCCTCACAAACGTTCTTCATTCTTCAGGGTGTTAGTTCTTCGGCAGCCAACAAAAGAATAACAGCACACTGTTTGGACCCATTGGGCTATTACGTCGCCATAGTAATTCACGAACCGAACGCACGCCGCAAAGACACGAATGCCACACTAATTCCTCGCCTAGATGTCGGCACTTGGGTTTCCGCAACGGAGTCGCGCAACGTTGCATATAAGCCGCAGCCACGCCCTGAAAGGGAAACTTTTTGATTACCTCTTATACAGTGCGAGAAGCTTGACAAGAAGCGTCGGCTACCACGGAGAGGCTTATTAGGAAAAGTGCACCGTGCATGTGCTCATGGAGAGACGCTGCACAGCCCGCGGCGGACGGCAGTGGGGAGCGCGTACACGTGCCGGCCCGCTGCGGTCCACCCACGCCGCACGTGGCTGCGCCCTTCCACGTGCCTCGCCATGCTAAAGCCTGCAAGCCTGCCTCGTTAATAAGCTCCTGAATCTGCGTATAAAGGCGATGGCCAGATCACAGGAACAGCGGTGGCGAGGGTGAACGCAGCGGCTTACCACGTGTGATCCTCCGCAAGCCGACGCCCCCCCCCCCCCCCCACCTCACGCCATTTCTCTCTCTCTCTCTCTCTCTCTCTCTCTCTCTCTGACCTCTAACGGAAAGAACATTGCAACACCAAGAAGGAGTTCTGGGACATAAACTAAAGTTGGTAGGCTATTTCTACATTTGAAAAATGACGGCCATTCAAACTTCGCGCTAGTCGCACGAGAGTGGATGTAGTAACTCAACTATGAGGGTGAAAATCAGGTTTGCTTCAAATGCAAAAAAATAGGAGTTCGGGTAAGCTACTACAAACAACATAGTGAACGCATTATTGTGGCCAAGATAGACACGAAGCCCACACCTACTACAGTAGTACAAGTTTATATGACAACTAGCTCTGCAGATGACAAAGAAATTGATGAAATGTATGATGAGATAAATGAAATTATTCAGATAGTGAAGGGAGACGAAAATTTAACAGTCATTGGTGACTGGAATTCGATAGTTGGAAAAAGAAGAGAAGGAAACGTAATAGGTGAATATGGATTGGGGGTAAGAAATGAAAGAGGAAGCCGCCTGGTAGAATTTTGCATAGAGCACAACTTAATCATAGCTAACACTTAGTTCAAAAATCATAAAAGAAGGTTGTATACATGGAAGAAGCCTAGAGATACTCATAGGTTTCAGATAGATTATATAATGGTAAGACAGAGATTTAGGAACCAGGTTTTAAATTGTAAGACATTTCCAGGGGCAGATGTCGACTCTGACCACAATCTATTGGTTATGAACTGTAGATTGAAACTGAAGAAACTGCAAAAAGGTGGGAATTTAAGGAGATGGGACCTGGATAAACTGAAAGAACCAGAGGTTGTACAGATTTTCAGGGCGTGCATAAGAGAACATTTGTCAAGAACGGGGGAAATAAATAGAGTAGAAGAAGAATGGGTAGCTTAGAGGGATGAAGTAGTGAAGGCAGCAGAGGATCAAGTAGGTAATAAGACGAGGGCTAGTAGAAATCCTTGGGTAACAGAAGAAATACTGAATTTAATTGATGAAAGGAGAAAATGTAAAAATGCAATACATGAAGCAGGCAAAAAGGAATACAAACGTCTCAAAAATGAGATCGACAAGAAGTGCAAAATGGCTACGCAGGGATGGCTAGAGGGCAAATGTAAGGATGTAGAAGCATACCTCACTAGGGTTAAGATAGTTACTGCCTACAGGAAAATTGAAGAGACCTTTGGAGAAAAGAGAACCACTTGTATGAATATCAAGAGCTCAGATGGAAACCCAGTTCTAAGCAAAGAAGGGAAAGCAGAAAGGTGGAAAGAGTATATAGAGGGTCAATACAAGGGCGATGTACTTGAGGACAATACTATGGAAATGGAAGAGGATGTAGATGAAGACGAAATGGGAGATAAGATACTGCGTGAAGAGTTCGATAGAACACTGAAAGACCTAAGTCGAAACAAGGCCCCGGGAGTAGGCAACATTCCATTAAAACTACTGACAGCCTTGGGAGAACCAGTCCTGACAAACCTCTACCATCTGGTGAGCAAAATGTATGAGACAGGCGAAATACCCTCAGACTTCAAGAAGAATATAATAATTCCAATCCCAAAGAAAGCAGGTGTTGACAGACGTGAAAATTACCGAACTATCAGTTTAATAAGTCACGGCTGCAAAATACTAACGCGAATTCTTTACAGACGAATGGAAAAACTGGTGGAAGCCGACCTCGGGGAAGATTAGTTTGGATTCCGTAGAAATGTTGGAACACGTGAGGCAATACTGACCCTACGACTTATCTTAGAAAATAGATTAAGAAAAGGCAAACCTACGTTTGTAGCATTTGTAGACTTAGAGAAAGCGTTTGACAATGTTGACTGGAATACTCTCTTTCAAATTCTGAAGATGGCAGGGGTAAAATACAGGGAGCGAAAGGCTATTTACAATTTGTACAGAAACCAGATGGCAGTTATAAGAGTCGAGGGACATGAAAGGGAAGCAGTAGTTGGGAAAGGAGTGAGACAGGGTTGCAGCCTCTCCCCGATGTTATTCAATCTGTATATTGAACAAGCAGTAAAGGAAACAAAAGAAAAATTCGGAGTAGGTATTAAAATCCATAGAGAAGAAATAAAAACTTTGAGGTTCGCCGATGACATTGTAATTCTGTCAGAGACAGCAAAGGACTTGGAAGAGAAGTTGAACGGAATGGACAGTGTCTTGAAAGGAGGACATAAGATGAACATGAACAAACGCAAAACGAGGGTAATGGAATGTAGTCGAATTAAGTCGGGTGATGCTGAGGGTGTTAGATTAGGAAATGACACACTTAAAGTAGTAAAGAAGTTTTTCTATCTGGGGATCAAAATAACTGATGATGGTCGAAGTAGAGAGGATATAAAATGTAGACCGGCAATGGTAAGGAAAGCGTTTCTGAAGAAGAGAAATTTGTTAACATCGAGTATAGATTTAAGTGTCAGGAAGTGGTTTCTGAAAGTATTTGTATGAAGTGTAGCCATGTATGGAAGTGAAACATGGACGATAAATAGTTTAGACAAGAAGAGAATAGAAGCTTTCGAAATGTGGTGCTACAGAAGAATGCTGAAGATTGGATGGGTAGATTACACAACTAATGAGGAGGTATTGGAAAGGATTGGGGAGAACAGGAGTTTGTGGCACAACTTGACTTGAAGAAGGGATCCGTTGGTAGGACATGTTCTGAGGCATCAAGGGATCACCAATTTAGTATTGGAGGGCAGCGTGGAGGGTAAAAATCGTAGACGGAAACCAAGACATCAATACACTAAGCAGATTCAGAAGGATGTAGGCTGCAGTACGTACTGGGAGATGAAGAAGCTTGCACAGGATAGAGTAGCATGGAGAGCTGCATGAAACCAGTCTCAGGACTGAAGACCACAACAACAACAACAACAACAACAACAACATCGGGGAATTTTGTGTAAGGCCCATACTGACGGATTCTTCACAAATTCAAATGGCTCCAAGCACTATGGGACTGAACATCTGAGGTCATCAGTCCCCTAGACTAAGAACTACTTAAACCTAACTAACCTAAGGACATCACACACATCCATGCACGAGGCAGGATTCGAACCTGCGACAGTAGCAGCAGCGCGATTCCGGACTGAAGCGCCTAGAACCGCTCGGCCACAACGGCCGGCTGATTCTTCACATGGGGCCAGAACTTTATACAGGGTGTAACAACAGTTCCAACGTACTACAGTGGTGTAGAAGAAACCGTGACGAATTATTTCACATAGGTCATTTGTCGCCCACCAAGCCGGAAACTACTTGAAATTGGTGTTAAAAAACACCTAAGCTACACGGAATGCGCGGTGCGCGAGATTTTCAGGATCTTCTCGTCCTCTGCGCGCAAAATATTGGTCCTACAGGGAATACAGGACCCTCCTTGAGAGAAATTCGATTTAGGTCAATTTTGTACTGGGATACGTTTAGGATAGAGGCCAAGGTTTTCAAGTTATTCAAGAAATACTCACTTTATGGCATCTCCTGATAGTGTGACAAAACTGTTGTCCATGTTTCCACGCACCATTTAAATCGATTTTATTAGGAGATGATACACATTGTGAATTTAGCTTGATTCTTCCAGCCTTGCGAGATGCCTACAGATGGAGCGTTTTGGATCTGACATCGATGGCGTCTAAATTTGACAATTATAAATACAATAAAGTGGAGAGAGAAAATGCGCAAGATTGGAAATATTTTTCTTCCGTTAAAGGTAAGCCCTTGTCTCATCTCCCGTAAAAAGTTGGCGCACAAATTCTGCCGAATAGATTTCCTACCCGCCAGGACGTGATAGACATTTCTTTTAATATTTACTGTTGGTCAACATTCAACGAAGCGGCGTCAATATAGCACTATAGTTTCTTACAGTTTATTGTTCGTGGCGTATGTTTTCTTATGGCGACAATTATTTCGTACAGTTTTAATTACTATCCCTCAAATACTACACTCTGCTCTGTCTCGAAGTCATTTTCGGATGCCATTATATGGATCACCTTGAAGGCACGTACAGCCGCGTTTAAACTAGCCACCCAATCCTGAAGTGTTCGGAAATTAAAGAGCCAGCCTCTTATTAACATTCGCCATTTCTGGTAAATTACCGTCAAAATCGATTTAATGACGCCACAATATTACATGTGTTCTGTTCGGACTCACAGGGCGACTACTTTAAGAAGTTATAGTAACCGAACTGCTATGCATCAAGTACCCGTAATTGTGTCACAGGTGCCAACATAACAGAATCAAAATTTAAGCGACAAAGGTGCCACGTCTGAAGAAGGCGGAGAAATTCCGTGTGACAGCAATTCAGTGTGTTCCTACACGCAGAGTACTCGCTAGCAGTTCGAATGAAACTGACAGCAGCGGACAGGTAATGAGAGCTCACCCCGAAGCAGCAGCCACAGAAGCACATCCGGGAACAGCGGCGGGCGATGGTCTTGAGGCATGACCGCAGGCGCACCATGCTGTCGGGGACCAGTGCGCCCAGCTAAACTGGAGGACCGGGCCGGACTGAACGGTCGTGATGCGTGGCGTGCGGTATACGGTGCGAGTGACGCGCGGGACCTTCCGCGGCGATTGGCGTCTGTTAGCGCTCGCAGCCTGCGCTAGGAAAGGGGGGCGGGGGCGCCTACGCCGGCGACACAAACAAGGCCGCTCAGAACAGACACACGCGGATAAAACACACGCACTGACCCACACGGGAAACGCAGAACGCCTCGAGCGCGATCCTCAAACCACGTGGCTGGTGCCAACGCACAGCAGCCACCTACTCCTCTCATCACCTCCGTATTTTCCAATTTTCTGCCCAGGTGACTAGATCCGTCCGCTCCGTTGTATCACGATGCACATTGCTGAAAACTATTAAGGACATCTTTTCGATCATCATCATTCATAATCATTTTTTTCTTTCTGGAGTAAGGAAGTAATTAGAGGTGTAGATACGCATCGAGCAAAAAGTTGGCCGAAATAGGCACGATGCTATCTGAAATGTGGCTAGAGGACTTCAAGTTCATGTAAAATGTAAAATAGTCTAAAATGAAAATTCTATAAACGTTCATCTTTCTCTTTTTCAACGTGCCTTTCACCACTAGCATCAGGAGCAGCAAAATTATATTCGGCTGTGAAATGCCTTTCGCTGCCTAATTTCCTCAACAACAAAAACAGTAACAAACAGTGAGAATTGTCAGAAAATACCCCACCTGCCGTTCAAATATATTACCAGTAATGTTGCGAGCATTAGGTGATGAATTGGTGGACTACGATGGAAGGATGCAGACAATGTGATATGTGTAATTTTGGGTCTGTTCGGGAGCGTGCACCGACAGTCGACACGGTTAAGGCGACCGCACGCGGTAAATGGTGAACCCGGATTCGAGTTCTTGTCCTGGTCAGGCACAAATTTTCTGATGTCACTACTGGGTAGTAGATCTCTACCTAATACAGCTGATGTTAAAGAATTCGCGTCATGGAATTATCTCGAAGAAACTGTTCAATCGGTGAAGTAGCACATGCTTACAACTGTGAAAACGCTTTCAAACAACGGGAGATACCCTTCTGAAGAAGGAAATCAGAAGGCTGTCCACAGAATCGACGGTGAAAACATTTCCTACAAGAAGGTACAGGTTGATAGGACGTGTGTCAAGATATCAGAAAATAACATCCATGATACAAGAGAAAGTGATGGAGGCTAAAAATTGTGTGAGAAGACGTAGGTTAGAATATTCAGGATGCAAAAGAACTACATATACAAAATCTTAGTGTTTATAGGAGACGAAGAGGATCTTTTTTGGGTGATAAAAAGTAACCGGTGAACCTTGAAGGTTTTGACGCTAGTGATTTTCAGAGACGGTGTTAAAACTACCGTGTGATGAATGTTGCATTCGAAATGCTGCTCGACTCCTATGGAACTTTTTTGTGTGGGTACGAGACACCAATAAACACTCCGAAAGACTTGGTTGCCCGTTGGGCTGAAGCTGCGGACATAATTCGTAAAACACCAGATTTTCAGTATGTCAGACAGCCATTAGCAAGCTGATGACAATTTCGCACACTAAAGTAAAAGGACGTGTTTTCAACAACATCTATAGAATAATATTCATCACACGGCCGTGTGAACACCGTCTCTAAACATCACTAGCAACAAAACCTTCTGTGTGCACCTGTGACTTTCTACCACTCAAAAAAAGCTTCCCTTCAGCTCTAAACATACTCACATTTTGTATATGTAGTTCTTTTACATCCTGTGTATTCTAAGCTATATCTTCCGCCACAATATTTGCCCTCCATCACTTTCTCCAGTACGATGGATGTTATTCTGTGTTGTCTTAACACCTGTCTTATAAATCTGGCACTTCTTCTAGGTAATGACTCCCACATATATTCTGTACAGAACCTCATTTCCTGTTTCAAAATAATATCTCCTGCCGTTTAAAAGTGTTTCCGCAGTAGTGGACGTCCAGTTGAATGTGCTACTACACTGACTGAACAGTTCCTGTCCAGTCAGTAGAATATGCCACAACTTTTGGTAAATCACGTCGGTGAGAACTGTACTCACACGGAATTAAAATTACGAAACCAACACTGAAAACTGTCAAAGGTTGCCAATTTTGTGCAAATAGCGGGGAAACGGTGCACCTGTCACATGCCTGTCGTACGTTTCTTTTTATCGCCACTAACTGCTCTAAAATTTTGTATGCGTAGCTTTTTTTTAAAAAAAAAAAAACCTGTATACAACATAAGTCCTCCTCTGAGATGGAAAGATCGGTACGGGACAGAAAATCGCGGTGGGATGCGTCAAACCTGTTAGGCTGCTGACGATAAGAATCTCAAGAACGACAGCCCCAACTGCACTCCAGCCTATTATATGTGGCTGCAGGGGGTGAGTGTAACATGTCGATATGTGCGTCGGCTTTTACCTGTCAATGATGATGTGACGTGTGACCTCGTACTGCTTGCAGGCAACCAGAGAGAAAACAAACACTGACCATATTAATTTGCTTGTATATATATATATTTTAATGTACTTCTTGTGACTGACTGTGATGTATCCTGAGGTCAACATTAGATTTAAAGGTGAAAGTTCGGCTGTGAATTTGCGAAGCTATGGTTCTTATTATGGCGCCAATTTACGCATGTTAGATTTCGATAAGCAGTTTTTATCGACAATTCTGATAAGATCAGAAGTCAAAGGAGACTGGTGGTATGGATAGGTTCAATATCTGCGCTGCTAATACTTCTGCAAATTTGTTCTGACAACAAGAAATCACCTAAGGAACTAGAAACTGACGTGGCGATGAGATTGTGAGAAACGTGTGTCAGGGAGGAGGGAGGGGAGGTTGGAATTTAACGTCCTGCTGACGACGTGGCACAAGCATGGTTCCGGGAGCGAAAATCGCCGTGCCTTTTCAAACTAAACATCCCGGTTTTTGCCATAAGAGATTTAGGAAAACCATGAAACAATCCGGATCGTCTGACGCGGGTTTGAACTGCTGTCTTCCCGAATACTATTGAGTCACCTCGCTCAGTGTATCAGTGTGTAATGAGGTTAAATTCATGTCCACTGATTCAGATGTAATTTTTCTCCTCTTCCGCTGCATGACTTCAGACGAAGGTCGCAAATGGTCCATCCAGAACATCGCAACCTATGTCGTTTTGCTATGCTCGTTCGTTTGGATTGCTCCTCTCATTTTAATTATCTCAAAGTTGATGCAGTGCTAACCTTTAAGCTTCCTTTAATCAATCCTTTTGTAAATGTTATTTTAAATGGGCTATCTTTTAGAAGTGGATGTGAAAGGTTTCAAGGTTTAGTAAATTACCATTTAAACATCTTAAGAAGACAAGAATACATAAATACATCCAAAATTTACCTTTAGTGTACTTAGTTTACAATGTTTAAAGTGGACATCGCGTTTTTAACATAGTATACACTGACTTTCGCTGGCGCCGACGTTTTGTACAGGATTTGTCTCTCCAACCAGTGAATACACAGAATGCAGTGCAGAACTTCATGCGATCCTGAGGGCACTGATGCAGACCAAGTTTCATCAAGGCAAAATGTTTCTCATCTGTTCGATGCCATTAGTGCCTTATAAGCATTGGCGTAAATGGACAAAGCGGAGAAAATGATACTGTTTGGACTCTGCTACTCACTCCAACTGCCATCTAGTGGCAGCTTCAAACTGGCCAGGTCAGACTGTCCAGTATAGTCTGCTCCCTGTCGGAAGAATTTGCAACCTATGTGCGGAAGTGGATCTCCCAGGTCCTTTGTGCGCGCAGGTAGGATTAGCCGTTGTAACGGCCGAGCAGGTAGCTGCGAGAACCCGTAGCGGACGGGCGTGTATGTCTTCCAGCTAAGCCAGGAGCCGCAGTTGGCGCGCTGCCTGTGCAAGTTGTAAAGTTTAATGTAATAAATACTTATAACAGACAACTTGTTCCGTCTAGTTATTGTGAGTGGAAACAAGGGGAGGACAGTAAGTCCTCTCGCACTATACATTCACACTCCAATGTGCCACCACGCGATGAAGAGCCCGCACGCACAGATACAAAATGTAGAACATCTCTTTCCCCAACAGAAGGTCAAACATGCTCAAAAATGGTTCAAATGGCTCTGAGCACTATGGGACTCAACTGCTGAGGTCATTAGTCCCCTAGAACTTAGAACTAGTTAAACCTAACTAACCTAAGGACATCACAAACATCCATGCCCGAGGCAGGATTCGAACCTGCGACCGTAGCGGTCTTGCGGTTCCAGACTGCAGCGCCTTTAACCGCACGGCCACTTCGGCCGGCGTCAAACATGCATCACCCTCTTGGGCACCAGGGTATTTGGAAACGAGCAAGGACACCTTTGGCCGAAGAGAACTGCAAGGAAAAGAATTTACCATTCCCCTGCGGTCTTCCATCTCGCTGTTGAGTCAGAATGCCTGCAGCCGTGCAGGGAGGAATGGTTGGCCTTGTGCGACAGTAAGCTGCGGTCGGTGAAGCCAACTATCGAGACGATTCGTAGTCCACTGTGATAAACGCTGTCCACGAACACGTTGCTTCATAGAGCGGTGGGAAGACATCAGCAGTCTGGAAGTTCATGATGGTAAAATACGGTACGCCATATTTTTGATGAGATCATTTATTATTTTGACGACATGGCAGAGAGCAACTTTAATTAGGGTTCGCGCTATACGTTACCTGGTAGTGTGTGGTGAAACCTAAAATTTTGTGTGTTTCATGGACTTCAGTCTTTCTCTGGGAACTTCAGAGGTTTACAGTATGGCTGGTTCATCCTTTTTGGTCCAGTGATCAAACAGTCGTATTTATTTGATGTATATTTTAAACTCTTATTGAATTTTTTTGTTAGAGAAACATTTATAAATGATGGTGTACATGATTTAATTATTTGCGCTTATGCATGTGTAGATAACTTTCTGAGAATTGTAACGCTTTAATTGTTGTTGAATTTTTATTGTTTTGTCACTCTCAATGGCATTCGTTTCATGAGATATTGTAATAAGCAGTCTAAAGAAAATCAAAATCATCGTCCACATTTAGGGAAAAAAACAATACTGGCAAAATATTAATAAGGCCGACAACCTGCAAGGACGGATTCGTGATTGGAAATGGAGGAAGAAAGGTCCTTCGAACATGTACCCGGAAATGCATCGTTACCACGGTACATGGCGCTGACGAAAGACAGTTCCTCTGACCACGTGCAGTGTGTTCGTTGTGTGCTGCAAGTTATGTGATTGACGCAACGTACTATAAGCAGCAGAATGGCCCGTTGTTCATGTAGGGAACAAGCCGAAATAATGTGGGTATACGGCCAAGCAGATAGAGAAGGTCGAGAGGCAGCACGGCTATACCAAAACAAGTACCCTCACAGAAACCAACCACGTCACACAATATTTCAAGCCATTTTTGGATGTTTGTGTTATCATGAGTCCCTTCAGGCAAACGAACAGGGAGGCGGCGGATTGTGAGTATACCAGATTTGGAGGACCGGGTTCTTCTGGACACTGAGACGAACACTAGTGCAAGTTCCAGGCACGTGGCCCGCCAACATGGTGTCAGCCAAAGTACGATTATGTGTATCCTCCATGACAGGTACAGGTATATGTGAACGCGTGCATCGCATGCCTTGGAGACCGCTTTTAACATCTGTTGCGACGTGAACGCGATTCCGTTCTGTACTGTGTTCCGCGAAGATTCTTTTCGTTGCAGGCACACGTTCCACTCCCGGATACACTTTCGTAGGATTTTTCCCCTCCATTTCCAGTCAGGAATCCGTTCCTGCAGTTTGTCGGTTTTATTAATGTTCAGCCTGTATATATCTAGGTATTTCTGAATACCCTAAAATACTATATTGCAGTATTGAAACCTGTTTTCTAATGAGCGAGTGAATTAATAGTACGTTAACAAGTTAGTCTGAAAATTTAAAACAATGCTGAAATACGAGAAAATAGGAGATACAGCACAAATAACGCGGCTGATGCTCTCTGGACATGTCTGATAGAAGGTTAACAAAATGAATGGCCACGTGTCTTTGAGGTCAAAAATACAGTAGCAACTGGATCAACAGGTCACGGAAACTTTTGAAAGGAAACAGTACAAAAGATCAAGATGAGGTGAAGAGCGACAATTTTAGGTAGATAGTGTTAAAAAAATGGACTGACTAAGGTTGTAAATATTAGACAACTGGCGCAAACTGGCAGACCATGAAGAAATATCGGAGGAGAATGAAATAACAGAGGGTTTACATTTCCTCACCTACGGTCTTCATGTCTGCGAAGGTTTATTTTTTAACAGATAGTTAAAGAAGGGATGCGTCATGGAAGATCGAGTCTGAATGAGACAGTTTCGGGATAATTATGCACGAAATGACGGTGAAAGTTCAGTTGTGTGGAAGCTTTACCTCAGCGTCGCCCACGGGCGGCCAACGAGGACGTTGCGTCGACAGCGAGGCAAATGTTATTAAAAAGTAAATTAGGAGTGTAATTATGCGGCTAAATCAGGCGACGCGTCATCAGGCCGCGGAATTAAAACCGACGCTGGTGCTCGCTGCGCCCGGGTAGCGCGCGGAGCGACGCTCAATGTGATTACCGGTGGAGGGCGTCTGCGGCAAGGCCGGGGACAGCGACAGGGGAGCAGCGGCAGGCAGCCGGCAGCCGCGCCCACACAGCCGGACTGGGCGACTTCCACTCATGCAGCACCCCTGGCCTATTGTTCTTTTACTGACGGAGAGAACATGGCAAGTGCCGTAACCCGATTTCCCGGAAAACTCGCTCAGTGAAAGAGCGAACACATGTCTCGGCTTATCAGTAGATACGCCACCGTTTCTGAGGAAACTACGATTAAAGTCTTCGGGGTACTTTATGTGCTTTTTAGCGAGAAAACAGTCCAAACAAAGCAGTGTTACAGTGCCCAGCATCGCACATTCACACTTCTGTGCCCCGTGTTCGAAACTAGATTTTTATTATTATTTTTATTTTTGTTTTTCATTTATCCACCCATGTCCGTATAAGACAATTACAAAAATGTTTTCCAGTATATGCTGAAATAATATTGTCCTTGTTCATTTACTAACTGTATGTCTGCTGAATGAATTACAAAAAGAAAAAAAGAAAGAAATGAATGGAAAAAATATTTGAAATTGTTTCGTGGAATTCCTACTGTGTATCTTAATTTACAATCAGTTGCAAGCGCCAGTTTTCGGAAAAATGATCCGCTGTGTGTGGTTTGCCGCGAAATTATCACCAACATGTGAATTCTTCATCTATGTTAACGTTTCTTTCGTGAGTGAGATTCATACGAAGACATGCCGCTATAGCAAACCTGCATTCGCGTGATACTCATGATATTCGAAATTTCTACGTTTCGAATGTTTCTACGGTCGGTATGCTCCAAACATTTTGAAGAATAAACATAAAAATAAAAAACAAGAACTAAGAACTGATATAAGAAGATGAAAATTTAAAGATATTGTAACCGCTGAAAATATGAGCAGACACACATAATAAGTGTACGACACTTACTGTGGTTGGTTGGTTGGTTGGTTGGTTCAGGGAGGGGACCGAACTGGAGGTCATCGGTCGCATCAGATTATGGAAGGTTAGGGAAGAAAGTCGACCGTGCCCTTTCAAAGGAGTCATCCCGGCATTTGCCCGAAGCCTATCCCCCAACTTAGTAAGAAACATTCGTGTAGTAACGTATGTATATAAAAGCACTCCGTCTTCAGGCCACGAGTGGCCTACCGGGACCATCCGACCGCCGAGCCATCCTCAAGGAGGATGCGGATAGGAGGGGTGTGGAGTCAGCACACCGCTCTCCCGGTCGTTATGATGGTATTCTTGACCGAAGCCGCTACTATTCGGTCGAGTAGCTCCTCAATTGGTATCACGAGGCTGAGTGCACCCCGAAAAATGGCAACAACGCATGGCGGCCTGGATGGAACCTATGTAAATGGGCAAAGAAATGAAAAAAATAAAATAAATACAAATAATAATCGGATTTCGAACACGAGATGCAAAAGTCACTATGCCCCAGTTCTGCTGAGCTTATCACGTGCTGAAGGCGTCTAAATCACCTGGAAACGAACGAGTATCTGTGGATAAGCCGAGAGACGTGTTCGCTCATTTTGGCTCCTCTTCCACTGAGCAAACTTTCTGGGAAATCTAGTATGCACTTCCCGTGTTCTACTTGTGAGTCTCGCCTGTCACGAGTGGTCGTATTTGCTTACACGTTGTGTTCTGACAAGGGAACCTCCCCATCGCACCCCCCCCTCAGATTTAGTTATAAGTTGGCACAGTGGATAGGCCCTGAAAAACTGAACACACATCGATCGAGAAAACAGGAAGAAGTTGTGTGGAACTATGAAAAAATGAGCAAAATATATAAATTGAGTAGTCCATGCGGAAGATAGGCAACATCGAGGATAATATAAGCACCGAAGAGCCGTGGTCCCGTAGTTAGCGTGAGCAGCTGCGGAGAGAAAGGTCCAGGGTTCAAGTCTCCCCTCGAGTGAAAAGTTTAATTTTTTATTTTCAGTTTATGTGACAAACTTTTATGTTTTCATCAGTTTTTTGGGAGTGATTTTCACATCCACAAGAAAACCTAAATCGGGCAAGGTAGAAGAATCTTTTTACCAATTCGCCAAGTGTACAAGTTAGGTGGGTTGACAACAAATTCCTGTCATGTGACGCACATGCCGTCACCAGTGTCGTATAGAATATTTCAGACGTGTTTTCCTGTGGAGGAATCGGTTGATCTATGACCTTGCGATCAAATGTTTTCGGTTCCCATTGGAGAGGCACGTCCTTTCGTCTACTAATCGCACGGTTTTGCGGTGCGGTCGCAAAACACAGGCACTAAACTTATTACAGTGAACAGTGACGTCAATGAACGAACGGACAGATCATAACTTTGCGAAAATAAAGAAAGTAAATTTTTCCCTCGAGGGAAGATTTGAACGAAGGACCTCTCGCTCCGTAGCTGCTCACACTAACCACAGGACCACGGCGATACTGCGCTTAAGCTGTCCTTGATGTTGTTTATGTTGCACAGGGACCACTCAGTTTGTATGTTTTGCTTATTTTTTCATAGTTCCACACAACTTCTTCCTGTTTTCTCGATTGATCTTTGTTCAGTTTTTCAAGGCCTATCCACTGTGCCAACTTATAACTAAATCTGAGGGGGGTGCGATGGGGAGGTTCCCTTGTGAGATGGTACATCCAAGTAACTGTGACGACAAACTTTAAAAACAGATGCGGTCGTGCGCACGCGGCCTGTTGTGACATTAGGAGCACGCGCGGCCGCGCTGGCGGGAGTGTGACAGCCAGGAGGGCGTGAAGACCGGGTTGGGCCGCACCTGACTCGCCGTGTCATCGATATATGGCGGCACCATTTCAGCCGCAGTGAATGGCGGATGAGCTGACAAGGGCAGGCCACGACGTTGGGATCACGCATTTACTTCGACCTTTGGAAACCTTTAGTAGGCCATTAAAACAACATGATGTGAAAGTAGTAAGGTGCACTACTCTCACAATTCCGAGAAAATCGCAAGTGAAGTTTTATGCTTCTATTGTGTAAATAATGTATCGATGCAAAGGTGCCTGGCGTAAGAATACATTGTGGTCATGTAGTTACCGTTCGCGCAAGGAAAAACGGTCGTTGACGAGGTGACGGTTCGAATCCCGCCACTATTTATTTTTAAACTATATTTTCTTCATCACTGGTCTCATTATTTAATCTGTATGACATTTTAGAGATAATATATTGAAAAAAACACATGCATTTTCATGAAGTTGTAGTGAATTTCATATGTTATTTGACTGTTTAGTATTTTTAATTAAATTTTCAAGGACGAGGGACAGGCTTGAAAAGCCAGTCAAAGCTCGATAGATAATGATGCGAATGGCGTTATTCACAATCAGTAATATAGTAAGTCCCAGTGTGTCAGAGCAAGAGAGTAATGTAGAATCACTTGACGGATGTGATCTCGGCGCCACACGTTGCGCGATGTTATTTGTCATACAGGCATGGAAAACATAAATTGAAACTTCATGCAAATACACGTTTTTCTTCATTATACTACTTCTCAAATGTCATATAAATTAAATAGTAAGACCAGCGATGAAAAAAATACAGATTAAAAGTAAGTGGTTGCGTGATCCGAACCGTCGCCTCGTCCGCGACCTCCTTGCCATACGCGAACGCTAATGCATTACCGCAATGAATTCTGACGGCCGACACCTATGCCCAGATACACGATTTACGTAAAAGACGCGTAAAACTTCTCTTGCGATTTCCTCGGAATTGCCAGAGTAGTGCACCTTACTAGTTTCACATCATGTTGTTTTAATGTCCTACTAAATGTGTACAAAGTTTGCAGTCAATCCGTGATCCCAACGTCATAGCCTCCCCTTGTGAGTATCAGAATTTTAGACCGCTGGTCAGGTGAACGAATACACTGGCCGCATGGTCGGAAAACCCGGGTTTCCGATGGCTGGAGTGAAACATTAAGGGATAACTGTCATGGAACTAGTGACAGAGAAGCCGGCACCGTAACATGATTACAAAGCCAACATCAAGACGAGTGCGTGGGTGCAAACGGGCCCTCGATATGAGACGTAGTTTTTAAGTTATTTCATGTTTCATGTTTTATGTATAAAATGGACTTTAAAAGTTAATATCTTGAGAACGCCTTATACGATTTTTACAAACTAAATGTTTACGTGTGTGTCTCATGGCGATTTATCGGACTACTACAATAGATATTTTATAAACATTACCTGCACGGGGTCCCGGGTTCGATTCCCGGCGGGGTCAGGGATTTTCTCTGCCTCGTGATGACTGGGTGTTGTGTGTTGTCCTTAGGTTAGTTAGGTTTAAGTAGTTCTAAGTTCTAGGGGACTCATGACCATAGTTGTTAAGTCCCATAGTGCTCAGAGCCATTTGAACCATTTTTTATAAACATTACCTATTTTTAACTGTTGGTTGGAATGTGCATTCTGAGCGTTAAAAACCTGAATTTTCACATAAATAAAAGGTGAAACATTGAAAGTAGCTGTAGCATTACTAAGACATTGTTTGGGATGTATCAGTGCACCTAGTTTTAACTGTTTATAATTATCAGTAACGGAACAATACGTATAGTAGCGTATGACTGGTCTCGGCTATCATTATTATTATTATCCTAGATAGGATTAATGCTGAATTAATCAAATGTGGAGGAAACATTTTAGAATTTTGCTTCGGGTTTTTTTATGTATGTGTTGGAAGAACTGTACTGTACCTGAAGAATGGAACTCAGTCAAAGTTATTTCTGTATTCAAAAGAGGCAATAGGAAAGACACATGAAATTGTAGGGGAATAAGTTTACTAAATGCAGGATATAAAATTCATGGGAAATTCTTAATCAAAGGTTAGAAACTATCTTTGATGCAATAATCTCAGAAGAACTATCAGGCTTGAGACAGGCCGTTCGTGTAATGATGATATGTTTATAATAAGAGAAATTGTTGAAAAGCGTCGGGAATCTAGCTTACAGAAGCATTTAGCATTTGTTGATTTGGAAAAAAGCCTCCAACAAGGTAAAAAGAGTCCTTTTGTGGAATATATTGGAAATAAAAGTTTGCCAAAACGTCTTATTAATACCGTATATAGTATACATGTGAATACAAAAACAGTTGCAACTTCAGATCCGGAAATATCAGATGAAAGTTTAATAAATAAAAGTATTCAACAAGAGTGCAATGTATCGCCCACTTCATTTGATTTATATTCTGACGACCTTGTTATGAAGTTATGAAATGAAAAGATGAAATACACTTAGGAGTTAAAACTGGATCTAGCGAACAATTAAATACTCTTTTATATGTTGATGACCAGATAATTATACAGGAAACATAAAATAATTTACAAAGAACAACTGAGCTATATTTGCAAATACGACAACTATAACGGATTTTACAGGAAAGAATCCAGTCAGACCGAAACTAATAATAAATGAGATTTTAGAACACGTATTCCACTTCAGTTATCTAGGATGTGATCCTAGATTTAACTATGACAAAGACATTGAGAAACAGGCTAATGAATATCAATGTGTCCGCGGAATAACTGGGAGAACTTTGGGAAGAAAAACAAAAAGAGAAACACAAATGAAATTCCAAAAAGTTATTACTGTATCTACTCTTGTATATGGCTCCGAATCATGGGCAGTAACAAAAACGAAAACTCACATATACAAGAGGCAGAGATGAAGTTCATGAGATGCGTAAGATATGCTGTACTAAAATGGATACAATAAAGAATGAAACAACATAAATCAGATTCTAAAATCTTTTCCATTTGTGGTAAGACAGAAGAGAATAGAAAGATGTTGACAAAACGACGGAAAATATATTGCCAAATAAGATAATGAATTATGGGCTGACTGAAAAGAGAGAACTAAGTTGACCTCGTATGAGATGGATAGACAGATGGATGATAGAGACCAGAACAGGTGATTACAGCACTTAACCCTTGGAAGGAGATGACTATGATGATGATGATATTGTTATCAGTCATGTTGAAGTTCTGAGTGCTGTCTGCTGCGCAGTTTAGCACCCAAATCTTGAGCCTGGGGATATGAGTGATTATCCTCCTTACAGAATATCGAAATAAATAGAATTTAAGAAGCAGCAATGGTAACAGAGTTTATTTATTACCAAAGCAAAAGTCATTGTGGATGGTCTTGACGAAGGTCGAATGGTAGCTTAAAAAATAGGGAAGTTCCGTCCAAGCATTCCAAAACATCCATCAAGGAAATACACACAAAGAAATACATTAAACAATATACGATTCTTGGGCCTGCCGCCTGATCACGTTTTGTCTCTCCCACAATGTTTTGTCGACGGACCCGCTCGAATCAGATGGTGGCTGCTTGTTAATGCTAATAATAGCGAGTCTGGATTCCAGTTAAATATAGCTTACAACAATACGCTTATCTCGATTACATATAGTGAAAAACAAGGGTTTCCGACGACAGTTACACCACAACATAGTCGACGGACCATCTAGCAACAATTTATGGTAGGTTTGTCTCCCAGCCATAGCGACACTCGGCGCATACGCGGAAGGCGAGAGACAGGCTCCTAGTTGGGGCTCTGAACACGCTACAGTCATAATTTATTTATTCTGGCTTTAGGAACATTGATCACACAGCCAGCAATAGTTATGACTAAACAGGGTTAATATAAAACTTTGATTTCAGAATAAAATTCAGTCGTCAGTTGCACAGATATTTTTATTTCGCTTCGCCGGTATCAACAGATTAATCTGTCATCTTTAGAAGCCAATACAATTAGAGATATTGTATAACAAGTGTATAACAGAACCTTACTTAGTATTGCTTTAATAGATGTTAGTATCTTCTTCACACAAGCAGTATTCCATGACATATTCCAAAAATTTACATACTGTATATAATTATTGTAAACACAAACTGACAATTTACAGCAAATTAATCACATTTATGTACGTAGTCAAGCTATTGTGTTAGCAGCAAGGAACATACGTAAAAGCATTTTATAAGTACAACTGAGGTATGTAAAGAAGTTATATATAACAGATGTAATATATAGCACATAGTTCTAATATCTAAAAGGAATGGGACAATTTTTAAATTTATAAGAAATGCCATACAATTAATATACAGGGTGTTTCAAAAAAGAAAAACCTGATTTCAAAACATTATTTACTGACACATACTACACACGTGGTATAAATTGCCAGGCACAAAATCGTGAAGTTTTACCGGTGCTATTACAAATGCTGTGTGTCTCCATCAGCAGCAGCAAGAACAGACAATAGCTAATTCGACATAGACTTGACACACTGTATCTGCTTTTACTAAAGTTATGTCGGCTGTTATTCTGTTCCTCAGTTCTGTGTCACGATGTGAAGTGTAGATGAACATACTTTCCTTCACATATCCCCACAAGCAACAAATCGCATGGGGTCGTCTGTGGCTATCTTGGAGGCCGAGAAAGCAGGGCAGTGTCTGGAGCCACGTGCGCCTTATCTAATGTTGAGGCAGTGTCTCATTGAGAAACTGATGTACATTGTTGTGCCACTGGGGTGGAGCTCCATGCTGTTGGAGAACAATATTATCTGAGTCCTCATGAAGTTGGAGAAAAAGCCAATTCTGCAGAGTTTCAAGACAGTTCAACGCTGTACAGGGCGCACGGAGCCCCAAGACACTGCCCTGTATTCTTGGCCTCCGAGATTGCCAGACATCACTGAATGAAATTTTTCTTGTGGGGATGTATGAAGGAAAAATTGTGTACATTTCTGTTTTCTCTCGTGACATAGAAGAAGTGGAAAACAGAATAAAATTCGCCATAACTTCTGTAAAAGCAGATTCACTACAGTTCATGACGAATTTAGCTATCGTCTGGATGTTGTTCGAGCTGCTGCTAGTGGACACATCCACACAGAGAGTTTATAATAGCACAGATAAAACTTTAAAGATTTTGTGAGTATTTTGAAATTCATCTCATGTTTGTAGTAAACTTATCAATAAATATGGAGTTTGGAAATGATATCATTCTTTTTGAAACACCCTGTAGGGTCAATTTTTCA
The DNA here is from genome assembly GCF_023898315.1 of Schistocerca nitens. NCBI lineage: Eukaryota > Metazoa > Arthropoda > Insecta > Orthoptera > Acrididae > Schistocerca > Schistocerca nitens. The sequence goes on along the minus strand of NC_064618.1, from coordinate 692,094,180 downwards.
ATACAAGCTTATCATTCAACTAATCTTTCGTATAAAGAGCAACTTGGTGACATAATTGGTGGCAAAGAACACATTGACTTCATATTTTTTAAACAATGTATCTACGAGATATGAAATGTCACCTAGAAACGGGATAGTGGTGCGTTTCTTAACACTGAGGCCATTATTGTTCATTGTAGATGACTTCATATTCTTGTGGTTTTATTTTTATTAAGTTTTTGCGTACGACTTGCTTGATATTCTTTTTGATCGCTATATACTTTTAAGTTTTTTAAAAAAATGCCATACACCCGCCTTTGCTGAGCACTTTAAAAATGTAGCTGTACAGAGTAACTGTGATGGAGTCCTAGGCGCTTGCGGACAGAGAACTTGACACACCCAGGATTTCGCACGTCTACAGCATAGCCTCCATGCAGACGCCAAGGACTCTCGTCACACTTTGTCTCTACACACGTACATTTTTGAAGTGTCAACAAAGGCGGATGTGCACCAAGCTTTAGTTGAAAGTCTTACGAGGACTCTTCGCAATGTTATTCACTCAAGTGATCACGCCAAGGGAGTGTGCGAAACAGGAGGGTAGAAAAAGCGAAAGTACCCTTTGCCGCTTCAGATTCCGTTTAAATTACTTCGAATGGTTTTAACGGTCCCTGGTGCTTCCAACCTGTACTCTAGAACAAGAACTGCAGTCGCACTGTCCTCCCAAGGGGTGTAACCACATTCGACGGGGTTGCTTACCCACAATGTTCTTACAGAAGGGATGAATTTTTCGGTGCAAGGGTGCATGCAGGGGGGGTGCCAGTGGGGCACTTCCCCCTACTGACAACTACTTTATTTTAGAAATACGAGAAAGGACTAGTAACCGCACGACCCAGATTATTATGACCGAAAATACCTGAAAATTATCACTACAACCACAGGAAAATATCTACAAAATAACTTAAAAATGATATGAAACATATGTATAGTGAGTTATAGCATGATCTAGAAGAATGAAAATCTTCATAGGATTTCATGGAGGTACGTTGCGTCTATGCAAATAATTGAAAGCGTTTGTTTATTGCCATACGCGCTTCGCTTCTTTTATTTCTGAAGCATCTTCAGTGGCCTGTAATACATGTTTATTTTTATACATATAATAAATGTATTATGTGGTTATTATAACATGTTACTATGCTACATAATTTCATGTTTCTCACTTGTTTCTTAGGTTAGAATCAACTTTTGTAGCACAAATTTCGTGATGTGAAATTCCCGTTCGGTTTTACGATTTCCAGCGCTGTTAGCCGATGTGTGTGGTCCTGGAGATGTGTTCATTAGTTCGCTGACTAGGACGACGCCACCACAGGAGCGGCGCCTATACGAAGGGAATATAAGCACCGCTCCGCCTAAGCCGCGGCCGCAGTGGATAAACGCTATAGTCGGGACTTGTGAAATGTATTATTGGTTTGCATGGAAATTGTATATATCGAAGGACATTGATGGTTTGCATGTCACCATTTGCTTGCGAGGCATCTTTGTAAATAAGCAAAGTTAAGTACTGTCAGTTCAACTTACTGTAATAAACTCCATTAACAAGATTTGCTATCCGAGAAAACAGCCTCCTAGGCACCCTATATTAGACGAGTGGGCAGGATACGACAGTAGAAGTGGCTTCGGGTGAAATCCAGGGAAGTGTGTTGGGACCGTTGCTATTCATGTTGTATATTAATGACCTTGTGGACAATATTAATAGTAACCTCACACTTTTTGCAAATGACAAAGTTATCTATAACGAAGTACTATCTGAAAGAAGCTGAATATTCAGTCAGCTCTTGATAATGGCAATTGCCTTTAAATGCTCATAGATGCAAATATGTGCACTTCGAAAAACGAAAAAAGTTGAAATCCTATGACTATAACACCGGTGAGTCACAGCTGGAATCGGCCAACTCACAGAATTAGTAGGGATAGGAAATTGAATGATCACACAGTCTCAGTCGTGTGTGAAGCGGATTTCGGTAGATTTCTGTTTATTGGTAGGATACTGGGGAAATAAAATCAGTCCACAAGGGAGATGGCTTTCAAATCATTCGTGCAGCCCTTCCTAGAATATTGCTCAAGTGTACCCCATAACAAATATGATTAACTGAGGATATTGTTCGTATGGGAGAAGGCCAGCACAAATAGTCTCAGGTTTGTTTGACACGCGGGAGAGTATCACAGAGATGCCGAAAGAACTCAACTGGAGACTTTTGAAAAGAGAGTCAAACTATGCCGAGAAAGCCTACTTACAAAGTTTCAAGAACTGGCTTTAAATGATGACTCTAGGAATATACTACAACTCCCTACGTATCGCCACTGTAGAGTCTGTGAGGACAAGTTATACTAATTGCAGCACGCATGGAGGGATTTAAACAATCATCCTTCCACGCTCCATACGGGAATGGAATGGGGAAAAAAGCTCTCATAACTTGTACAACTGGATGTATCCTTTGTCATACACTTCACAGTTGTTCACAGAGTGTAGATGTAAATGTAGACAGTAGGACCAACAGAATACATGGCGGGAAACGCAAAATCTGGAAACACAAAAAAGCAGTTTTTCAGTTTTACTGTGTATATACGAGCTTAAACTATAGTTACTTACGATGTACCTCAGTAGTGTAGAGGAAGTCGAGACGAACAATTTTATATACACTCCTGGAAATGGAAAAAAGAACACATTGACACCGGTGTGTCAGACCCACCATACTTGCTCCGGACACTGCGAGAGGGCTGTACAAGCAATGATCACACGCACGGCACAGCGGACACACCAGGAACCGCGGTGTTGGCCGTCGAATGGCGCTAGCTGCGCAGCATTTGTGCACCGCCGCCGTCAGTGTCAGCCAGTTTGCCGTGGTATACGGAGCTCCATCGCAGTCTTTAACACTGGTAGCATGCCGCGACAGCGTGGACGTGAACCGTATGCGCAGTTGACGGACTTTGAGCGAGGGCGTATAGTGGGCATGCGGGAGGCCGGGTGGACGTACCGCCGAATTGCTCAACACGTGGGGGCGTGAGGTCTCCACAGTACATCGATGTTGTCGCCAGTGGTCGGCGGAAGGTGCACGTGCCCGTCGACCTGGGACCGGACCGCAGCGACGCACGGATGCACGCCAAGACCGTAGGATCCTACGCAGTGCCGTAGGGGACCGCACCGCCACTTCCCAGCAAATTAGGGACACTGTTGCTCCTGGGGTATCGGCGAGGACCATTCGCAACCGTCTCCATGAAGCTGGGCTACGGTCCCGCACACCGTTAGGCCGTCTTCCGCTCACGCCCCAACATCGTGCAGCCCGCCTCCAGTGGCGTCGCGACAGGCGTGAATGGAGGGACGAATGGAGACGTGTCGTCTTCAGCGATGAGACTCGCTTCTGCCTTGGTGCCAATGATGGTCGTATGCGTGTTTGGCGCCGTGCAGGTGAGCGCCACAATCAGGACTGCATACGACCGAGGCACACAGGGCCAACACCCGGCATCATGGTGTGGGGAGCGATCTCCTACACTGGCTGTACACCACTGGTGATCGTCGAGGGGACACTGAATAGTGCACGGTACATCCAAACCGTCATCGAACACATCGTTCTACCATTCCTAGACCGGCAAGGGAACTTGCTGTTCCAACAGGACAATGCACGTCCGCATGTATCCCGTGCCACCCAACGTGCTCTAGAAGGTGTAAGTCAACTACCCTGGCCAGCAAGATCTCCGGATCTGTCCCCCATTGAGCATGTTTGGGACTGGATGAAGCGTCGTCTCACGCGGTCTGCACGTGCAGCACGAACGCTGGTCCAACTGAGGCGCCAGGTGGAAATGGCATGGCAAGCCGTTCCACAGGACTACATCCAGCATCTCTACGATCGTCTCCATGGGAGAATAGCAGCCTGCATTGCTGCGAAAGGTGGATATACACTGTACTAGTGCCGACATTGTGCATGCTCTGTTGCCTGTGTCTATGTGCCTGTGGTTCTGTCAGTGTGATCATGTGATGTATCTGACCCCAGGAATGTGTCAATAAAGTTTCCCCTTCCTGGGACAATGAATTCACGGTGTTCTTATTTCAATTTCCAGGAGTGTAGTACACTTTTGGTCCATCGAGTCGGGTAAGTAACACAATGTAGCCAAAGAACACCACCTAAGCTACACTGTTCTCACGTCGCGCGAAAATTTTCTTCGCGCAAACTTTTGGTCCTGGAGAAAAAATGACCGTGTTCTTTTTAGTAGGAAATGTAATTTAGTTTAACTTCGTGCTAAGTTACGTTTTCGCTTGAGGCCCCGGTTCTGATGTAAAAAAGTGACCTTCAAATGCACTGCCACACCCACATCAATGCCCCGCCTTTCAGCAATTTTAGTATGTCATTCGTGGCACTACCTCCTACCACTGTACAAAAATTTGCGACCACACAAATTATTTTCCATGTTCGACACTTTTTTGGTCTTCATTGACTGACTTGTTATTACGCCAATGACTTAATAGTGCATTTACAAATTACAAAGTTTACGTTTCTGTAAATCAACATTCGAATTTTGTTAATTTTAACGGTATAAAATTAACAATTAAATTGTTTGTTTTTCTGGCCTTCTTACTACGAAACTACTACGCACGTAAGCAGAGTTTAGGTCGAATTGTAAACGTAAGTGGATTTTGCATAACGTTTACAGCTCAATTTTTTGTTTCAATACCCTTACTGGAAAGTTGAGTTTAATAATGTTAACTAAAAAGCCGACTAAAAAGATGGCGTAATAACCGTCAACCAAGACTAATAAAGGTCGAACATGGGACATAATTCATGTACTCCAAAGTTCTGTACAGTGGTAGGCGTGCCGTGAATAACATACTAAAAGTCCTGACCAACTGAAGATGCCTGTGAGGAACGGGGAGCATTTGAAGGACACTTTTATACACCTTTCTTGCATAACTCGAGAGCTGCAGCGTCTAGTGAAAACGTATCTCAGCAAAAATTTACACTACGTCAAATTCCCTACAAAAAAGATCCTACTCATTTTTTTTCTACAGGACGAACAGCTTGAACAAAGAGATGACGCTGGAAACGCGCATACGATATAGCTTCGGTGGTGTTTTTTGGCTAATTTGTGGTAGTTTCTCGACAGTTGATAGGCCACTATGTAATAAGTAGATAAAAATTCTTACAAAATTTCTAAACCACATGTATCAGGAATATGTTTTGCCCCACTGACATGAAAACCTGTGGGCGCCACGGGGGTATCAGCAGTGTTCAACATTGTGAAGAACATTGACCTGTTTTCGATCGCGAAATGTTTGGGAATGATGTGCCCCACAGAAAGGGGCAGTCCTTCATGCCACACTCTAAAGGCTTTTTGCGTCAGTTCTGTGCGACAGTGTGTGAATTTTTTTCCTCGGCCACCCCTACGAAAACAGCATGATTTCATCGCCGGGTGTCATTGTTCTGACCTCCATCACAGAGGCGTCAAAAGAAGAGGCGAAATGCGGATAAGAAGAGATATGACAACCTACTCATCCTGTGACAGGTCAACGGTGGCGTTGGGTAGAATTGTGGTGAAATTTGGTACCAATGTGTCATCCTTAACTCACCTTACAACTTACATGAAATTCTAGGCCCTCGCATTTTTTTCACATGTATCGACACCTTGGTATCTGATGCGTTGCCGAGCCCGATGGTGACGTCGCAGGACAATGTGCTTTTCCACCATTACACAGTAATTTTACAGGCACCTTTGAGCCAAATTTCAAACTTCTAAGTCGCAACGGGAGACAATTACGGCCTTTCCACAACGTAATCCTTTAATTGTGTTGCGCAGTATAGTACCAAGTTTAAATTCTATGTAAGATTCTTTTAAGCATTTCACTATCAAACTGGGCTTACTTACACAAAATCTGTTGAGTAAGGACGTAACACTTGCAGAGGGGGAAAACCATTTTCCTGTAGAGTACGTCAAGTACTTCCTTGTACTTATTGCATTCCAGTGTCACATGATTCAGATAGGCCAAGTCAGTTCGGTCCTGATCACAAAGTCCAGAAACTAGAATTGTTACTTCTTCAAGCAACTCGTCTGCGCATGCGCAACATCCAAACGAGGCCTTCAAAAGAAACTGTAACAGCCGCGCGGAGTGGCCGTGCGGTTTAAGGCGTCATGTCACGGATTGCGCGGCCCCTCCCGCCGGAGGTTCGAGTCCTCCCTCGGGCGCGCGCGCGTGTGCGTGTGTGGTTCTTAGCATAAGTTAAAGTAGTGTGTAAGTCTAGGGAACGATGACCTCAGCAATTTGGTCCCTGAGGAATTCACACACATTTATTGAAACTATAACAGTGTGCACACTGACAGCTACTGTTTACCACCTGTCACCACTTGACGACGTCGAGCAGTTTCAGTGTGCATATATTCTGGAATACACAAAACGTGATCTGGCGGCACACCTCAAAATAATACACTGAGCGTATAGATCTATTTTTCTCCTTCAATAGGAGTTTTTTTTTACTATTCAAATGCGTTTATTAGCTGTTTGCGTTCTTTTTTTATGCCCAGTTTAGACTTTTTTGTCCATGTAATGTAAAACTTAATGTACTGGAAAACCCAAATACCGCCTTCCTTTCATATTATAGGTCTCTATTGTAAAACCTTAAATACAGAAGCAGTATTTTCACTGGTTGACTACTTCACGTGATAAATATCGCTCTTTTTCCCTGGACTTGAATACTCATGTTTAAATCAATGCATAAAATCTACTGTGCTGCTGAATTTGTTACGAAGCTCCCTGCTATAGCAGTATATTCTATCTCAATGATCCGCATAGAAGGTGAAAAGAATGTCGATATTCAGGTAGGAAAGAGTAGAAGAAATTCAACGGACCTGAACTTGCCAGGTAGCTGCAGATTTGAAATGTAAAATCGCGTAGCTTCATCATAGAATAAGGGGCAATCTATCACATAGGATCAAACCGAATTGTGGGAATTAACCCAAAATGCCCACTGATAGTGCTTGTTGCGATAAGCGGCGAAGATAATAATGAAATTAGCTCAATTAAATTGTTTGAAATGAATAATCTTCGACTGGAAAGAAATTTATTGCCATCCAGTAGCGACTACATAACGCGACATTAATCTGGGAAACGCTGACCTAAAATCAGTTACGCAAAGAACATGGCGATGTCAAAACCTTATTAAGATAACATTCTTCACTGCGGTGCGACACTCAACATGAGATACCGTGAAATGCGAGCGAGTTAATAATCAAATCTAAAGACTCAAAATATTCCTTCTCTGGTGAAAATACCATCTCTACACAGAATGGGTTGGCTGAAATTCATACTATGTGCACGACAGGGCTGCCATAACTTTCGAAATTTGGTCGCGTTAGTTAATTACCTACTTCCATAGTTATTTTTCTGCGTATTAGCTTACAAAGTCGGCTTTATTTTTATTAAATGAAACAAATCAAGTTTCTCTCGTGCTGTTCGAAAGTGCCTTTTTTTCTTTTTTCTTGAAGTCGAATGCTACAGCACGGCTTTGTCCCATCATTAAATTTCAGTTTTCAGTCTTATTCGTCATCCCGCGTCTTTTAGCATCCAGCATGTGAACTTTTAGCAGACAGTCTCTCACTGCTCTGGAAGCATTGTAAACGTCGTCTAGGTCGTTCTTTGCTCACCTGCTAACAACATTTTAACAATCCTACCGTTAGACTCTTCTAGCTCTCCGGCACACAGTACTCCTCTTTCTCCCTTGCCCCGAAACGGAATGCGACAGCATCCGGGAACTTGATTTTTCTTATATGAGGTTTCTGACGGGTAATAATCACTGATTGTTACTGTCAGTTTTTTCCACTATAATCTAAATTCACTGTATAGTATACGCCCCTGCATTTTAATAATTTATCGAACTAGCAATTTAATACAGACTCATTTCGAGAGACCAAGTTTATCAGCGACAGGGGAATCACCTCAAACTCAAATTTTCGTGACCGACCCGTACATTCACCAGGACCACTCGCCAACGACTCTGCTTTTCGACCCCTACCCTCCGTGGCGGTAAACGGGTCACGCTCGTAACACAAACCTCTTACTCGGAATTGGAATCAAAATGACGTCTCTCTGGAAGAGACGATGGCAGTCGACAACTTTGGAGACGGCTTTTGATTTAGTCATATTTCGTTGTTTTTGAATTATAAATAGCGTGTTAAGGCAATGCGACGTTTCCAGGCTACGGCGCACTGTAGGTTTATCGTAAACACTTCAACCTTCGTAGAATTTCTTATAATTAAATGTCAATTAATGACGCCTCAGCGGTAAAAACCTCCAAGAGATTTCAGATGAATGATAAAATTGTTGAGAATTACATGTGCTCGTCGTGGTCTTGGAGTAGGGACGCCGACTTACAGAACCGTAGGAAGTAGATTCTTTTGTTGCTATATGCAAATATTTTTATGTTTACTTTTGTGACAGGTTGAGACTTCCTTTTTAAATACAATATTCGATTTTATTAACGTGTAAAACCTCGCTTATTCAGGAACTAGTTTCTTCGAAATTTTTACTTCTGTCTGATAAAAAATCGAGGGATGAAATTGTTGCAAGCGGATAGAGCAGCTATGACAATTATATCAATTTATTGATATCTGGCCGCTTTTTCTGAGTCAAGGCGAGTCAGTTACCAGTGAAAAGCAGCACTGACCTTCTGAGCTGCAGCTCATAAGAAGGTTTCCACATAACTGCAACCGACGCAACAATACACACGACATGGGGTAGCGTTGCACGAACAACTCACTGACTAGTACCAGACATGAATACAGGAGGCTACGAATGTGGAACATAATGAAATATAAAACAGTATGGGCACAACAGTCTGGCTGCAGCAACAAATGACAGACGCACTGTTCAATAACGCGTTAAAAAACATAAATCACTTAGTAAGTGTGAAATAACGTTTTCAACTTAAACAATTTAAAATTCCCAGCAGTCATAGTCCAGGGGTTGACTGAGAAGGTAGCATGGACATTGGCGACATGCAGAAGAACTATGGAAGAATTCTTCTGAAGTCGAGAAGGGCACGTGACTTGCCAGAAGGTGTCTTGGATGTTCCATGGGACGCCTGACGCCGGTGGCTTTTGCAGTCAACTTCACGATCTCAGATGCCGCGCTGATCAGGGCGGCAACACACCGTGCGAGTAAGATGTCGTGTTGAGTATATACTGATCAGCCAGAATATTGTGACCACCGACCTACTATCGACATAAACCCGTCCAGGCGACAGCAGCGTCGGCTGGCGAGGAATGACTGCTAGTCAGACACACGCACGGTGCATGTAGTATCAGAGAGCGTATTCTCGTGTGTAGAACACGGAAGGCGCGCGATCTATCCTAGTTCGTATTAAGAAAACAGTCTTAATTGCGTTTTTTATTTATTTAGTGCCGACCGGTTTCGGACCATCGCAGGGGCCATCTTCAGGGCGAACATATGGTCGACTGCTGGTGGCGTCACGTCTCCTGCCACGCGATTAAGACTGTGTTTTTAGTACTAAGTGAATTTATATTAATCGCTGTGACTCCACAACCATGTTGTCCAAACATCTATCTCAGTTTGACCGAGGGCAGATCGCAATAGCCCAGAGGCTTGGCACGAGCATTTCGGAAGCTGCATGGCTTGTCGGGTGATCGAGGAGTGCTGTGGTGTCTTCAACTGTGTGCTGAGGTGAAATCAAAATGAAACCATGTCCAGACGTCGCTGAGTTGGGCGGCCACCGCTCATAAGAAATGTCGGACGCCGTTTGCTGGGCAGACTGGTAAAAAAGGACAAGAGGCGAACTGTGGAGGAACTAACTTCATACTTTAATGGTTGGCAGAATGCAAGTGTGTGTGAACACACAGTGTACTGAACACTCGTAACGATGGGCCTCCACAGCCGACGACCCATGCATGTGCCAATGTTGACACCACGACATATGCAACTATGACTGAAGTGAGCACGTGACCATCGTCAAAGGACGTTGGTGTAGTGGCAGAGCGTTGCCTTTTCTGATGAATCCCGATACATTCTTCACCATGCTGAGAGGAGAGCGCGAATTCTTTGTCTTCCAGCGGAACGGCACTGTCACAGTGTGCATCCATGGGTCCAGAGGAACTCGTGCAGGGTGCCATGACGACCAAGGAGTATCGTACGCTGGTTGCAGACAACGTACACCGCTTCATGACGATCATGTTTCCAGACGACAATGACATTTTTCAACAAGACAATGCGCCATGTCATAAAGTCAAGAGTGTGATGGAGTGGTTCGAGGAACACAGTGACGATTTTCAATTGATGTGCTGCTCCCCCAACTTTGCAGATCTGAACGTGATCGAACACAACTGGGATGTAATTGAACGTGGCGTCGGAGCTCATCCCCCCCTCTGCCCCCCCTCACTCTCCACTTAGATGAATATAGTGTGTGCAGATGTGGTGCGAACTCCCTCCATCGACCTGCAGAAGCGTCATTGCTTCCGTGCCAAGACGCGTCGCCGCCGTTATCCGTGCCAAAGTTGGGCATATCGGCTATTAGGTGGGTGGTCATAATATTCTGGTTGATCAGTGCAGATTGCCGCAGTGGCAGAAGACTATGCATCATAATACGCCACTCGATGCAGCCGATCTTCAGAGCCATACCCATAGAGAAGCTTCACTACATGTAGGAACATATGTCCAAGAATAGCCTCAATAAATCAGACTAGTAGTATAGTTCCTGTGTTACACGAAAGTAATGAGGTATTAGCCGGCTCCATCTCATCTTTTGAGTTTTCAAAATAACAGCCTAATATTTTGCTTCCAGAAAAAGCTGTAGTCAGTCTCATCTTCAGCATAAGCGATTTAATTATACGGTTTAAAGGAATCGTACAGATTTTTAAGTATAATAACGTATTGCAAACAGCATTCGCTTGGGTCAGTACTGTCAACTGACAGTATTTGCTGTATACGTGTCTCTAACAATGTGCAGGAGAGAGAGCTTGGTCTGGCGGCGGCCCTAAGAGGTGGGGGTGTGTTCACACTGTTTGTGGCACTACGTCAAAGAAAAGTAGTTATTTTCCCCTTGAAATGTGCCCTAAACTAATCTAAAACATGAAAACCTTTACCTAACATGCAGGCTTACAATACTTTTCTCGAAATACACCATGGACGTAAGTCGAACTAATATCCAAAAGTTTCTAAAAACACAGTCATGAATCTGGGTGTCATATCAGACAGTAAAAGTGATGCAACCCATCTAGCGTGTTACATACTTCGATCAGAAGAGCACTCTAGACACTGAAACAGAACACAAAATTTAAAATATTAAAAGTGCCTCCAAGATGGTTGTAAGTAATACATACTGCGCAACAAGATTAAAGGGTCATTTTTTCGAAACCCCGTAATTCCCACCCACTTCGACGCTTAAGTTTGAAATTTGGCTCACAAGCACATACAACGTCATCCTCGCACTCGGCGATGCTTCAAACAGAAAGGTGTCGATATACGCGGGAAAAAAAAGTTCAGAAGCTGGTACACATATGATGTGTACAGTCGGTTACGTTTCACCCCCTCTTTGACGGGTCTGCGATGCAGGTTAGAACCGCGACGCACAGCGCTGAAATCACGTTGTTTTCTTAGGAGTGATCGAGGGAAACATTCCAGACTTACCGCCTCTCAGAATCCGAACGAAAACGTCTCATGGGGGTGGCATGAAGGACCTCAATGGAACCACCTCTTTCCCTGGGCCGTACATTCCCACACATTTCGCAGTGCGATCAGCAACAAGACGGCTTTCTTCATAACCTTTGACACACCGGCTGACGTTTCAATCCTTCCCTAACGACACTGTGGGGATGCATCCCTATTAAATGTGATCTGACCCTTTTGGAGCGCAGCGCGACTGTAATTTTTGTTTTAGGGAGGCTGGAACGTGATCCGAAACAGACAAGGGTGCTTATACTTTTTCATCCGTTCTATTTTGAGTGTTCTTATGTCGTGAACATAGGGGTGGGGGAGCGTGTTTGGAGGGGGGGGGGGGGGGGGTGCGACATTGACATATGTGTGAATGAAACGGCGAAAGGTTCTTACAGATCTCCCAATTCGGCAGCACCCTCTGATCCACCCAACGCTCTAGTTGAGCACCTTAATTATGTACCTGTACAGACAGAACCAATGACGTCGAGTCCAAGGAGTGCAGACAGGCCATACTGCTGTCTTTCGCCGCTAAACTGCTGTTCTTGCGCCTGATAGCAGGCCATCCGGAATCGTAGTGTGTAGATGGGATTGCGGTCTGCAAACGCCTAGAAATTCGTCAAGATTCTTTTTGTACAGTTGTATTTTTTAAATAGCCAATAAAAGTGGGCGGGTGCCAACGAGGGTGTCGGAATGGAGGGTCTTATACGGACCCTTTCCAGTTTCATTCAAGCATTTCTCCATGTCCCATCCCCCTTTCATCATGCACAGGACACAAAATATGAGCGCTGAATGAGGTCACATTCAAAGTTCGTGAAGTGGTTTTCAACGGTCCTTAGTAGTTCCAGCCTGTACACGAGAGCAAAAACTGCGGTCGCACTGTGCTCGAAATGGATGCGATCACGTACGGTGTGGATGCACCCTCCCCCCCTCCCCCAAGCTCATAGAATCTTTGAAGCACCCGAGAGTGCTAGCAGTGTCCAAGGGTGTGAAGAACGTCTTCCTTTTGTTCATGGCACGGCGGCCTGTTGTTTTCCACACGGGAAACTGTGGGAATCACTGTCCAAGGGAAAAATAGGGATGATTTCACTGACTCCTTTATGCCATCCCCTACGGCCTTTTTAGTGCCGATTCTGAGTGGCGGTGTGTGTGGAACGTTTTCCTCGGCCATTCATAATAAAGCACCTTGATTTCAAAGCTTGGCGACGCGGTTCTCACAGAGACGTCAAAAGAAAGGGTTAAACGTTTGGAGAAAGTGGTGTGACGGCCTTCAGATCGTGTGACACGTCCACAGTAGTGCTTGGCAGATACGTGATGAAGTTTGGTGTCAATGTGACATTCATTATCAACTCACCTTGCACGTCAAATGAACTTCTGAGCTGCAACTTTTTCTTCCTTTTTTCGCATGTGTCGACACCTTGCCGTTTGAAGCGTCTTCCTGACAAATCTATACTCGATTTTAACAAATCTCCCTTCTTCAGAAACGCTTTCCTTGCCATCGCCGGTGTACATTTTATGTCATCTCTAGTTCGAACATCATCAGTTATTTTGCTCCCCAAATAGCAAAGCTCATCTTCTTTAAAGGTCTCATTTACTCAATTCTCTCTACATTACCTTATTTAATTCGTCTACATTCCATTATCCTCGTTTTGCTTTAGTTGATTTCGTCTTATACCCTCCTTTCAAGACACAGTCCATTCCGTTCAACTGCTCTTTCAAGTCCTTTGCAGTCTCTGACACGATTACAATGTCATCGGCAGATTTTGAAGTTTTTATTTCTCCTCCCTGGATTTTAATTCCTACTCCAAATTTTTCTGCTTGCCCAACATACAGATTGAATAACATCGGGGACAGGCTAAACCCTATCTCACTCCCTTCCCAACCACTGCTTCCCTTTCATGCCCCACAACTCTTGTAACTGCCATCTGGTTTCTGTACAAATTGTAAATAGCCTTTCGCTCCCTGTATTTTACCCCTGCCACCTTCAGAATTTGAGAGTGTGTTCCAGTCAACATTGTCAAAAGCTTTCTCTAAGTCTACAAATGCTATAAGAATAGGTTTTTCTTTCATTAACCTATCCTCTAAGTCTTAGGGTCAGTATTGCCAAGTCTTAGGGTCAGTATTGCCTCGCGTGTTCCTACATTTCTACGGAATCCAAACTGACCTTCCCCGAGGTCATCTTATACCAGTTTTTCCATTCGTCTGTAAAGAATTCGTGTTAGTATTTTCCAATTGTGACTTATTAAACTGATAGTTCGATAATTTTCACACCTGTCGGCACCTGATTTCTTTGGGACTGGAACTATTATGTTCTTCTCGAAGTCTGAGGATATTTCGCTCATGACACAAATCTTGCTCACCTGCTGGAAGAGTTTTGTCATGGCTGGCTCTCCCCAGGCCCTCCATGTACTCCTTCCAACTTTCTGCTTTCCCTTCTTTGCTTAGTACTCGTTTTCCATCTGAGCTCTTGATATTCATACAGGTGGTTCTCTTTTCTCCAAAGGTCTCTTCAACTTCCCTGTAGATGGCATCTATCTCACCCCTAATGATATATGCCTTTACATCCTTACATTTGTCCTCTAGCCATCCCTGCTTAGCCATTTCCTTTTCGCTTGCTTCATTTACTGCATTTTTATATTTTCTCCTTTCATCAATTAAATTCTGTATCTCTTGTGTTACCCATGGATTTTTACTAGCCCTCGTTTTTTTACCTACTTGATCCTCTGCTGCCTTCACTATTTCATCTCTCAAAGCTATTCATTCTTCTTCTTCTTCTTCTTCTTCTTCTTTTGTATCTGTTTCCCCTGTTCTTGTCAACCGTTCCCTAATTCTCTCTCTGGAACTCTCTAGGACCTCTGGTTCTTTCAGTTTATCCAAATCCCATCTCCTTAAATTCCAACCTTTTTGTAGTTTCTTCAGTTTTAATCTACAGTTCATAACCAATAACTTGTGGTCAGACTCCACATCTGCTCCTGGAAATGCCTTACAAGTTAAAACCTGGTTCCTGAATCCCTGTCTTACCATTATATTATCTATCTGATAATATAATATAATGATCTATCCAATGTCCTCAGGCCTCTTCCACGTACGCAACCTCCTTTCATTAATCTTAAACCAAGTGTTAGCTATGATTACATTATGCTGTGTGCAAAATTCTACCAGGCGGCTCCCTCTTTCATTCCTTTACCCCAGTGCATATCCACCTATTACTTTTCCTTCTCTTCCTTTTCCTGCAATCGAATTCCAGTCTCCTATTACTATTAAATTTTCGTCTCCCTTAACCATCTGAATAATTTCTTTTATCGCATCATACATTTCTTCAATCTCTTTATCATCTGCGGAGCTAGTTGGCATATAAATTTGTACTACTGTGGTAGGCGTGGGCTTCGTGTGTATCCTAGCTACAATGATGCGCTCACTATGCTGTTTGTAGTAACTGATCCGCTTTCCTGTTTTTTATTCATTATTAAACCTACTCCTGAATTGCCCTTACTTGGTTTTGTGTTTATAACCCTGTATTCACCTGACTAGACGTCTTGTTCCACCTGCCAACGAAGTTCACCAATTCCTAGTGTATCCAACTTCAACCTATCCCTTTCCCTTTTTATATTTTATAACCTATCTGCCCGATTAAGGGATCTGACATTCCACGCTCCGATCCGTAGAATGCCAGTTTTGTTTCCGCTGATAACGACGTCCTCCTGAGTAGTCCCCGCCCGGAGATCCGAATGGGGGACTATTTTACCTCCGAAATATCTTACCCGAGTGGACGCCATCATCATTTTACCATACAGTAAAGCTGCATGCCCTCGGGAACAATTAGTGCTGTAGTTTCCCCTTGCTTTCACCGTTCGCAGTACCAGTACAGCAAGGCCGTTTTGGTTGACGAAAAATAATAGCTGTTACAACAATAAAAAATTTGTCACTTGATACCTGTCGGTTCCAAAGTACGGACGGATGAATGACTGGCGCAAGTAACAAAATTTTGACGGAAGTTATGCTTTGATCTGTCCTGACAGCTTTGGACGCTGTTTTGCAATTAGTATTTCAGGCTGCGCCCGCTGAGCGGTGCCTGCGAGTGAGTGTCCCAACAGATGCTGGCCGCGTGTCAAGAGCCGCTGGTGAAACAGCTGGCGGCGCGTCAACGAGGACACGACAGCTCGCCATCGCACTCGCCGCAGAGAGCTTTCTACGCGCTGAGGCACGTTGCCAGCGCGACTGTGCAAGCGTCGCGCCGCGTCTACGTGTGAATGACTCGCTGCCCACGAGATCCTTCCAGCAGTATCTAATATCCTACTGAAATAGACTTCTTTGTACTATCATTTGGATTAATCACTTAGTTTCTTTCTTGGAACAATGCGCCGACGATGGCTGAATCTAGTGATTCTAAGGGGTCTCGTGACGAACAGGGTATTCGATGTATCTCCTAATGAGTTTTCGTTGCAATAATGGAAGAAGAAAAAGTTGCAAAATATTCACAGCCTGTGAGAGTCCCGCTCTGTCGCTGTTCCAACTGGTGCAAACTACTACTTCCATAAGGCGCAGGTACTGACGTTACAGTCTCGTGCGTTGTCGGTGAGTGGCGCAGGAGACCCGCGATGAACTGGAGCTGTAGCGGTGTCAACGATTGGACCTCCTACTGGCTCTTGCTGGAGCTCTCCCAAGATCAAAATCTTCAACACACTCTTTTTGATCATACGATGTAAGCTTTCACTGACGTTATCGGTATCACTCAAAACTTCCCGGCTAATAGGCCATGATCGATGTACGTAACTTGGTCCTAAAGTTTCCTCTTAGACTGCAGGAGACATCTTCACAGGGAAAGTGACGAACTGCTATCAGAACTCAAGGGAGCACCGAATATATGGACAGTGTAGACGGCACCACAGTCCATGTGAAGTCGGCTGTGAGATTATCTCTGGTAATGCCACCATTCTCTGTTGTTGTTGTTGTGGTCTTCAGTCCTGAGACTGGTTTGATGCAGCTCTCCATACTACTCTATCCTGTGCAAGCTTCTTCGTCTCCCAGTACTTACTGCAACCTACATCCTTCTGAATCTGCTTAGTGTATTGATCTCTTGGTCTCCCTCTACGATTTTTACCCTCCACGCTGCCCTCCAACGCTAAATTGATGATCCCTTGATGCCTCAAAACATGTCCTACCAACCGATCCCTTCTTTTTGTCAAGCTGTACCACAAACTCCTCTTCTCCCCAATCCTATTCAATACCTCCTCATTAGTTGTGTAATCTACCCATCTAATCTTCAGCATTCCTCTGTAGCACCACATTTCGAAAGCTTCTATTCTCTTCTTGTCCAAACTGGTTATCGTCCATGTTTCACTTCCTTACATGGCTACACTCCATACAAATACTTTCAGAAACGACTTCCTGACACTTAAATCTATACTCGATGTTAACAAATTTCTCTTCTTCAGAAACGATTTCCCTGCCATTGCCAGTCTACATTTTATATCCTCTCTACTTCGACCATCATCAGTTATTTTACTCCCTAAATAGCAAAACTCCTTTACTACTTTAAGTGTCTCATTTCCTAATCTAATCCCCTCAGCATCACCCGATTTAATTTTACTACATTCCATTATCCTCGTTTTGCTTTTATTGATGTTCATCTTATATCCTACTTTCAAGACACTGTCCATTCCGTTCAACTGCTCTTCCAAGTCCTTTGCTGTCTCTGACAGAATTACAATGTCATCAGCGAACCTCAAAGTTTTTATTTCTTCTCCATGGATTTTAATACCTACTCTGAATTTTTCTTTTGTTCCCTTAACAGCTTGCTCAATATACAGATTGAATAACATCGGGGAGAGACTACAACCCTGTCTCACTCCCTTCCCAACCACTTCTTCCCTTTTATGCCCCTCGACTCTTGTAACTGCCATCTGGTTTCTGTACGAATTGTAAATAGCCTTTCGCTCCCTGTATTTTGCCCCTGCCACCTTCAGAATTTGAAAGAGAGTATTCCATTTAACATTGTCAAAAGCTTTCTCTAAGTCTACAAATGCTACAAACGTAGGTTTGCCTTTTCTTAATCTTTATCTAAGATAAGCCGTAAGGTTGGTATTGCCTCACGTGTTCCAACATTTCTACGGAATCCAAACTGATCTTCCCCGAGGTCGGCTTCTATCAGTTTTTCCATTCGTCTGTAAAGAATTCGCGTTAGTATTTTCCAGCTGTGACTTATTAAATTGATAGTTCGGTAATTTTCACATCTGTCAACACCTGCTTTCTTTGGGATTGGAATTATTATATTCTTCTTGAAGTCTGAGGGTATTTCGCCTGTCTCATACATCTTGCTCACCAGATGGCAGAGTTTTGTCATGACTGGCTCTCCCAAGGCTGTCAGTAGTTCTAATGGAATGTTGTCTACTCCCGGGGCCTTGTTTCGACTCAGGTCTTTCAGTGCTCTGTCAAACTCTTCACGCAGTATCTTATCTCCCATTTCGTCTTCATCTACATCCTCTTACATTTCCATAATATTGTCCTCAAGTACATCGCCCTTGTATAAACCCTCTATATACTCCTTCCACCTTTCTGCCTTCCCTTCTTTGCTTAGAACTGGGTTTCCATCAGAGCTCTTGATATTCATACAAGTGGTTCTCTTCTCTCCAAAGGTCTCTTTTATTTTCCTGTAGGCAGTATCTATCTTACACCTAGTGAGATAAGCCTCTACATCCTTACATTTGTCTTCTAGCCATCCCTGCTTAGCCATTTTGCACTTCCTGTCGATCTAATTTTTGAGACGTTTGTATTCATTTTTGCCTGCTTCATTTCCTACATTTTTATATTTTCTCCTTTCATCAATGAAATTCAATATTTTTTCTGTTACCCAAGGTTTTCTATTAGCCCTCGTCTTTTTACATACTTGATCGTCTGCTGTCTTCACTACTTCATCCCTCAGAGCTACTCATTCTTCTTCTACTGTTTTTCTTTCCCCCATTCCCGTCAATTGTTCCCTTATGCTCTCCCTGAAACTCTCTACAACCTCTGGTTTAGTCAGTTTATCCAGGTCCCATCTCCTTAAATTAGCACCTTTTTGTAGTTTCTTCAGTTTTAATCTACAGTTTATAACCAATAGATTGCGGTCAGAGTCCACATCTGCCCCTGGAAATGTCTTACAATTTAAGACCTGGTTCCTAAATCTCTGTCTTACCATTATATAATCTATCTGATACCTTTTAGTATCTCCAGGATTCTTCCATGTATACAACCTTCTTTTATGATTCTTGAACCAAGTGTTAGCTATGATTAAGTTATGCTCTGTGCAAAATTCTACAAGACGGCTTCCTCTTTCATTTGTTCCCCCAATCCATATTCACCTACTATGTTTCCTTCTCTCTCTTTTCCTAATGACAAATTCCAGTCACCCATGACTATTAAATTTTCGTCTCCCTTCACTACCTGAATAATTTCTTTTATCTCATCATACATTTCATCTATTTCTTCATCATCTGCAGAGCTAGTTGGCATATAAACTTGTACTACTGTAGTAGGCGTGGGCTTCGTGTCTATCTTGGCCACAATAATGCGTTCACTATGCTGTTTGTAGTAGCTAACCCGCACTCCTATTTTTTTTTTCATTATTAAACCTACTCCTGCATTACCCCTATTTGATTTTGTATTTATAACCCTGTATTCACCTGACCAAAAGTCTGGTTCCTCCTGCCACCGAACGTCACTTATTCCCACTATATCTAACTTTAACCTATCCATTTCCCTTTTTAAATTTTCTAACCTACCGGCCCGATTAAGCCATCTGACATTCCACGCTCCGATCCGTAGGACGCCAGTTTTCTTTCTCCTGATAACGACGTCCTCTTGAGTAGTCCCCGCCCGGAGAACCGAATGGGGGACTATTTTACCTCCGGAATATTTTACCCAAGAGGACGTCATCATCGTTTAATCATACAGTAAAGCTGCATGCCCTCGGGAAAAATTACGGCTGTAGTTTCCCCTTGCTTTCAGCCGTTCGCAGTACCAGCACAGCAAGGCCGTTTTGGTTAATGTTACAAGGCCAGATCAGTCAATCATCCAGACTGTTGCCCCTGCAACTACTGAAAAGGCTGCTGCCCCTCTTCAGGAACCACACGTTTGTCTGGCCTCTCAACAGATACCCCTCCGTTGTGGTTGCACCTACGGTACGGCCATCTGTATCGTTGAGGCGCGCAAGCCTCCCCACCAACGGCAAGGTCCATGGTTCTCTATTGAAAGTAATTGATCGTCATTATTACGTTGTAAATTTTATCTACTTTAACTTTACTCTTTTATGTTACAATGATTACGGTTAAAAAAAGGTATGAGATTAAAGCCTTGGTAGACAGGCTGTATATAATTTGTGAACCAATTTATTTAGAAGATGAGGTTGAACATCTACGGTCAACATTGAAGAAGAATGGTTATTCCAAGAAAGAGCATTTCCTGCTAAGGAGAGAATCAGGATCGACGAGGAACAACGGCCGTCCAAGAAGAAAGTTCACCTTCTGTTCATCAATAAGTTTACAGGTAGCATTGGGAAAGTGTTGAGCATGTGTAGTGTGGAATCTATCTTCCGACCCACCAGGAAGATAAATGTTTCAGACCGGCAAAAGGTATACGACATCCGTTGGCTACACCGGGTGTATATAGAACTCCTTGTGTTTTCAGAGTAGTTTATATTGGTACGACAAAAGGAGACGCGCGGGATTAGCTGAGCGGTCTCAGGCGCTGCAGCCATGGACTGTGCGGCTGGTCCCGGCGGAGGTTCGAGTCCTCCCTCGGGCATGGGTGTGTGTGTTTGTCCCTAGGATAATTTAGGTTAAGTATGTGTAAGCTTAGGGACTGATGACCTTAGCAGTTAAGTCCCGTACGATTTCACACACATTTGAACACACCACAAAAGGAAGTACACCCGTCTGGTTGAACACAACAGGAACTGCTGCCTAGGCCACACGGATAAACTGACGTAACATACGATGTTTACCAAGAGGGTGATCATCTAATAAAATTCAATGAGACGAGCGTCATATCGAAAACATCACTTTATCTTGCGCACATGTATAGAGAGGCTATTGGGATTTACAAACACCCTAATAATTTTAACAGAAAAGACGAACTTGTTAAATTAGATAAAATTTGGACGTCAACAGTGCAACGTAAGAATGACGATCGATTGCTTTCAGTCGAGAATGTTAGCATTACCAAAGATAAAATAGCAGCCGTCGTCACGTGATGGACTGTGGTGCCCATATACTCGGTGCTCCCCCTCGATTTCTGGTCGCAGTTCGTCACTTCACCTCTGGAGATCGTCTCCCGCAGTCGGAAAGGAAATAGTAGGAGAAAGTTTTACTCATCGGTCACGGCCTATTAGCCTGGAAGTTTTACGTGATGACACTCTTTTTGTCCAATCATTTGTATTAGCATAGGTAGTGTCCACGTGAGACTAAGGCGCTGTCTCGGAAGAGTTAACATAACGTCGAGACTAATCATTGACAAAAACAGAATCATTATCTTCGTTATTGTCCGGACCATTTTAAAACATTGTCCCACTAAGCTTCTTTACTGGTCTAACCATGTCACTGTCACTAGAATTGTCCTCAGAACTATAAAAACATTCATTCACACAGTCATCCGGATTTTCACTCTCACTAAGAACATCTGAATAACCATTGCCAGGCCGGCCGCTGGTGGCCGAGCGGTTCTGGCGCTACAGTCTGGAACCGCGCGACCGCTACGGTCGCAGGTTCGAATCCTGCCTCGGGCATGGATGTGTGTGTTGTCCTTAGGTTAGTTAGGTTTAAGTAGTTCTAAGTTCTAGGGGACTTATGACCTCAGCAGTTGAGTCCCATAGTACTCAGAGCCATTTGAACCATTTTTGAACCATTGCCAAAATTATCTGGAAGAAATTCAGATGGATTCATTTCCATCCATTTTCTCAATAGGGTCATCTCCAATGACTGGAGGAGTTTCGAGACAAGAACAGTAATTATCTGAAATATCTAAATGCAAATAAGATGCTAAATAAGGAGGCTTGTGGTCTATAAAAACATCGTAATACAATGGTCAATCCTTGTCTGAATGACAGCTTTATCCAAACTATTTCACAGTCCGACCCAGTATCGATCTCAACCGCGTTTGAACACTTAACTGCAATGAACACATCACCTCCCATAGCATCAGTCCTGTCCTTCCTAAACACTGTCCAGTCCGAGTTCAAAATTTCACTGCTATTTATGTCTGGTTTGAACCAGCTTTCGGTACCTAATACAATATTGGCATTGCTACTGTTTATTTCGGAGAGTAACTCGGGGATCTTGCTACAGACACTTCGACAATTTACTAACATGAGATGTAGCATATTTAAATCCTTTGGAATTACCTGTTTAGGCGAACTAACAATTTTTACAGTTGGCGCACCCACACCAGTGTCATGAACTGGTAATTTTTCAAGCCAACGGTTTGTTTCCCCTGGGGAGGAACAAAAACATGTGCACGCCAGAAGTACTTTGCTGCCCATGTAACTGCTTCCTGTGTGTAGT
Source organism: Schistocerca nitens (assembly GCF_023898315.1). NCBI lineage: Eukaryota > Metazoa > Arthropoda > Insecta > Orthoptera > Acrididae > Schistocerca > Schistocerca nitens. The sequence continues at coordinate 692,071,962 of NC_064618.1, read as the reverse complement.
GCACCCCTGATCTATAGAGGGGCGTCCTACAACCTTCCGCCCCATAGCTTAGGTCGAGGAATCTACAACCATTTTCGTCACAGAGTCGACGTAGCCTCTGGTTTAGATTCTTCACTCGACTCCAGAGGACCTTGGTCCACCCTGTGTACGATGCTCCAGATCGTCGCTTGGCTTCCACTCCTCGAGAGATGGAGGCCGCCTTCCCCAACCTTAGCCAGCCGTCGAAAGGACCCAAGGATTTCCTCGGAACCCCGACGACAGGCATCGTTGGTGCCGACATGTGCAACACACTGCAGCTGGCTGCACACCCGCACGTTCGATGGCCGCCGGAAGAGCCTCTTCCACATCCCGGACAAAGCCCCCCGGCAAGCACACCGAGTGAACGTTGGACCTCTTCCCCGCTCTAGCCGCTATGTTCCTGAGGGGCTCTATGACCCGCCTAACATTGGAGCTTCCAATAACTAACAAACCCCTGCCCCCACGTGCCTGTCCGGACCTTGCTGAAGGAGCGGCCACTATCCTGGCAGAAGGCTCGCTAAATTGCTTAAGGCACATTACAGAATCTTTACAAAAGGACACCAATTCTTTCCACACATTTTCACAAACCGATTTTGTGGAACACTGATAGTGAATTCGTGTAAAGATAAACTTTTATTAATTTTTTTGTAAAAATTCTGAATGTAATGCCAAAATAAAATCAAGTTGGTCTTTACCTGGCAGTCTCCATCCTTTTAAAGATAAACGCTTAATAGAAGCGTAGTTCGGTGGTATCAGGCCTCTGCCCCTTCTTTCTACATTTACATAATGTTGAGTGTCTCTTAAGTGTGACTATTAATTTTGAGTGTTTCAACACACCATTCAAGTGTAGTATCTTTCTCTCAGTTGTTCATCAGCTTGCTGACTTCTTCGAAAACAGATACTGTCTGACGATTCACAAGATGGATGAGTATGTGTAACTTCCACAGCTAGTACTCCCATTGATAGATATGAATTATTGTGCAACTTTCTGAGACAGTAGAACTGCGCTTGGAACCGGGTCTCTAACGCGATCCCTTGCCTTCAGTTCATAAATACTCTTGGCGACTGAGCTGTCCATGCACACTCAAGACTCGCCTTCACGCCTTCAGTTTGCTCAAGTGTCTGTCCTGTGCATTCACGGTAGTCTGCTTTCCATTGTGGAGTGAAAGAGATATATTCTAAATGAAATTATTTTGGAGCATAAATTTATGAAGTACTCCGTAGTACTGGCGAAGTAACTTTGGATTATAATTTTCTTGGTGTTTTCGATCTTCTTACCATACTTATCTCCGGACTTCAGTAGTTTAATTGCTCGACGATCGTAACAAGCAACATGCGCTGGCGCGACAGTTCACCACGTATTTTTTCATCTTGCGCTCAACTTTTTCTATTTACAAAAAAACGCCAACTCGAACGTTTGCCGAAGTCGGGCTTCACTGATTGTACCTCCTTAGCTGCAAACGGCTGAGGCGAGCTGTGATAACATTTGAACAGGTATTTAACTGTCCGAGGCGGCAGCGGCTTGCTAGCCGGAGATAGGCGGATTCCAGGTAAACACCCTAGGCTGTGCAGTGCTTCGCCCAGTTGACTGGCGCTACAGTTAGCGATTGGTTAGAGCAGTGCGAGAGCAAACATGCAAAGGCACACCCGCAGAGAACGGGATTTCTAGTTACGTCAGTGGCAGCCAGAAATTATTTACAAACATGCCGTCCCCAGATTCTGCCGCCGGAGCGCTAAATCAGTCTACTGCCCGCCATTAGTATGTCACAACTTCACAGCATGCTCAGCTCTGTTTGCAAGCTCTCCGCTTCACACTTCTGAAAACATCTATGTATTTTCGTTCCGGAGAAAACTCTGTGTATCTCCCTCTGACAAATGCCGACCTACGGGATATTTTAACACATACGTTGATTCTGAGCTAGTAATTCTCGCATTTCGTGCACTGTTGTGGCCATGTGATGCAATTACATTAAATTTACTATGCATTTGTTTTCTCTGCATTGTATTTCTGACGACTGTCGTAGTCGTTCTTTATTTCTTCGAGGCATATTGAGGATATATTCATATGCTGGGATTTTTCTTTGTCTTCGTAGCGATACTCACGAACCAACACCATGCACTCACTTCAGTTCCCCAATTTCCCTCGTCGTTCCCTTTCCTCCAATTTTTGTGTTATCCCCACATTGCCCCCCCCCCTTCTCACCCTCTCTTTCTCTCCCCCTTCCCCTCTCCCTCTCCCCTTTCTAATAAAGGTAAATCTTCACTGTGCTGTTATCTCCAATATTTTAAGCAGATTTTAAATGAACATTGCTCGCACTTTCCAAATCTTTTTTGTTTGGGTTGCATTATTTTTCTAATGATTTATCTAAAATGTTCCTCTCGCCTAACCAGCTTGTAATTCAGAGTTACGCACTGAGCGATGAAGAGAGCACAATAATCACGGTAGGGACTGGAGAAATAGGCAACAAGGAGAAAAAAGTAATTTTGGTGGAAGAAGGGATAATTCTGAGCTAAGAAGGCAATGGACAAGACAAAAGATATGAGGGACCACCAGGTGCTAATTTCAAGAGCAGACAATCGGGAAACTAACTGTTGCCTTGCTTGGGGCCTCCATGGAGCGGGGATGGGGGGGGGGGGGCGGAGAAGGCGAGGGGACAGCTTATAACTATGCAGTGAATAGCGTCAGACAGAGATGCAGTAAGAGAGAGATGATTAGGATAAGGTGTCAAAAGAGGTAAGTGTATGTCACAAGGGTACTATTACAGGTAACGAAAAGCCGTTGGTGAGAGGGTGTGGGTGCAGATTTAATACGTACAGTCAGGTGGAAGAAATCACTATGATAAATGAATTAAAATTAAATTTAATGGCTCAAATGGCTCTGAGCACTATGGGACTTAACTGCTGTGGTCATCAGTCCCCTAGAACTTAGAACTACTTAAACCTAACTAACCTAAGGACAGCACACACATCCATGCCCGAGGCAGGATTCGAACCTGCGACCGGAGCGGTCACGCGGTTCCAGACTGAAGCGCCCAGACCGCACGGCCACACCGGCCGGCTTAAATTTAATGATGATCAAAGTAACTTTCATAATGGAGAAACTGACAGAAATGTGTTGCCTAAGCCAGAAATTGTGGAAAATAGTGTGGGTTTAGCTTCAGCTAAAATTATTGACATATCTGCAATAGATAGATTAGTTTAATCACGAAGGAAACCAGAGGTGGATACGGACTCAAGATGCAAAAGAACAAAGCAATAAAACGAATTGTGAAGAGGTGGTAGGCGTGAGTGCTTTGACAGATAATGAGGAGAATTACACAAATATTGTGGAGAAATCTATTCGAAATGGAGTAGGTTCTATGATGTGATAGCAGCAATGACGTTGTAAGTGATGAAGTAATTATTGACGGTATGTCTGTGTCAGTGTGTACACGGTAATTTTAGTTATAATGGTGATAAATTGATGAGTAGAGCAGGTAGAAGTTGTATTGAGGAGAATATTGTTAGTGGGCATTAATGTAAGGACGACATTGTAAAACCTGTTTCCTAAAATGATTCTGAGGCCATTGATTGTAATTGGATGAGGAAAGAGGACGCTGACTATAATATCTGTTACTGGCTATCTTGTGCTAAGATTCATGAAACTGTACTACCAGAGCAATGGGGTCGTTGATATTTAAAGTTGTCAGGAACTTGGAAGAACTATGAGCGGGTTATTGGAATCACGTTCAATGATTTATTTAACGGGGGTACAGGGTTGGAATATGGCTAAATGCGTATGAGTGTGTGCATAATGGAGGAAGTTATCAGAGAAGAAACAGATTGTTTCGTTCAGAGAAGCAGAGTTAAGGAGGGTAACTGTCGCGAAGGATCGGTCAACAATTAATGTTGACACCAGGAAAGTGTAAAAATGTGGCATTATTAGTTACCGAATCAACTGTTTCTGTAATGTCGGAGTCATTCTGTCAACAAATTAAACGTAAGGTGTTAGTGGAACAACTTGTAACTAGTCTCAAAATTAAAACAGCAACTGCAGTACACAGTAAGCAAATCAAAAACTAAATTTTATTCTATTTGAAAATAAATGACCATAATTTTTATGCAAGTTGTTTTGTGATCCCGCATTCGGTAATGATTATTATATTGGGGGTGGATTTCCTGTACAAAAATAATTGTAATACTATAGTGAAAGATGTAATCGTATAATTTCATGCTGGGGAATACAGAAAAAGAAATTTAAAAGAAAAGTGAAAGGGGTGAAGCAATGGTTCACTTGGAACGAGAAAATGAAGAGAGTGGGAAGGGGTGCACAATGGAAAATTTTATAACAAGTTGGATGAAAAAGAACATTTGTTTAAGAACAAAGTGCAGCTCACTGAGTTACTGTGCAGATATGTTCATGTATTTTCAGACAGGTGTAGGGGAGATGATGTTTTTGAATATTATTTGAGAGTAATAACCCATGGCGTAATTAAGGATAAACCTTTTCCTATTGTCACGGCAGATAAGGAAGCAATTAGGTCCAAACCAAAAAGGTGTTGCACTGGAAAATAAGAGTGTTAAGCAGAAGTGAACATTGTAATCTTAATGTTAAAACGAAGGATGGATCAGCAAGGATTCTGTCAGGTACAAGAATTTGGATAGTTAAGGAGAATGATCGGCCTGAAAGCATGAATGAATTGTTGCAGAATTTTTGTAACGTAAAGCTCATGTCTAGTGCAGATTTAACTTCTAGATTTTGGCAGGTGCCTTTAGCTGAAACAAGTGGAAAGTGTATGTGAATGCAGGGTTTCCCGCTGTATACTGTTCATGAAATCTTTTCGGGCTTCCATCCGGGTAGCTGCGCCAAAAATCCGCGACGTTTCGATGTCATTCTCATCATCTTCGCCAGAAGATGATGAGAATGACACTCATCGAAAGGTCGTGGATTTTCGACGCAGCTACCCGGATGGCAGCCAGAAAAGACTTCATCACAAGTGGAAAGTATACAGACTTCTGTTTGACTGGAGGACATGTAAGTTCAGCATCGTGCCGTTTGGTTTATCAGTATCAGTAGCTGTGTTAATCAGGTCTTTGAATCACGTTCTTGGATGTGAATTAATGAAGAGACTAACTGTGCATATTGGTGACATCTTTACTAACAGTAACATGTGCCATGAACATTGTCAGCTATTGTATGTTGTATTCACAGCCACTTACAAGTGAGAATGACAATCAAGCTGAAAAGAAATGAATCTGTACAGGCAGTATTAACGTTCTTATGGCACCACCTAATTTCTGAGGGTATTTTGCCAAATAAAAAGAAGATCAAAGGTACCGCTGAATACAAAATAGCCAGGAACAGAAAGCAATTAAAGTCATTCATTGGATTCTGCTCTTTTTATAGAAAATACATTACTGATTACAGTGTGAATTCATCCAATACGTGTAGGTTTTTGAAGAAGCGTCACTTGGAACTGGATGCCTGAATGTAACAGGGCGTTTAAGGCTATTACAATAGCTTATGCAACAATAGAATATTACATTATCCAGATGAGTCTTTACCTATTTGTATTGCAACTGACAGCTAAAATGGTGGTATGGGGGCGAATATGAATTACTGTATAACATCTCAGAAAAGTAGTTATCAGCAATAGTATTTTGTTTGCAAAAGTTTAGAATATATCTGGAGGGCAGGGGGGTAATGGTTGTCACTTATCAAAAGGCCTTAAGCTGTCTCCAACACTGGGAATTGTTGAATTGTACGCTAATGAGAGGGACCATGTTCCTTCAGAAATTTAAATGTAGTATTAATTATATCAGAAGGACAGAAAATGTTGCAGTAGATGCCTTGCTTTATTAGTCTTTAACTAAAAACAAGTATGAGCAAGAAACTGAGGATAAAGAATTTCAAACATTGTGTAAAGGGTGTACGGGAAGAGAAGGAAATGGAATCAATTTGTAAACATATAAAGAGGTTTCAGAGTGAGGGATAAACTTTGAAATCTATTAAAGTTAATGTAGGGCGTAAAGCATATTTAAATACTGAAAACTATTACAAGATTTATAATAGTGTATTGTGAAGTTTAGATCATAAGAAAATTATATTCATCTGAGTCATTATATTCATCTTAGACAATGTGTTGCACAGAAGTGCCTGGTGGCAATATAAGAATATATTATCTTCAACGACATGGCTAGCAGAGAGAGGAAGCAGCTAGCAGCTTGCAGTAGGTGTCAGAAAGTGAAATATAGCACAGAGGCAAGACAGGATGAAACAAAAAATATGATACCAAGCGAAAACATGAGCTTCTGTCAACAAATTTATTTAGAACATTACCAATAGGTCGTAGGGGGGCTTAAATATAATCTGTTAGCAGTGAATGTATTCTCTAAATTTGCTAAACTGCATCTGCTGAAGAGAGCCACAAATAAGAGTGATCCATTTAAGTTAGTGGGCTTTTTAATAAATGTAAGAGTGTCGGAACACCTTGTTTCAGACAATGGAACTCAATTTGTTTAAGGCACGTGGAAAAAATTTACTGCAGGAATAGGGATTAAATATATAATATCAGCGTATCATACATCTAATAATAATGCTGAGAGATTTGTAAGAGAACTGGGTAGATTGTACAGGGCATATTGCAGCAAAAGATCCAGTGCATAGGTAGGATATCTATCAGCGTTTGAGGATATGATGAATACAGAATGTCCTGTGAAACATGTCATGACAAGTTAGGACAAGGAATTATTAGCTAGGCAGCAGATAATCAAAAGGGAGGTAGAATAGAAGAAAAGGCATCATAGCAGATACAAGCCGAGAAGATTTAAGTGAGAAAACGAATTTCTAGAAGACAGAAATAAAAATCAAATGAAACTGATACAGAGAGTAAGAACCTGTTTGAATTACATCATGGGCCATCGGAAATAATGGAGTGCCCACTCCCAAATGCCTACAGATTATTACACCCAGATCCAAAAACCATTTCATTTAAGGAATGTTACCTCTATGTTACCTCTCTAAGGAATGTTATCTCTACAGGCATTTAAAACAAGACATAGCACTCAGAAGTTGAGTCTGGTACGCGGGGGTGGCATTGATATAAGAGGCGATCAAGAAGTAATGCAACGCTTCTTTTTGTTGGCAAATTTCGATTGAAAAAATGCGGAATTCGTTGTGAGACATTGTGGAATATTCCCGCTTTAGCCCCAATAGTTTCATGAAGTTCCGATGGTTGGTAACGCTGTACATAGCCTTCAAAATGGGAGTCTGTAATAGAGATGCATTCCACGCAAAGCCGTCATTCAGTTTCTTTTGGCGGAAAACCTGTAGCATCGCTGGGTGAGGCGCCAATTATCATCGCAACAAGTCGCACAAACCTGTACGATCCCCGCGTGCCGGCGGGCCGCACACAGTTGCGACTCTGCAGCGCTGGATTGTGTGGACAGTCTCGTTCGAGGTGATCGACGGATCAAAAACACCTCGCGCTCAACTAGACATCTCTGTTGGTAGTGCTAACACACTCGTCCACCAGTTAGAGTACTCAAAGGCGTGTGCCCGCACGGTTCCTGGCCGCCTAACAGAAGAGCTTGAAGAGCCACGAAGGACCATATGTGTGGAATTTCTTGCGCGTTACGAGGCTGATCGTGAAATTTTTTGTCGATCATCATCGCAGGTGGTGGGATATGGGCTCATCACTTCGAATCGGAAGCGAAATGCAATCGATGGAATAGTGCCACACCACCTCTCCTCCGAAGAAAAATTTCAAAGCTGCACCCTCAGCCGGTCAAGTCCCATTCTGGGACTCTGAAGAGGTATTCTATTTGATGTCCTCCCTCACGGTGCAATTATCAACTCTGAAATGTATTTTGCTACCCACAGAAAATTGAAGAAACGGCTTCAGAGATTTTTCGCCCCAAAAATGCCGACTAACTTCTCCTTCCCCATGACACTACAAGTTCACATACAAGTCTGCGCATCCGAAAGGAGCACACTAAACTTCATTCGATTGTTCTTTCTCATTCACACTACAGTCCAAATATTGCAACTGCCGACTTCTATCTGTTTGGCCAAATGGAAGATGAACTCTGCATGTAGCAGTACATCGATGATGGGGAGGTTACTAGTGCACCAAGACGCTGGCTCCGATGTCCACCAGTATAGTGGTAACAAGTAGGCATACAAGCCCTCCCAATAAGGTGACGTAAGGCAGTCGCATTGAACGGAGATTACGTAGAAAAATAGAGTTTTGTAGCCAAAAGAGTGGCGAATTATATGGTGCACTGGAACCCCGAATAAAATGAACCTACTTTCATTAGGAAAATGTGTTGCATTATTCATTGGACGCCCCACGTAGAAAGATGCTTGTGGTTCAGTTGGTGATGGTGAGAACCTAAATAAAAGATTCTTTATTTATGTGTACAATAAGAAATGGTAACAGCAATCAGACTCGTGGGCAGTCATTCAGTAGGATAAGCTGGAACTGATTTACGTATTTGATGTTCGTGTATTAGAATTATGGTATATATATGTATTAAAGCGGAATGAGAAATTAAGTTTAAGGAAGGACTAGGATTGCTGAGATGTTTGCATTTTGTATATATGTATTTCATTTCTTGTTGTCATAGTAAGCCTCATTTGAGATCAAGCACTGTGGGCAAGTGATAATGCAAGCAAGCAATCCATTAAATTTCGAAGATGCTTGTGCGGCTGCATGCCCGAAATTTACTAGATTACTCATTATGTCGCGAACAATTAAAAATGCAAATACTGGGAGGTGTCTGAATAGCCTCATCACTGGGGAGACAAGGATTGGCTTATCTGGGCAGTAACTTATTTAGAATTTATTATATACTTGATAGAAGTTGGCCTAGATAGCGACAGATGCACAGCACTGATAGTTGTACTAGTGTGTGCTTTGAAGAGGTACTGCAGTCATACTGACGCAAAAAATTCCTTATCTCCAGGTGGCAGAAACCGCAATTCGCGCAAAGCATCCAAGTACTGTGGTGGTAGTGTATTTTCGATAAAGAAACTAATGTGGACCCAGCTAAAATTCATGATTACATCTCTGTTGCAAGCTCACAACTCAAACATTATTTATGATAATGTAACTGAATAATCTGAGTAAAGACATAGTTGTTTCTAGGCTTATATACACGATATTTTTGATTAAATGCAGATACTTCTATTGATGAAAGAATTCAGTGTACTGAACAACATTGCATTGGTATACAAGCAAGTAATTAATGTTTATTTTTCCCTAGGCAGTACGCCAGGCATTGAAATGTGGATGTGTGGAAGCAAAGCACATAGCCTTGACTGACAAACGTAGTCTGTTTCTGGTGCAGTCATGATTGTACAGAGAACATCACGTAGCAAATTATTTAAAGTGTTTGCAGGAAGACTGTTAGACGCAGAGAAGTAACAACTAACACACTAAAGTGGGTACATATCTGTATCAGTACCCATAACGCCCCGCATATACTCAAGCTGGCCAATTCACTACCACAAATTATTACACAGCCCTGTGGTACGACAGGGGGAGGTGCCTTAGTGTGCTCGTAGGAGGAAGTAATATGGCAGGAACTACGTTAAAACTTGCAGCTAAGAATATTCACTGGAAACACTTGAACCACACCAAATATGCTACCAGAAATCTAAAGACAACATTGAATTCCTGGTGGTAAGATGAGGTCACTAATATTGTTACCGTAAGTATAAAGTCAAAACTAATGAAGTGTTAACAACATTTAATTTCTTATAAAATTAATGACAAGTTACAGACATTAAATATGCATACAACAAAGAGATGGAGAGGTATTTCAAACAGGTATAGAATGACGATGTTTATAATGCCGTTGAACAAATACACACACTCCAGAATGAGATTTTCACTCTGCAGCGGAGTGTGCGCTGATATAGAACTTCCTGGCAGATTAAAACTGTGTGCCGGACCGAGACTCGAACTCGGGACCTTTGCCTTTCGCGGGCAAATGCTCTGCCAACTAAGCTACCCAAGCACGACTCACACCCCGTCCTCACAGCTTTACTTCTGCCAGTACATCTTCTCATACCTTAACAGAAGCTCTCCTGCGAACCAGAACACTTGCCCGCGAAAGGCAAAGGTCCCGAGTTCGAGTCTCGATCCGCACACAGTTTTAATCTGCCAGGAAGTTTCATATCAGCGCACACTTCGCTGCAGACTGAAAATCTCATTCTGGAAACATCCCCCAGGCTGTGGCTAAGCCATGTCTCCGTAATATCCTTCCTTTCAGGAGTGCTAGTTCTACAAGGTTTGCAGGAGAGCTTCTGTTAAGTTTGGAAGGTAGGAGACGAGGTACTGGCAGAAGTAAAGCTGTGAGGACGGGGCGTGAGTTGTTCTTGGGTAGCTCAGTAGGCAGAGAAAAAAATGGCTCTGAGCACTATGGGACTCAACATCTTAGGTCATAAGTCCCCTAGAACTTAGAACTACTTAAACCTAACTAACCTAAGGACATCACACACACCCATGCCCGAGGCAGGATTCGAACCTGCGACCGTAGCAGTCCCGCGGTTCCGGACTGCAGCGCCAGAACCGCTAGACCACCGCGGCCGGCAGTTGGCAGAGAACTTGCCCGCGAAAGGCAAAGGTCCCGAGTTCGAGTCTCGGTCCGGCACACAGTTTTAATCTGCCAGGAAGTTTCAAATACACACACACTTATAAATAACACAGGCCAATGACGGAAAAACGTTTTTGCTGAAAATACCTTATTCTTATGTTTTTTAGGGTGGAAAATCCAAATATGATACTTAAAAAACTGAATCACCCGCCATTTCTTCACATTTTACAGTTAAATTTATTAAATTAAGCGATTCTTTAAAGAATTTAACAGCTTTTATACAGTTAAAATAATTTAAAAAGTAGGTGTAATGAATGTAGATGACGTTGGTAGCAATGCTGAAAAACATTTGCTGGCAAAACAGGTCGATTCTATTTTTGTGTTAACAGATGGTGTTTTGTTTACTGTCAACCTAACCTCATTTTCCCATTTCCTGTGCATGTGCTCAGTACAACATCTAATCGTGGTTGTAAAAAGTCTGCTGGCAGTTTTTGTTATATTTGTGGTGAATTTGTGATTAAAAACACCAAAGAAACATTACAAACTTTGTGAAAAGGGTTTGTCTATCATACTATGGATCTAAACTTGGTGATCAAGATAAATCTTTGGCGCCGCGTAAGGTATGTTATGTGTGTTGAAGATCTGAGAAAATGGTCCAAAAAGGAGAAACAAACCTTTAGATTTGCTGTTCCTATGATATAAAGGGAGCCAAGAAATCATTCCGATGATTTCTACTTTTGCAGTCCGCCAACCGACCAGTAGGACATGGTGTAGATTTGCCAGTTCCTGAATCACCAGATGATTTCTGACGCACAATCTGATTTAGATGAACCAGATGATAATGAATTCCATTGTAATACAGAAAGTCTAGAGCCAAAATTGTTTACTGAGACCGAGCGTAACGATTTGGTTAGGAATCTGGGCCTAACGAAAGAAAAAGCTGAATTTCATGGCTGTAAAAAAAGAACTTATTGGCAGTTGGAACCAGCATATACATGTATAGGTAAAAAGAGCAGCAATTTTCCAAGTTCTTTCAACAAGAAGGTGATGTGGTGTACTGCTCAGACATTTCCAGTCTGATGAATGAGTCTGGTATTGAATACAAAAAGGAAGACTGGAGGCTGTTTATTGATTCATCCAAAACTAGTTTAAAGGCTGTTTATTTACACAATGGTAACATGTATGCATCTATTCCTGTTGGACATTCTGTACATATGAAAGAAAGTTACGAAAAACTATAAATAGTGCTAAATAAAATAGGCTATTCTGCTCATGGCTGGATGATCTGTGGCGATCTAAAAGTGAGATGCATGCTCCTTGGTCAACAAGGTGCCTTTACCAAATTTCCAAGTTTCTTGCGTGAATGGGACGGTAGGGCTAGGGATCAACACTGGTGCAGAAAGAACTGGCCTGTGAGGGAGTCTTTAAAACCTTGTGAGAAGAACATTCTACGCAAAAACCTAGTAGATCCAAAAAGCGTACTCCTACCACCTCTAAAGTTAGGCCTAATGAAACAGTTTGTAAAGGCTTTGCCTAAAGAGGGACCATGTTTTAAGTATCTCTGCCAAAAGGTTCCACACCTTTCAGAAGCTAAACGAAAAGAAGGCGTCTTTGTCGGACCTGACATTACAAAACTAATGTCTGATGTTAACTATCAATCCACAATGACCCTAAATGAGAAAAAAGCATGGGTATCATTCAAGCAAGTCGTTACAAAGTCCTTAGGACATGAAAAAGACCCAGAATATGTCTCTATTATAGCTACAATGTTAAAGAAGTTTAAAACTTAATTATGTTTAATGAGCCTGAAAGTTCACTTTCTGAACAGTCATCTTGATTACTTCCTGAACAATATGGGACATGTTAGTGAAGAGCAAGGAGAGCGTTTCCACCAGGACATTAAAGTGATGGAAAACGCTACCAAAGCCGCTGGAACACCAACACGATAGGGAACTACTGTTCGTCACTTCACCGAGAAGTTCAGCAAAGGACTCATCGTAGAAAGAGGTACTTGGGAAGCTTGAATGAAAAAAGAGAAAGAAAATAAAAATCAATTCTAGTTGACAAGTGAAACCTCTACTAACACATATCATCGTTTTAAGTAGCTTACTGTAAAGACACACCATGCTTCTGTTGTAACAAAGAGTTTCATTAATTTCCCCGTTTACCGTATAGCATAGGATTTTTATACTATGTTGTAATAAAAAGCATATTGCTAGAAAACTATGAGTACAAAAAACTATGAGTACAAAAAACTACGGCTAGATTTGGATTCAGCTCATAAAAATCTATAAAGGTCAGTTATCAAAGAAAAAAAGTTTTTCAAAAAAATTTTTCGTTGTCCTGTGTAATTTAAGGAATATTTTTACAGTAGTGGCAACGCAAAAGTTCTCCATGTGTATACTAAAAGATTATCGCAAGCATGGATGATTCATACAGTTGTCCACTATCATGTTGTTATTTAATAAGAATTTACCTAATATAATGTTTGTATTATGTTCACTTGAATTGTGTGGTGATGGTACCCCTTGATGAATAAAGTTTTCCTAGGATGTCGCAATTCCGTTTTTTAGTGTGTAATATTACAGTAACACCAATAAAACTGCCATATGTTTAAGATGTATATACTTTAAAATATATGTAACTTTAAACCTGGTGGTCAAGTAGACAGTTGTCACCTTGAGTTAGGCGGTGGGTTATGTGACCTAGCTTTTAAATGGGTGGGCAGAAAAAAGTTCTGTGCATTTCGTCTTCCTTGCTTCGTGCGACCAGAGATCTGTCTGGGCTTAATTAACACTCGGGACATAGAATTATTTTGACGTCCTCCAGTTGGGAACTTACAAATATTTTGGTTGCATCAGACAGATACTTACAAATGTTGTGAAGCTCTGATAATTAGTAGGCATAGACTCTCATATGGACTATCAATGAGTGAACATTTCTGCCTGGTGTATTAATGTATAGAAACTTTTACATGCTAGTCGTTCATTAATATTTGCTGCTATTTACCTGATGTAACGCACGCCTTCATGTCTTAATAACGCTCCACTTGTTGCGTACAGTCAAACAATATGTTTTTATATTTGTGTTTTTTTATCAACTACCATAAGAAGCTACCACTTGCAATAGATTTCTATTCGATTTTAATAAACGCAAGGTTTATATTCACCCTCTGACTGCGAGCCACATTACTTTTCTACGAGATCATATCCTGAATGTTTTTTGATTACTATTAACAATTATTTATTAATTTATATGTATATTCACTAATGTGTCTTTGCTAAATTAAGGTACCTCATGATTGATCCTTGTTTGTAAGGGCTTCAAGCAACATTACTTTATCGAACACCTCTTGCATGAATGAGCCACATTCGGTTTTAAGGTCGTGCATTCGCCTCTGGTTGTTACGTAGAAATCAGTTAATGGTGACAACGGTTAAGTTCTCTTCTTTCATTTTTTGCCAACCCCCATTAACGTTGCAGTATGTCCTCTGGTTGCTTGTTTCACCACAGTTGTAACCGGCGCGTACATGGTGGAGATGCAACTGCTTTACTTGTTCGAAGCAGTCTCTTCCCAGACTGCAGTCTGTGAAGATGCGCTTCACTTTTGACACACTGGATGTCTAACGTCATTTTTCTACTTTCTCTTCTGAAGTGCTGCCGCTGATCTGGACCTAACATCCAAGGGTGCTATGCATAGTGGAGTTGGCCGTAGGCATCCGGCTATAAAGGTACTGGCCTCATTGAGAACAGTAACAATCCGCCTGGTGTGTGCGGAGCTCTACCATATTCGTGCTGCGTATTCTCCTGTGGAGAAACACAGAACAACTATGTCACTTTACGACAAGACTCTATGCAATAAAAAACAAATATCTAAGCTTATATTTGGGTTTAGTGCCCAAAATCTATGGTATTAAGCCATTAACTAACAAAAAGTAATGCAAAAATTACGTTTCTATTAGTTTGTATAATCAAAGATCCAACAGCCACCCACGCGAAGCTGTTCGTAGCAGTCCAAGCCTGTGAGTGTGACCTTAACGATGCATATTATTCAGATTATCGTGTCATATCATTTTGAAATTTTACGTATTGTTAACAAATGACGAACGTCTAAATATTTTAAAATAAACTGTCTGTACGGGATGTAAGTTTGCTGACGGTCTCTTGAGGAACAGAGGATAGGATCCCTAATCCAGAAAGGTCATTCAGCGACGCTAAGGAGAGTCGAAAACTGTAAGGCTAATACCTGCCACTAGGCCATTCTTTCAGAAGAAAATCCTGACGGACCGCATACGCAACTTGTCGCACGTGGCTTGGAAACATTTAGGATCTCATATAGCGTCATACACGTCGGCACCTGTCAGAACAGTTCCCCTCGCTGCCTGTCAACATAAAAAAAATCTCGTTTTCTGCTCAAGAGTCGGCCTAGTGCAAGCATTAGGCCCATAATTACGACGCTCCGTAGCATCCTCGGATGACGTTACCGGACACGGGTAGGTCTCTTTCATTCGTTTCTTCAGACAAATTCCAGGACTACTGGACATTTAAAATAAGTTACACCGAATTTTCGAATTACAGAGTGGTCCATGTATTTCGAGGATATTTAGTCAAAGTGTGTGTTACGTGCGTTTTTCGATATCGTTTTGTTACCCCTGACATCCTACGTAAGGCTTTCAATCCGATACGTTTACATGAGATATTCATAGAATTCTCTGTATCGCACTGAACTTGATGCAGGAAACGGACAACTTTTTCCTCTGTAGTTATAATGACGAGGAATTCTGCATACGCAGTCGTGGACATACCGGCTTGAGCATTCGAAACAGTCTTTCATTGTGTTAATATGCTGTTAATGAAAGATGGCGTTCGTGTGCCGTCCAACACAAAAACAAACGTTGTTTTCTAAATAAACGCAGGTAAGATAAACAGATCCGTAATTGCAGCTGAGACCAGAGAGAACATAAGGATGGAAGGCAGGCCGGCAAACAGCGCAAAGTAAACAGTGACACCGCGACGGCGTCACGGCCGCCTGTTTGTGGGTTCCAGGCGCACCGGCCACCGGCCACCGCAGCCAAACGCCGTATACGCAGGCAGCCCGCGCAGCGCAGCGCCGCGCTGTCCTTTGCTGACGTGACAGCTCGACGCACAAACGCTCACAAACGTAATTAAATCTCCCTGAGCACCGCGTTTAACACAAAATGCGCGACGCGTGGCTGATTCTGTTTTGCGAGCTTGTCACACGCGGTGACCTCTGTCCTATGAGTAAAAGCACCGTTACGGCAAAGCTTTTATTGCAACCGGCACTGAACTTTGTTCCACAAATTCTAAGTTTGTTGGGTTATGACGACACAAGCAGCCGAAACGTATTATTACTACATTACATTAAAAACACATTAAGCGATACGTATAGAGGTATTCACAACAAATCGTCGGTGTCGCCTTTAATATCCATCGAAATCCACAACTTCCCCTCAGTTTTCTTTTCTTTTCTTTTCTTTTCTTTTTTTTTTTTCGAAGACAATATGTAGCTCTTATTTCGCTATGCACAATACATTTTTTTCAAATTTTGCTGTATCATTATAATCGTACGTTCGCTAGTTCCTGCCCACTTCTTTCAACAATTCAGGTATTGCTGTCATGAGCGTCCTTACAACATTTCTTTTAACATTGCAGTCCTACAAACAGCCTTTATACAATTAATGTTTACAAACTTTCCAGCGTATTTAGCGCCTAGTACTCATATTCTCGGAGTGCAGAAAGTAATATCAGAAAAAATAAATTAAACATTTATTAAACTCAACAGTAATTTTCATTCATGTACACCTACCTCTTTTGCTGTCTTCTTTTAACACCTCGGTGCCTTTCGATCGGCTGAAAGTAATCACTTCTGTTTCCTGACTTAAAATAGGCTGAAATATTCCCCATCATATGTTAACGATAGATTCTTAGTTTTCTACAGTTAATTTCTGAAAACTGTGGAAGGAAAGTTTCGAATTCTGTAAGACTCGAAATAATGACAAACCTGATTTACAAATAACTCCTGGTTTGATTAACTATCCTACATCTATATCGACCTCCTGAAACACGAGAAATTGATGTTACTATTTTTAGTTTGTGTTAGACAAGTATGGACTGATGACCTAGTAGTTTGGTACCTTTAACCATCCATCCATACGACAAATATAAATTAGAATATATTGCCAAGAATTACTACTGAATTCGAAACTCAATGGCAATTTAGAAAACGTGACGTAGTTTGTCGACCGTACTCATTCTTTGTTACACTAGCATATAAGAACGAGCTTGAAACTTCAGATACATTGTGCAAAAGGGGGGGGGGGCGGCGGAAAATAACACAATGTGTATTTTTTTGCCTGTAATAATGACGTTAAACTGTGCAGCATTCAGATTGAACTAGAAGAGCATTACGCTTTCGTGGCGTGTCCATTACCTCGACGCGCGGTGTAGGACTATACGAATGTAACAAAGAGGTGACTGACGTATTCTCAGGCATCCTAAAGGACGGCAACTGTCAGAAGATGGCGTCGGTATCACTGACTGCCTAGCAAGCTTAAACGCTAACGCGGCTGAATTAAAAACCACAAAAATGGGAGAACAGTACATTAAAAAATTTAGTCTGTTATCCAAGGCACTCACATTCAAATGATTCACAATTAGTGTCTCTAATTACGTCTACATCACATCGTGACAACAGATAGTGTGTTCAAAAATGGCTCTGAGCACTGTGGGACACAACATCTGAGGTCATCAGTCCCCTAGAACTTAGAACTACTTAAACCTAACTAACCTAAGGACATCACACACATCCATGCCCGAGGCAGGATTCGAACCTGCGACGTAGCGGTCACGCGGTTCCAGACTGAAGCGCCTAGAACCGCTCGGCCACAGCGGCCGGCAGATAATGTGTGAAACGTTATAATGCTACCCATGACATTATACATGACTTCACGAGCGTGTGAAGAGAGAGATGAAAAATACCAATAGAAACATATTAATACTCTGATACATCGCGGATTTCTGTTTTTGTTTTTTTATATAAAAATACATTTTGTATTTAAAATCATAACAAAATCGTTGTGTCAGAGCCTTTCGCACGGAAACGAAATCTGTATATGTTTTACTGTAACATATATGACATGGCATTTCATTTCTTCTCCCGATTCCGTGCCGTCTTTTCTTATGTGGCTCTAACAGAGTAAGCACACTTTTCTATGTACCTTGTCTTTAAATAAAATACAAGAATTTTTTACATGGGTATGTGGAATTTAACTATAATATCAAACATAACCATAACTCTGTGTGAATATTGCATCTTTCTTTTCACAGGCTGTAAAGAAAGGATTGGCGACGAATCTTTCGAGAGTAAAACAACCGAACACCCTGCGTGTCATTTCGCTACCTATTCAGTATCGCTACGCAGAACCACTCTGAGATCGAGTTGCCGATAATTTCTTTCCATTCCTTAAGTATGGTTTTTAGGTCAGAATCATGTTACATTGATCGGTTAATTACCTTCGAACAATGACGTTGGCAATCGTTTCAGTGCCTTGATGTATCGTGCCTCACGATATTAATAAAAGGTAAACTCATAATTCCGTGAATACGTGATTTACGTCACTAATTTCATTTATCTAAGTTTTTTACTCAGGTATGCCGTCTTTGAATGTTTCACTCGCCCGTCAAGGCACTGCACAATAATCAGTATTTTCGTTTTGGGTGACGTACTGGAAAAAGTTTTCGTAACAGTGATATCCCAGACGCTTCTCTTCTTCTATAAACTGAAGAGGAAAAAGTTTCATT
The DNA here is from genome assembly GCF_023898315.1 of Schistocerca nitens. Lineage (NCBI taxonomy): Eukaryota > Metazoa > Arthropoda > Insecta > Orthoptera > Acrididae > Schistocerca > Schistocerca nitens. The sequence continues at coordinate 692,053,543 of NC_064618.1, read as the reverse complement.
TGGCACAATGGATCTTCAAAAGCCATATTATATTCTTTTACTCATCAGGTGTCGCGAAGTTACACGCCAACTGCAAGCGTAACTCGGCTCAATCATTTTAAACAAAGCAGACAAACTGCTCGAGATGATCCCTCACAGGGTATGGAACATACCAGTTCTAATGAAGGTGCATACGCATTTCCGGTTACCATGCAAGAAGTCATTTTATTCATACCCTGTAACATCGCGAACGGAACATCCCACTGGCTGACACAGTGCAGTTGTCTACCAGAGGGCCAATGTACTGCAGCACCAACACTCAACAGCCACATGACCCTTCGTACTACCAAAGGCACTTCTTGTCCCGCTGGAATTATTGAACCGCCTCGTCTATGATGTGTCGTGGAATGACTGCAATCCCTGAGAGAGTACGTAACAAATTATGTCAGAAACAACGTGTCGTATACTGGCGCTGCTATCCGACATTTCTCCTCTCTGGGACCGCCTCGCGCAGTTTGTATCCTTTGTTTATAGCGACCCTCAATTAAACAGAGGAAGTTAATATCCGAAATATGGAATTTACATACCGGCCATTAAAATTGCTACACCAAGAAGAAATGCAGATGATAAACGGGTATTCATTGGACACACATATTATACTAGAACTGACACGTGATTACATTTTCACACAATTTGGGTGCATAGATCCTAAGAAATCAGTACCCAGAACAACCACCTCTGGCCGTAATAACGGCCTTGATACGCCTGGGCATTGAATCAAACAGAGCTTGGATGGCGTGTACAGGTACAGCTGCCCATGCAGCTTGAACACGATACCATAGTTCATCGAGAGTAGTGACTGGCGTATTGTGACGAGCCAGTTGCTCGGCCGCCATTGACCAGATGTCTTCAATTGGAGAGATCTGGAGAATGTGCTGGTCAGGACAGCAGTTGAACATTTTCTGTATCCAGAAAGGCCCGTACAGGACCTGCAACATGCGATCGTGCATTATCCTGCTGAAATGTAGGGTTTCGCAGGGATCGAATGAAGGGTAGAGCCACGGGTCGTAACACATCTGAAATGTAACATCCACTGTTCAAAATGCCGTCAATGCGAACAAGAGGTGACCGAGACGTGTAACCAATGGCACACCATACCATCATGCCGGGTGATACGCCAGTATGGCGATGAAGAATACACGCTTCCAATGTGCGTTCACCGCGATGTCGCCAAACACGGATGCGACCATCATGATGCTGTAAACAGAACCTGGATTCATCCGAAAAAATGACGTTTTGCCATTCGTGCACCCAGGTTCGTCGTGGAATACACCATCGCAGGCGCTCCTGTCTGTGATGCAGCGTCAAGGGTAACCGAAGCCATGGTCTCCGAGCTGGTAGTCCATGCTGCTGCAAACGTCGTCGAACTGTTCGTGCAGATGGTTGTTGTCTTGCAAACGTCCCAATCTGTTGACTCAGGGATCGAGACGTTGCTGCACGATCCGTTACAGCCATGCGGATAAGATGCCTGTCATCTCGACTGCTAGTGATACGAGGCCATTGGGATCCAGCACGGCGTTCCGTATTACCCTCCTGAAACCACCGATTCCGTATTCTGCTAACAGTCATTGTATTTCGACCAACGCGAGCAGCAATGTCGCGATACGACAAACCGTAATCGCGATAGGCTACAATCCGACCTTTATCAAAGTCGGAAACGTGATGGTACGCATTTCTCCTCCCTACACGAGGCATCACAACAACGTTTCACCAGGCAACGCCGGTCAACTGGTGTTTGTTTATGAGAAATAGGTTGGAAACTTTCCTCATGTCAGCACGTTGTAGGTGTCGCCACCGGCGCCAACCTTGTGTGAATGCTCTGAAAAGCTAATCATTTGCATGTCACAGCATCTTCTTCCTGTCTGTTAAGTTTCGCGTCTGTAGCACGTCATCTTCGAGGTGTAGCAATTTTCATGGCCAGTAGTGTAGCATTGAAAAGGCACCTCAGTCTTCGTACTTCTTGATAGCCATGGATGAATTCCTGTGTATTAAGGAGTTCCACAAACACGAATAAGAAAGGGTTCGTATCTCGACGAAGTCTTCGTAGCTTGGCTAACGGTCACAGGTTATTGTATTCTACCACTGCTCCTCCCATGGTTTGCAGCTACATCGAGGTTGTATGTTTGGATACAGTATTATTAGTGTCCTGCTTGACACAGTCAACTCGTTTAAATATCTGGGCGTGACGCTGCAAAGCGGTCTTAGATGAAACGAGCATGTGAGAACTGTCCTAGGGAAGGCGAATGGTCGACTTCGGTTTATTGGGAGAATTTTAGGAATTGTATAGGAGATCGCGTACAATACGCTGGTGCGACCTATTTCTGAGTACTGCTCGAGTGTCTGGGATCCGTACCAGGGCGGAGTCAAGGAAGACATCGAAACAATTGTGAGGCGGGCTGCTGGATTTGATACCGGTAGGCTCTAACAACACGTAAGTGTTACGGAGATGCTTCAGTAACTCAAATGGGAATCGCTGGAGGGGAGGCGCTGTTCTTTTCGAGGAACACTACAGAGAAAATTTAGAGAACCGGTATTTTTCATCCTGACTGCCGAACGAGTCTACTGCCGCCAACATACTTGCGCTGGAGGCCCACGAAGGTACCAGAAATTAGGGCTCATACGGAGGTATATAGACAGTCGTTCTTCCGTCGCTCTATTTATGAGAGGAAAGGAGATGACTAGTAGAGGTAGAGGCTATACTCCGACAAGCCCCTTACCGTGGTTTTGCGGAGCATCTACCGGGTGATCAAAAAGTCAGTATAAATTTGAAAACTTAATAAACCACGGAATAATGTAGATAGAGATGTAAAAATTGACACACATGCTTGGAATGACATGGGGTTTTATTAGAACCACCCCATATTGCTAGACGCGTGAAAGATCTCTTCCGCGCGTCGTTTGGTGATGATCGTGTGCTCAGCCGCCACTTTCGTCATGCTTGGCCTCCCAGGTCCCCAGACCTCAGTCCGTGCGATTATTGGCTTCAGGGTTTCCTGAAGTCGCAAGTGTATCGTGATCGACCGACATCTCTAGGGATGCTGAAAGACAACATCCGACGCGAATGCCTCACTATAACTCCGGACATGGTTTACAGTGCTGTTCACAACATTATTCCTCGACTACAACTATTGTTGAGGAATGATGGTGGACATATTGAGCATTTCCTGTAAAGAACATCATCTTTGCTTTGTCTTACTTTGTTATGCTAATTATTGATATTCTGATCTGATGAAGCGCCATCTGTTGCACATTTTTTGAACGTTTGTATTTTTTTTTGTTCTAATAAAACCCCATGTCATTCCAAGCATGTGTGACAATTTGTACCTCTCTATCTACATAATTCTGTGATTTATTCAGTTTTCACATTTATACTGACTTTTTGATCACCTGGTATATAGATGTACCGGCTGTACCACCGTGTTCGAATGCCTGCATCTGCCGACTCGTGTGTCTAAATACCCTCGTGTCTTCGTAATAATAACAGAGCGACCTGATCACATGCTGTTCCGAGAGAAGGAGAACCAAGGTTCACTAAACTCACACAGCCAGCGCCGAAGGGTGCAAACAACGAAAGAGGGAGCTGTAGATGTTTGTGCAGTTGGGATAGCAGCAGGGGATGGCCCATAAAGAGCGACGTCGCGGCTGTGCAGGTGTGGTGTGTGTGGTGTCGCGCGGCCGGCTGCGTGCGGCGGTGGCGGCGGCGGCGGCGGCGGCGGCGGCGCGGGCACGCCAGCAGCACTTCCGCTGACGTCAGCAGCCGCGCCGCGCCGCAAGATTTATCGAGCGGCCGATGCGACTGGCGGCCCGCCGCCGCCGCCCCTAACGGCCACTACCCGCTTCCCGACAAGTGCCGGCACGCCCACCAACAATGCTCCTACTGTACGTTAATGCAGGCTCACTACTAACGACTGAAGCGATTACACTCCAGTGCCACAGCTGCGTTCTGTGACATAATATTGCGATGTTTTTTAGTAACGGCTACAAATAAAAAATGTTTTGTTTCGTTCGCTTCGTTTGCGACTAAATAACAATTTATGAAAGGAATGTGCATCTGACAGTACTGACTCGGGCAGCACCTAGAAATAGGCAGTGTGTACTGTCCCCTGTTAAAAGATGGGTAATTGTTAATTGCACTGCTCAGACTTTTTATGATATTAACTTTGAAATTACTTGAAACAAAATTACTCGTAGGAAATGTCTTTCTCAAAAATATTAGGTTCACTCCTGAATTAAAACAAAAAAAAGTTCTTTGTACGTATATGAAAACTGTAACACAGAAAAATTGTGCTATGGCTCGCAGATAGTATTTTAAAGTCGGCGAATAATGGTCCTTGACACAGAAGTTCTCGTAGATGGTGAAACCTTCGCAAAGAGAAGACCTAACGCTATAGACCACTGAAATCCGCCTCGGTACTATGATGGTCAGTTTAATGCTAAGAGAAAGGAGAGTCCAGAAAATTTCTTTACTAACGACGGCCGGCCGCGGTGGTCTCGCGGTTCTAGGCGCTGTAGTCCGAAACCGCGCGACTGCTACGGTCGCAGGTTCGAATCCTGCCTCGGGCATGGATATGTGTGATGTCCTTAGGTTAGTTAGGTTTAAGTAGTTCTAAGTTCTAGGGGACTGATGACCTCAGATGTTAAGTCCCATAGTGCTCAGAGCCATTTGAACCATTTTACTAACGACGAAGAGAACGATATTCTTCTTGCAGTTATGTTCGATCAACAGTCCGTTTAACATCAAATCTAGTGATATAAGCGATATCGTAGTGCTTCATATACATAGATAACTTCAAGTACCGAAGTAAATAAGTGGCGAAACACGCCTTTTTAATGTAAAAGTAATCAGTATCTGAGGTAATATTCCTTTTATGAAATTCAACACAATTACTCAAGTACGTCGCTAGTTAAGGCGAGTTAAACTTTCGCGATTTAGCTTTTTTTTCCAGATGGCTGCAATACCACGATTACAACAGCTCTCCTCTCTCATAAAACGCATTTATCTATTCTTCCGAAAGACTACAAAGCGAATGCCGCATTCCAGAGGCATAGTTACACTGATCGCTAGTCATTCATAAAGATAATGATGTCTCGCCACAAGCGGAGAAAAGCCACTCGCAAGTGATTGCATAAATAATAGTTTTCATTCAAAGTCGCAAACAATAGGTCGTAACTCGTTGCTCACAGACGAGGAAATATGTTGACATACTACAAGTGTGAACATCTACATACAGGATGCGCTCAGCCGCACATTCGCACCAATATCCGTGAATTCTTAAACGCGGGACTCTGAAACCAATGGCTCTGTCATGGTAGGGAAAATTATTAGGTTCTCCTGTCGTCGCTTAGGCGCTCACTCAATGTAATCCTATTTTATGTTTCTGAATGCGTTTACTTGAGACGCACATTGTTTCTGGAATCAGCAGAGCGATCAGCACTACCAGCTCGTTTTAACAAAGCCTTCGAACACACTCACGTTGATATATTACGCCTAGTGTGAAGTGTACATTGTTACAAATATCTGTGGAACCTTAGGCTATTAAATTAGTCCCACAATGTTTAAGAAATGGATATAATGAAGGAGTTAGAAACTTTTCTATCCCACAAAGCGTCAGAAGAAAGAGTCCTAAACGGCAGATACGAATCCCTTAATTTTTCCAATTTTCAAACTTTTGTCTTTGCTTTTAACAACGAGTTATAGATCCTGAAAGTGAGGCGTTACACTGTTATTTAAAATTAATTCTTATTTTTACTACCAGCAAGTGCGAAATCTTAATTAAATGTAAAAATATAACCCACTAAGACATTTGGCAATAAATAGCGTAGCAGCACCTTTGTACCAGGTTATCATTTAACGTAAAAACTGAATGATACGTAACGTGTATGTGAATTTCTGTATGACGAAAGTGTCACAAGGCCTATCAACAGATCTACAGTAATACTTCCCTACATCATGAGCAAATAAATTTCAAGATATCATCTTTTTCTTTTCTACGACTGTAGTGAGAACATAAATTGCGACTGGAGCGAAAGAGAGAGACAGAAGACCACACATACGCAAACAACACATTAAAAACTTCCATGGCACTCGAAAATTGGATAAAAATTTACAAGCGATACGCTACGTAGAAAACGTAATTGGTGCGGTGATTGTAGTACATATTTAAATACTGGCCGGCTTATGTTTCGTTAATTATTCTATTTAACATAATACTGTTTGTCTTGTATGCTTAAGTGCAAAAGGGTCTCAGCTCAATTCTCAGTACACATCGTATATATTGGTCCTTCACCCCCTATTTACAATACAGAGGGAAGGCCTCTCTCTTTTCTGTCTAGCTCCTCAACGGTTGGACTCTGTCGCCTCGCAGTAACTGGAGGCCGCAGTCTAGTCCACGCTGATTTCTTAGCAGACATCTAACCATCAACAGCCAGCAACAAGTAAAACATATTGTGATCCCGGAAATGCGCCATACTTCATTACTTAGAATAAACGTAAAATTTTAAGACACTTTCCTACACAAATTTCGTCTATTGTTGGTTGGCTGGAGCGGGATATTTATTGCATCGCGCAAATCTCATGGGTGGGGACGATGGTCACTGGAGATGACACGAATGATGGAAACAGCATCAGTTATCGACCATCGATGCAAAGGATTTGGAAATAAGAACACAATAGGCTAAAACTTTGCGAATATGCACAAACTGCTGGCGCAAGAGAAGCAAGCTTAGAGCGGTTAGGTCGAAGTACAGGACAATTAAGACTTTTATTGTATAGTGTTCGACAGCTCGTTTTGGAAATAATATTATCACGGAAACGAGTCGGAATGCGGAACTGGCAATGATCAGTGAAAATACAAGGAAGAAAATTTATGTGACACGGATCCCTATCAAGGACGCACTTTGAATATAGATAACTGGTATTCTCCGTCGAAACTCACTGTAACTTTGGTTGAAAATGGAACAAATGTTGTTGAGAATGTACTTTTTTGTAAAAGAAATATAGGGAGGAACGCGAAATTAAAAAAAAGATAGATGCATAATTAGAAATTGTCATGACACATTAGCTTTGAAGTGGAATGATAATCGGGAGGTCCATATTACTTCTACAAACCACGAAGGTGTAGACATTACTGAACAAAACGGAAGCCAAAGAAACGCTACTTTCAAACCAAAATGTACTGTCGATTACAACAGAGTAATGATTGGTACTTATCTCCAAGATCACAAATGAATGGTTTTACCTTTTATGAGACGTTACTTGAAAGGGTACCGAAACATACTTTTTTTACGTAATTGGTATGGCAGTTTACAGTTCATATCGTCTGCCGGCCGAAGTGGCCGTGCGGTTAAAGGCGCTGCAGTCTGGAACCGCAAGACCGCTACGGTCGCAGGTTCGAATCCTGCCTCGGGCATGGATGTTTGTGATGTCCTTAGGTTAGTTGGTTTTAACTAGTTCTAAGTTCTAGGGGACTAATGACCTCAGCAGTTGAGTCCCATAGTGCTCGGAGCCATTTGAACCATTTTTAGTTCATATACTCTGTACAACAAAAACAGCATGAAAAAGAAATGTTGGGCATATACTTAAAACAGCAGAAGACTTATTACAAAACGTGCTATCAGAAGTTTATAAAAGACAAGGACCATAATCGACCTGGTATTGCAAGAGATTGCTCCGTACGTACAAAAAAATAAGAAACGGAGTGAAAAGACGAGGGAACGTAAAAACTTTGAGTTCTGTTACACGTATCTCACTATTTCGAAAATTATCACACTGTTTAAGATTACTAATTGTCTACGAGTGTTCTCAGAACATAATTAATGAATCATTTTTGTTCACTGATGAATCTATCATACACTCCTGGAAATTGAAATAAGAACACCGTGAATTCATTGTCCCAGGAAGGGGAAACTTTATTGACACATTCCTGGGGTCAGATATATCACATGATCACACTGACAGAACCACAGGCACATAGACACAGGCAACAGAGCATGCACAATGTCGGCACTAGTACAGTGTATATCCACCTTTCGCAGTAATGCAGGCTGCTATTCTCCCATGGAGACGATCGTAGAGATGCTGGATGTAGTCCTGTGGAACGGCTTGCCATGCCATTTCCACCTGGCGCCTCAGTTGGACCAGCGTTCGTGCTGGACGTGCAGACCGCGTGAGACGACGCTTCATCCAGTCCCAAACATGCTCAATGGGGGACAGATCCGGAGATCTTGCTGGCCAGGGTAGTTGACTTACACCTTCTAGAGCACGTTGGGTGGCACGGGATACATGCGGACGTGCATTGTCCTGTTGGAACAGCAAGTTCCCTTGCCGGTCTAGGAATGGTAGAACGATGGGTTCGATGACGGTTTGGATGTACCGTGCACTATTCAGTGTCCCCTCGACGATCACCAGTGGTGTACGGCCAGTGTAGGAGATCGCTCCCCACACCATGATGCCGGGTGTTGGCCCTGTGTGCCTCGGTCGTATGCAGTCCTGATTGTGGCGCTCACCTGCACGGCGCCAAACACGCATACGACCATCATTGGCACCAAGGCAGAAGCGACTCTCATCGCTGAAGACGACACGTCTCCATTCGTCCCCTCCATTCACGCCTGTCGCGACACCACTGGAGGCGGGCTGCACGATGTTGGGGCGTGAGCGGAAGACGGCCTAACGGTGTGCGGGACCGTAGCCCAGCTTCATGGAGACGGTTGCGAATGGTCCTCGCCGATACCCCAGGAGCAACAGTGTCCCTAATTTGCTGGGAAGTGGCGGTGCGGTCCCCTACGGCACTGCGTAGGATCCTACGGTCTTGGCGTGCATCCGTGCGTCGCTGCGGTCCGGTCCCAGGTCGACGGGCACGTGCACCTTCCGCCGACCACTGGCGACAACATCGATGTACTGTGGAGACCTCACGCCCCACGTGTTGAGCAATTCGGCGGTACGTCCACCCGGCCTCCCGCATGCCCACTATACGCCCTCGCTCAAAGTCCGTCAACTGCACATACGGTTCACGTCCACGCTGTCGCGGCATGCTACCAGTGTTAAAGACTGCGATGGAGCTCCGTATGCCACGGCAAACTGGCTGACACTGACGGCGGCGGTGCACAAATGCTGCGCAGCTAGCGCCATTCGACGGCCAACACCGCGGTTCCTGGTGTGTCCGCTGTGCCGTGCGTGTGATCATTGCTTGTACAGCCCTCTCGCAGTGTCCGGAGCAAGTATGGTGGGTCTGACACACCGGTGTCAATGTGTTCTTTTTTCCATTTCCAGGAGTGTATTTACTTCTCGTACATCTTAAAATTATTAATTGTACCGAAACGCTGTTTATTACTTCACAGTTCCTTTCATTGCGCCGAAATATGCATCTCATTCGACGCATACATTTTGCGCAGGATCGAGTACAAAGCTTAACAGCGCAATGGGGGGGGGGGGGGGGGAGGAGCCCCCAACCTTGTTGCTTACCAATCCCGGGCAACCAGGCGGGTAGGCAAAGGGGTTAATGTATGGTACAATGTGAAGTACCTTCTATCATGTACTTACAGTAATTTGCAGACTGTTAATGTAGATGGAGATGTAGAGGTAGACGTAGACATATGTTGTGCGAGAAAGCGCGTCACGTGACACAGTGAAACACGGCACTGCTAGAGCGTCCCTGAAGCAGTTAATCGGGCCTGAAGTTGTAACTTGGTCGAGGCGCGAAACACAAACCATATCACCATCGTCGCCTGGCGTGGATAACAGCGAGCAGCAATGGTGCAGTTTACTCTAAGTTTTTATATATTTTTAGGTTTCAGATACATATTTTAACGGTTTTTGTGATAATATTTACTATATAAGTGACTTATTAGTGGTTTCTTCACTCACCTCTGCCTTTCTTGTGTTGTGTTTCGTATCGAGCAACGTAACCTCTTACCTGTGTTTACATTCCGCGCTGACCAGTTGCAGCTGTAGCGGCGCATCGAAAGCTAAGTACTAATTAATTGTTTGCGTATAGTGTTTTATTTAGGAACTTTGGTAGTCTTCAACCGGTATTTTTTGTGTTTTCTGGTGAAATATCTCAGAAAAACCTTTTGGGAACTGTTTTCAGCTTCGTTAGTGTGTCATTAGACGTTTGATTCTCTTTCTGTATTAGTCTTTTGTTATATTCACATTTGTTGTTTATTAATGCTGTTAATAATAGTAGTTACTTCCCTTGTAGAGTAAATTTGTGATTATTGTAGTCACGTTTTTAACATCTTCTTATTGTAGTAGCGGAACTTAGAAAAAGTAAAATTTTACCATGAGTGAGAAGTGTGGGCTTTGCCGTAGGTTCGCGAGTAGTGGATTGCGGTGTGAGACTTGTTCGAAGTATTTACACTGGGGGGAAGGCAGTGGGGAAGCCAGTGGGCATTCTGGTGAGATCCTCTCCTGGAACTGCAGGTTATGTAGCAAGAGTAAGTTGACAGAGGAGCAGGAGCGTAAGATCTGTGCCCTTCAGGTGCAGTTGAAAAACGCACAGGAGGAGCTAGATAGGATGAGGAGGGAGAAGGGGGTTGGGGAATGGGAGCTGGCTGTTGGCAAGAGATCTGCTAGGAGAAGTAGATTTTCAGATAGTTTTACTATTAGTGTTTACAACAGATATGACCAACTGTCAGAGTCTAGTGAAGAGGAATCTCTAGTAGCTGTAGGAAGTATGCAGCAGACCTCAGTAGTTACGGTGGCTAGAACAGTTGCAAAGTCGAAGAGGAAGAAGAAGGTTCTGCTGTTAGGTAGTTCTCATGGCAGAGGTGTAGGCCAGCAGTTGCAGGGAGTGCTGGGGAGTGAGTATCAGGTCACCAGCATTGTGAAGCCTAATGCAGGACTGGCTCAGGTGACTGTTAACATAGGGGGGTTATGTAGGGATTTTACTAAAGAGGATCAGGTAGTGATTGTGGGTGGGGCTGGTAATAGTATTGATAGGGATGGGGAGTATGACATAGATGGTGACCTGGAAAAGATAGCCACTCAGACTGGCAACACGAATGTGCATTTCGTGGAACTGTTTCAGCGTCACGATCGGCCTCATCTTAATACAGCCGTCAGGCGTAATAACATGAGACTTGGTGGTGCGCTGATGACAGAAAGCATGGGTCACATTTCAGTGGTGGACATGGCCTGCACCTCAACAGGTATGGAAAGGGGAGGTTGGCAAAGCTTATAGGTGACAGCATAGGTGGGGTTGGTGGGATCACTCATGGGAAAATTCCTGCAGTAGTGGGTGTTAGAGCTGCACCTTTTTTAGATTGAAGTCAGCTGATAGGTATTCCTGCTTAAGGGAAGTCTCTCTAACAAAGGAACCACTTTTGACAAAGCTTAGGTATCCGAGTAATGAGGGAATTAGTATATTTCATCAAAATATACAAGGTATTAGAGATAAAGTTAGTGAACTGCTTATAGATGTGGACTCTGAAATTATTGGTATATCTGAACACTTCTTAAATAAGGAGGTAATTCAGAGGCTTCCTTTACCAGGATACAGGTTGGCTGGCAGCTTTTCGAGGAGCTCTTTGCGGTGTGGGGGAGTAGCCATGTATGTGAAAGACGGCATCCCATTTGAGTCAATTGATGTTTCAAAGTACTGCACTGAAAAGGTGTTTGAATGTTGTGCAGGTGTGGTTAAATTTAATGGAGCTGAACTTCTAACTGTTGTTATTTATAGATCCCCAGACTCCGATTTCACAACATTTTTGCTAAAGCTAGAGGAGGTTCTTGGTTCACTTTATAGGAAATACAAAAAGTTAGTTATATGTGGTGACTTCAATATTAATTGTATAAGTGATTGTGCAAGGAAGAGGATGCTGGTAGACCACCTTAATTTATATAATCTTATGCAAACCGTATTCTTTCCAACGAGAGTGCAAGGGAACAGTAGAACAACCATAAACAACATTTTTGTTCATTCCTCATTACTAGAAGGACATTCTGTTAGCAAAAAGGTGAATGGCCTTTCAGATCACGATGCACAAATTATAACTCTAAAAGATTTTTGTGATGCAACACGTGTTAAATATAGTCATCAGCTGTTTAGGAAAGCTGATCCAGTTGCTGTAGAGACTTCTGTAAACCTTATCAAGGAACAAGAGTGGCAAGATGTTTATAGCGCTGATACAGTAGACGATAAATATAATGCTTTTCTCAAGATTTTTCTCGTGCTCTTTGAAAGTTGCTTTCCGTTAGAACGTTCAAAACAGGGTACTAGAACAAACAGGCAGCCTGGGTGGCTGACTAGAGGGATAAGAATATCTTGTAGAACAAAGTGGCAATTATATCAAAACGTTAGAAACAGTCAAAATCTAAATGCAGCAGTCCATTCCAAACAGTATTGTAACGTGCTTAAAAATGTTATTCGGAAGGCAAAAAGTATGTGGTATGCAGATAGAATAGCTAAGTCTCAGGATAAAATTAAAACCATATGGTCAGTCATAAAGGAAGTGGCTGGTCTGCAGAGACAGGTTGAGGATATATAATCAGTGCGTAGTGGGAATGTCCGTGTTACTGATAAGTCGCATATATGTACAGTATTTAATAATCACTTTCTGAATATAGCAGGTGAACTAAATAGAAACCTAGTCCCAACAGGGAATCATATAGCGCTCTTAGAAAAAAGTGTTCCGAGGCTGTTACCTGAAATGCTCCTCCATGATACTGACAAGAGGGAGACTGACTTAATAATTAAATCACTAAAGACGAAGAACTCTCATGGATATGACGGGGTATCTAGCAGAATACTGAAGTATTGTTCTATGTATGTTAGCCCAGTACTTAGCCATATCTGTAACTTTTCCTTTAGGAGTGGTCGGTTTCCTGACCGATTAAAGTACTCGGTAGTGAAGCCACTTTATAAAAAGGGAGACATTGATAATGTTGACAATTTTAGACCTATTTCTATGCCATCGGTGTTTGCTAAAGTTATCGAGAAGGTTGTATATACAAGGTTACTGGAGCATTTAAATTCACATAATTTGCTGTCAAATGTTCAGTTTGGTTTTAGAAATGGCTTAACAACTGAAAATGCTATATTCTCTTTTCTCTGTGAGGTTTTGGACGGATTAAATAAAAGGTTGCGAACGCTAGGTGTTTTCTTTGATTTAACGAAGGCTTTTGACTGTGTTGACCACAAAATATTACTACAGAAGTTGGACCATTATGGAGTAAGGGGGGTAGCTTACAATTGGTTCGCCTCTTACTTTAAGAACAGAAAGCAGAAGGTAATTCTCCGCAATATTGAGAGTGGTAGTGATGTTCAGTCCCAATGGGGCACTGTTAAGTGGGGCGTTCCCCAAGGGTCGGTGCTGGGGCCACTGCTGTTTCTTATTTATATAAATGATATGCCTTCTAATATTACAGGTGATTCAAAAATATTTCTGTTTGCTGATGACACCAGCTTGGTAGTGAAGGATCTTGTGTGTAATATTGAAACAGTATCAAATAATGTAGTTCATGAAATAAGTACGTGGCTTGTGGAAAATAATTTGATGCTAAATCACAGGAAGACTCAGTTTTTATAGTTTATAACTCACAATTCAACAAGAACTGATATTCTGATCAGACAGAATGGGCATATTATAAGCGAGACGGAACAGTTCAAGTTCCTAGGCATTCGGATAGATAGTAAGCTGTTGTGGAAAGCCCATGTCCAGGATCTTGTTCAGAAACTAAATGCTGCTTTATTTACCATTAGAACAGTATCTGAAATAAGTGACACTTCAACACGAAAAGTAGTCTACTTCGCATATTTTCATACGCTTATGTCGTATGGTATTATTTTTTGGGGTAATTCTTCTGATTCAGAAAGGGTATTTTTGGCTCAAAAACGTGCTGTTCGAGCTGTATGTGGTGTAAGTTCGAGAACCTCTTGTCGACCCCTATTCAATAGTATGGGAATTCTGACATTGCCCTCACAGTACATATTTTCTTTAATGTCGTTTGTTGTTAGCAATATTAGACTATTCCCAAGAGTTAGCAGCTTTCACTCAGTTAATACTAGGCAGAAATCAAATCTGCACGTGGAATGCACTTCCTTGACTCTTGTGCAGAAAGGAGTGCAGTACTCTGCTGCATCCATTTTTAATAAGCTACCACAAGAACTCAAAAATCTTAGCAGTAGCCCAAACACTTTTAAGTCCAAACTGAAGAGTTTCCTCATGGCTCACTCCTTCTATTCTCTCGAGGAGCTCCTGGAAGAGTTAAAAAATTAAGCAAATTCCAGTGTTACATTGTTGATTTTCTTTATTTAAACTTACGACTTGTCACCTGAATATTTTTTTTATATTTCATTTTATCTGTTTCTACAATCGTGTTATAATTTCATGTATTGACTCGTTCCATGACCATGGAGACTTCTCCTTAATGTGGTCCCACGGAACAATAAAAAATAAATAAAATAAATAAAAAAACACGGCCCGGTAAGACTCATCAGTGGATTTGTTTGATCATCGCTGGGCCATGCCAGCGAGCAGCGAGGTGCCAACATGAGCGCACCCTAGGGCCGCTTTGATTAATGTGGTGGTGGTGGTGGTAACATATTGTCTGGACAGACACAGCCCTACCCAGTTGCCCATAAAAAGGAAACGGGCAGTTCTATTGCAGTCTTCTCAGGGTAGCTGCGAGCCATAACTTTTAGGAACTGGTCAACAGTTGTTGAGCGAGGGCGACCTTGACGAGGTAGATTTATAATGCGTTATCTCTAAAAACAACGGATGAATGTTGGAATACTGTACCTACGGTGCATGGAAATTCGTTGAGTAACATGCAATGCTGAGAAAACTTTTGTATGTGAAGTGAAAAGTCGCGTATTGCTACGCTTGAGACGGCCCTTCAAGGCGCACAGACAGGTGGAACGATGTACACAAGGCACTTTGTCCGTTCAAAATTGGAAACACAGCTCGCCCTACTGATTCGTTTACTTTTACCCGCAGTTAGCCATTTTCTGTGGTCAACACAGTATTGAGAAACAGGTATCCGATCAAACAAATTCGAACTGTGCAGGTCATGAGAATGATCCAAATTTTCATTGAAAATTTTAAATAAACTCGGCCCAACAGAGGACATATGACGTCTACAAGAGAGAGGTGGGGCTGACAAAAGTCTGTGATGGAAACGTTGAAAATTAAGAACTGTCACGCAGCCGACGAAAGCTACTATGCAACTAAGCACTATGAAGGTTTCAAAGACGACTTACTGGGCAGAGCGCTCTCTCTTTTGCACCCCACCTAATAGCCCCTACATGAAGATCCCGTTAGTGACCAAAGAAACAAAGTTGGCTCGGGAGCGTGAAGATAATCGTTTCCCCATTTTCCATCTACGCATATAACGGGACGAAACCTCTTGTATATGGTACATTAGTAAAATTCTCACCTATATCCTTTATAACAATTAGCAGAAACACAAGTGCAGCTGAAGCATTTTTTAACATGGATCATACTTTGCTTTTAAACTACAGTAGAAATTAGAGATTAACACAATTTAGGCACTCGCCTATTTTAGTGTATGAAAAATCGAACTATGATATTTTTTCAGATTTTAGCAGAAGTTTTAATCTTGTTTTGCCAAGAGAATTATCTATATTGCGAAGACCAGTATGTCACAACACTTCTCACCCTACATTAACACTCAAAACCTACTCGAGGAATGTGCGTGTCATGGCACTCTTGAGCATGTATTCTTGAACAGTACGTGAGTTTTCCGCCTAAATCAACTTCGGTGACGTTCGTTATGGTAATGTCACCATTTCATTCGACAAACTTCTCATCCCGCAGAGGGCAGGCGGTTACTATGGACAGTCTGGCAGTGTGGATTTGTGATGCTATTACATTGTGAAGCCTACCACTCATCTGTGTGTGTGATCGAATACATACAAAAATTAACTGAATTCTTGGCTCTCTGTTACTTGTTTGTGACCTTTCCATGTCACTCTGCAAACACCTTCCAGCTGAAACACCTGCTGTACGTTAAGTTTTGCTATGCTGTTACGGTCAAGGAGACAGACAGATCTTCTAGGTAGGCTGTAATTTGTCCGGCGATAGAGGGAGGAATTTACAGTTAGGGCAGCACGTCCGACAGACACCATGAATATTACTCCACCATTTCATTTTGCCACCTCTTCGACGTGATTTTATTGAAACTAACGTTATTACCCTTCATTTCATTTCATATTCGCCTCTTCAGTTGTCGACCCAGCGACGAACCACTTATATATTGCCTAAGGTTGTAGATTTAAAAGGAGAGAAGAAAAAAAAAAAAAAAAAAAAAAAAAGAGGAAGCCACCCACCATGTTGTCAATCAGTGCAGACAACAAGCACATTAGACAGACTAGCAGTCCACGCTTAAACCTTACCGAAGTTAAACGTAATTTAGGGCCGCTTGTTATTAATACACAAATCGAACACAAGTAATTAGCTGTAGTCTCATTCGCCATCCTCTCCTACAGTTGGCTTGTTCGGATTTCTTCGTGTAACAACGGGGGGGTCTTTACCCTAGGATGAAAAAAAGAATACGAGATACCCCGTTAATGAGCCGTCTCTACGCACCTGTACGTTTCATCGCAGAATGTAGCATATGCTACTGGTTTTAGTTAAGATAATTCGTTACAATATGGGTGATGCAAACTGAATTGGAGATAACTGAAGTACTGAAACATGCCTCTGCACTGCGAAAGTTTTAATAATTAACACGCGTGACGCAAAACCAGTTCAGAATGTACGGCAGCTTGTGTACCCCACAACAGCAGCCGAAAGAGTCACGTCTTGTCTTAGCTTATTCCTGATACTGTACACTTCAAAAGTTCTCTCTCTCTCTCTCTCTCTCTCTCTCTCTCGCTCGCTCGCTCTCACTGTGTGTGTGTGTGTGTGTGTGTGTGTGTGTGTGTGTGTGTGTGTGTGTGTGTGTTCGCGTGTAAGTGAGGTAGATTGACTGTAAGACACAGACAGAAACCTTTCAGCGTTAAAAGCAAACAAGACTGTAGGAAACTGTTAGCGAACGCGGCCTGTAAACCACCGAAAGTAAAAATAAATGCGTTGTAATTAGTTCCAGTCACGAAATGCCAGGCAAGGACGCTCCTGCATCGTGGGCGCCCTGGCTGGAAGCGCTGACCACTTCACGGAACAAAGCCTCCTTCTTAACACCTTTGTTCGACATCGTGTTTACTTTTCTTTCCAACAGGTTCTAAACGAAGAGAAAAATCTTCAAAAACAGCTGTGGCATCATCTATCTTCGCCAGACGACCGCTGAAATGTGAATAAAGCAAGCTTTCTCGTGGGACATTGAACAGCGACAGAACGCTAAACAAACGAAGAGCGGCTCTTGGCACTGTACTGTGTGGAATGTTTTAATAAGAAAACAAGATCTTACCGGTTGGCCTGAGAAAAACTTATTTACTCCTGCTTCCAGCCTAGATTTACATTCTGTCGACAGGAAGTGTAACCAATGTTTGTTATTAAAGCTTCATGTCAAAATAAGCATAAATCTGTGTTATAAATGTTACTGGATACGTGCTACTATCGTTCTAATCCCATGTTCTAGACTGTCTGAAAGCTTAGCGGGGTTATCAGCCGTTATTCTCTAAAATCTGCAGGAAAGGTTCCGTTATTCTCTAAAATCTCCAGAAAAGGTTCTAGCCTTGATCATACCCACTGCACCCAAGTTACCACAGTGGGGCACTATATCAGTCGAAGAAGGGTAGAAGAAGAAAATCAGCCGCGGCATTACCTAAGGAACGATCCATGATACTGACGGTAGAGCACCGAGGCTGTGGATGAAATGATTTGAAATACAACAGTCAGCCACTTTTTGTATGTTCTGTCTGATCTGAAGAACAACCACAACTGAGGATCATATAGATAAGACTGGGGAATCAACGTCAGTTATAAATGACTATAAGCACGACTAGCTTTGGAAACTATTGCTCCATCATCAGGTGCTACACATCAGGTAGGGTGTGGGATGGACGGGTCGGTTAACCGCAATATATTTATCTCACGCATATGAGACATTTGGATGCGCCGGAGTTGCCAGAGAAACAACTGTCTCGCCAACATACATGAAAAACGAAATTATTAGAGAAAAATAAAATTAAGAAGACCTGCTTTAATTTGTGTGGCACTTATGAACGCGGCAAATGAGGTATATGAGCAAGTTGGGATTGTATTTCCGAAAGTGACTCGTGCTGATATGAGCAAGCGTTCTCTCCCGCGAAACTACGTAAAGAGTAATTACAAACCACAAATGCCATTAACTGCTTCATCAAAGTAAGTATTCAGTTGACAAATTATGTCACATTAAAGTATCAAATAATAGGCTATCTAGTAATTTATCTTATTAAGATTTTCAGTTATCGATGCTGTATGTTGTAGGACATCGTAACTATATATTAATTGAAATGTAAATACCATATTTGAAGGAGTATAATATGCAATATTTTTCTTCGAAAAATTGCTTGCAAAATTCTGGTATGTGTAATACTTGAAATTAATATCAGAATGTCCAGTTTTTGATTTAAACTTATCGTCAGACTTAAAAATGCCGCAGGAAACCTACCTCTTACGACAAGCTTGCTAACACTGTCTCCCTCCGGCCCTGCCATCACAAACCCAGAACAGTGTCTAACCTATGATGCTTCATTGCCGACTATGGCGCCAGTGATATGTGCTGTCGTTAACAGTACAATATTTTCGTTAGTAGCTAGTTTTGTAATGGAAAAAGCTAAAAGGTATTCATATGATGAGGGCTATAAATTGAAAGTAATAGCATACGTAGGAGAACAAGGAAACAGAGAAGCTGAACGGCATTTCGGCCCTCCACCAGTCAAAACTACAAGAAGTAGTGAAGCGGATTCAAGGACACAGTCATAATGGCACTCGAAGTAATGCAAAAATGATTCATATAGACGATCATCATCTAGGGCTACAATGGAACTTTACAGACTTCAGAGTAGAGTTGGTTGGTGCTACACGTTTATGAAGCGTCATGGGCCAAAATCAAAATATTATCTTTACATCGCTTTATTATGCAACACCGAAAGAAAACCAATGTGGAAGCCAAATAGCGAATATGGACAGAATTCCTCTCACATTTGACGTGCCAAGTAACAGAACTGTTGTCATGAAAGGTGTTAAAACTGTAAGTATAAAACAAGTGTACACGAAAAAATGTACTAAACTGTTGTCCTTTCATGTTTTGCTGACGGTACTAAATCTAGTAATCATTTTCAAGCGCAAAATAATGCCAAAACCCTCTAAAATACCGCCAGGTGTCGTCGTTCCCGTACATGACAAGGGTTGGATGGGTGACGCTGTTATGAAATTAGGGATTACCAGAGTGAGAGAGGGAAAGAAAGGTGCTTTATTGAAGAAGAGTTCTCTTCTTGTGCTAGATCAGTTTAGTAGTCCTTCAAAAACTCTGTGAAAGAGTAATTGTGACAGGGAATACAGAGCTTGATGTTATTCCGCGAGGACTTGCTTCACTATTGAAACCTCTTGATGTCTCGATAAATAGAGCATTTAAAGTCTATGTGAGAGAGGAATGGAACAAATGGATGAGGGATGAAAACCAACATGAATTCACGCCGAAGGGAGCTTTAAGACAATCTAAAAAATGTCAGTGGATGAAACAGTCGTCGTCAAGAGTGAGTAAAGGTATTACTGTTAACCTTTCAAGAAGTGCGGCATACGTAATGCTCTCGATGGCAGTGAAGACCATCTTATGCACGATGAGGACGAAGAGGAGGAGGAAGAGGACGAAGAGGAGGAGGAGGAGGAGGACGAAGAGGAGGAGGAGGAGGACGAAGAGGAGGAGGAGGAGGAGGACGAAGAGGAGGAGGAAGAGGAGGACGAAGAGGAGGAGGAGGAGGAGGACGAAGAGGAGGAGGAGGAGGAGGACGAAGAGGAGGAGGAGGACGAAGAGGAGGAGGAAGAGGAGGAAGAGGACGAAGAGGAGGAGGAAGAGGACGAAGAGGAGGAGGAAGAGGACGAAGAGGAGGAGGAAGAGGACGAAGAGGAGGAGGAAGAGGACGAAGAGGAGGAGGAAGAGGATGAAGAAGAGGAATAAGATGAAAGAGAAGAATAAGAAAAAGATGAAGAAGAAAGTTCAGATAACGATTTTCAGGGATTCTTAAGATCAGTTCGATTTTATACACTAAATATCTTCTTTAGTCTGGCTTTGCAATCTAATAATAAAAATGATAACATGTTATTTAAAAAAAAATGCTTAAAAATTCAAAGTTCCCAAGCCAGATGTTAACTAAAATAAGATTTTAATTCATGTGACAATGTTTTGTTTTGAGCGTAAATAGAGAGAGCTTTTTTATTTGGTCTGCAACGAAAGAAATTTGCTGATAAATGGCTAGTTTGTACTTAAGAAAAGAAATCAAACAATCCACTGCTTGTGCTTCTGTAGTTGGCCAGAAGAGTCGCTAGTGCAGCGTAGCCGCAGCGGCAGAGAGCGCGGCGCTGCGGCTGACGGGTCAACTACGTCGCGGACAGGAACTGGGCAGCTATTTCTGTGATGCCTCGAGGGAGAAAGTTGCGCCCCTGCGTCCAGTAGGCCGGAAGGGCCAGTGGGGCGCGCAAATTCCATGAGGGACCCTTCAAGCGAGGGTCGGCCTGCCGGCCACAAAACGCCACAGCCAAACTGAAGGCGCTTCTCCAGAGCCACCCACCGCCAACGCAGGCACCGGAAACTCGCGGAACGACACTTCCGGTACTCGCTACCCCCGTAATTTAGTTTCGGAGAGTATGTCTCTGACGAACTGGTAGCTAAGGTTCCCTCCCACGCTTGCTTATTTACTTACGTTCTAGAGCTATTATCTTTGTGTAGCATACTCATTACAAACAAATTAGCGAACTTTTCTGTCATTCAAGTTATCGTCGGTGAATATTTTTCGCCTGTTAACCTCTATATTCTGCAAACCATTGAAGTGGATGGTGGAAGGTACTACCCACAGTTACATGTATTACGGTTTAGGGAGTGTGGGGAGAATGATTAGATTACTTAAATGCTCTATGCACACTGTAATTTGTCTAATCTTGTGTTCACGATCCTTAATGAGGTGGCTCGTACGACGTATTCCTAATTCCTCACTGAATACAGTTTCTTGACACTTTGTAAGTATGCTTTAAAGGGATGCTTCGTATCTCTCTTCCAGCAGTGGCAGTTTAGGTTTGTCACCGTCTCATCGTTGCTTTCCCATGATCAAACAAACCTGTGATCTTTAGTACTACTCTCCTTGCATATATAGAGCGACTCTGTTCTATTCGCTGTGACTCGCTTTCATTTCAAAATTTTAAACGTAATACGCGGCTATCATTGTTTTTAATGCCTCAGTTTGTATATGAGTACGTTATCATTGCTGCGAATGAAGTGTTTTTTCAGTACTTTTTTCTTTAGCTGATGAACGGAATGGATTAGAGACTCTGTTTGTTTCGTACATAATATTGGAGTATGCGATGCATCACCTGTCTAGACCCAACTGATTACCTTCAGGCTGCATTCCAACCACTGTTGTCGGTGTATATTGGAACAGCGTCAAAAAATGCATACAAGTAACATGAAACTTATGGAAGATTCAGTGTGAGGTATGATGCTGGATGATCAGGTTGTTATAGAAACTGTGCCTTTCGTGAATGTGAGTGTGTGAAATCTTATGGGACTTAACTGCTAAGGTCTTCAGTCCCTAAGCTTACACACTACTTAACCTAAATTATCCGAAGGACAAACACACACACCCATGCCCGATGGAGGACTCGAACCTCCGCCGGGACCGGCCGCACAGTCCATGACTACAGCGCCCCAGACCGCTCGGCTAATCCCGCGCGGCAGGTGCCTTTAGAACGGTCGTATTAGGCACGTACATAATGAGCTTTAAATGAAAGTTGAACTACGTACATCGCTAGTACCTCAAGGCAGACTATGATGTTGTGTCAAACCGTGACCTGAAACCCTATCAATGTCTTTTGCATAAAATATTTTATCAAATGGACCAACCGTCCACGTCCGTTGGCCGATTCGAATGTCCAGTCTGCTTGTTATTCTGCCCTATATTACAGCGTCGTTTGACAGGGACGAACTGGGTGTGGTGGATGATTACTGCACGCTGGAAGTAGATAAGCATAGCAACGTTACCGGCATTCAATGGAAAGAAACGATGGTATTGCGGAACTGCAACCGTATGAGGTGCCTACTGTGGCGCCTGGCTGGAACAGACCCATGCAACTGGTAAACAACGAAATATCCCTAGAGAGAGAGGCAGGGGCACCATCAACACGGAAAACAAGGACACTATAGCTGTCTCTCCAACACCTGCAGACCGTTGGAACACTGCTGAATGATATCAAGATTCCAGTGCGGCAGGGACCGTGTGGCTGTATTGGTTCTCACGCGATACATCTGACGGCAAACGTAAACCGATTCCAGCTGTTACTGCCTCTCACTGCAAACTAATCTAGCCCGAGTGTCCACAACTCTTCTGCTGACGCTACGAAGACGACTGAAGGAACGTTACAGATCACGTTTCTCAATATCATACTCGTTACAGATAAAGCGCTTTCTTTAAAAGGACAAGATTGGAAAATGAACTGCCATATCCCTTTCGTCCTCTAAAATATCATACTGGTACTCATACGGCATTTAACAGCCTTTTCTCGCGAATGTGAGTAGAGTGCATCTCAACCATTGTGCAACGTCGCATGGTTGAATACAGGAAACCCGCCTCTGTCAGAAGGTGAATTTCAGGTCATTGCAAATCCTACAAAGCGTGTGAGCTATCTCCCTCTTCAAAATTCTCAAGCGTATCACTTTTCCTTCCTGCTACTATTTTTCCGGAAATTTGCTAATCTCTCACTTTGGTTTTCGCCAAGATCCAATACCTTTATATTCAAGTGAGACTTTGTTCATCCCTCCTTATTAAGTACGCGGACAGTTCCTCCACGGTCCATCTACTGCTCGAACAGCGCAACAAGCAGCGCGCAGCCTTTAAGCGGCAAGCAAGGGCGCCAGCCAGGGTCGAAACCTTGTGCAGACTGCCCGAGTGTGGTTAATAAGCTGCTTCTACGCTCTTGTATTAAACGACGAGCTAGGTACCAACTTAAATCACGAAAATACGAATACACGCACACCATACGATGTTATACTATTGCGCACAGTACTTCCCTCCGCTGGAACAAATGACGACTATGGTAAAATAAAGGCACCCGCTACATCTCTGGAATACAAGTAATTCACAAACCGTGGATGGGCGGTAGCTCAAACATCGCACAGTCTCATTTCAGGTTCAAATGATGAAGAAGAAGAAGAAGAAGAAGAACAAAACGAAAGAACAATCGTTCGGGGCAGAAAAAGAAAGCAGCATCGCATTACTAAACGTTAATGCGTCCTGTAATGGTGGGGACGAATGTCGCTGTTGATTGTTTGCTGCCTTTGATCCCGAAGTAATCTCAGGTTCCACCCTACTTATAGTAACGTCATCAACCCGTTGATGGCGTCTTCAAAGTTCTTTGCTAAGTCCCATTCCTCAGTGCCCTTGTTCAGCAGTCAATTGGCACTGGGCCCGTCTTGGCAGCCTCTTCCCATATTACATCAGCTTGTGCGTATACAGCAGGCGGAACCGTATCTACTGCTAAAACATTCTCCACCGTCGTTCAATCACTTACGTAGTATCCAACAGTCCATATCGCTCTGCCTGAAACCATCGAAAACACCTGCCACTCAAGTAAGACCATTTGTGAACTTCCTAATCGAATTGTGTAAATGTTGGAAGTAAGTTGACGCTGGTCCTGTCCAAGTACAATCGCCACCTTAGCACTAATATAGTGACTAATGTCCGCTCTGCAGACTCCAGCATTTACCACGACAAGTTAACATCATATACAACCTAACTCCCTCTCTGATTACAACAACACACTATTTCAAAGTTTTGTATTAAATTTAGTTATTAAAAAGAATATAAAACGAAACTTCCTGGCAGATTACAACCGTGTGCCGGATCGAGACTCGAACTCGGGATCTTAATAAGCTGCTTCTACGCTCTTGTATTAAACGACGAGCTAGGTACCAACTTAAATCACGAAAATCACGCTCTACTCTCCAGCTACCTCGTGCGTCACCTTGCGGCGTTATCGCAGGAAAACAACGCCTTCCCTGTTATGTTCGTAAGTGGTCAACAGGAAATGTCGCATTGGACAACGCCGCTTCGAAGGATGAACACGATACGAGAACATATCTGTGTCTCAAAACCTGTTCGCCTAAATATTATGACATACACATATTTGAAACCGTCTTTTTAAGCCCATCATGTAACACTAAAATTTAACACAGTATTCCATTAAAAAAAGATGGCCTCATATCTCTGTAATAAAAACTAGTACAAACATGAAATGTGATGTATTCAAGTAGCCCATGTCCCTACAATTCACTGTCCAAACGGAATCTTTGTATCTATTACGGTTGGGGAGGTACAAGGGGTGTTATGACTTAGCTGCCTCACCCTGTATATCGCTTAAGGTGAGTCCAAAACCTCAGTAAAAATTGTGAACGTGCTCTGGTGCCTGAATAATCCTCTCATTTGGAAACTGAGAAGACTGCTTCCTTAAGACAGCAATAATTCCTAAGGGACAAGAGTTTCAGGTGCGACGTTGCTTCATACAGCAATACCTACTACTGCGGACGAACTTCATAGGGCGAGAGCCCTGAGCTCAGTACGGTTGTTTCGCAGTTGCTGACACATATTACTTCATAACTCTGTGGCTTCCACGTCTTCATTGTTTCTTATGTAATTAATGTCATGTCAATATCCAGATCATTAGAACCAGAATACTAACGAGAGTGGACGTGGTTAGGAAACGAAGTGGGTGAAAAGAATCGAAAAGGAATGAATCTGCTTCTAGGGTAGAGTGACTTAGAAAAGTCGCGGGATATGATGTCAGTTTAGCTGAAGTGACTGAATCCTGGAGACGATGCGTAATAGCTCAGGCCATGACGAAGGAAGAAAATACTACATCGATTCACATAGTTACGAATACCTTCAAGACGAGTCGCCTTCAGAGTGGAGGCCATGACGTAATTCGCGCGGTACTGACTGATAAAGGCAGTAAGGACATTGCGGAACACTAGGTCTATTTGGCCGTTTGTACGGCGTGTCCCACCGCCACGGACGAGCAGCGAGCCGTTACTCGCAGGATCATAGTTTTTCCAATGACTAAATCCGCTGTCTATCCTACCGTATTGACAATGGCGTTGTTTTCATGATGTCCAAACACCTATAGAGCCGGTGTTCCGGCAAATTTTAGCTCCCATGGGTGTGCCGGACTTCGATTAGCAGGAGGCGCTCATAGACCTTGCTGGGAGGGCTACTCGGCCTGTAGTGCTGCGGGAATAGAGGGCCTTTCCCTGGTTTGTGTATCGCGACCACTTCCGCATGTTTCCAGCAAGCTGGGAACTCGCGGGAACGAGTAATCTCGTTGAGGACGTTCGCGAGGTGTGTGATCACCGAGGGTGGGAGGTTTTTGACTAACTGATTGGTGACACTGTCATATCCTGGCGCCTTTTTTTGTGGGGAGGGACCTAATTACTTTTGCCACGTCTTCGGGGGCGAAAAGTGTGGGTTCGTCTTCTGGGACCTCCTCAGCATTGAGGAAGACAGCCAGCTGACGACGGCTACTACTTCATGCTCTTCATCCTGGGGTTCTGCAGCCTGAAACTGCTTCTCGCAGGAGTCGGCGAGGGCGTTGGCCGTTTCAGCATGACTGTAGGTCAGTCCCCGATCGCCGTGCAGCGGCGGCATCCTAGCGCGTCTTTTTGTGAATTGCTTGGTTGCTTGCCATAGTGTGTGATTGTCTATTTTGAGAGCTGTGAGGCGATTTTGCCATTGCTGGTTTCTGTGCTCACTGAGCGCTACCTTCAGCTCTCTCTGTAGACGATTGAGCAGCCTCCTGGTGGCTTGGTTTATGGCGACCTTCCACTCTTTTGCCACCCTGTTCTCATGGCGAAGTTGAGTTAGCAGGTGTTCCTGGAGCTGTATTTGCTGCGGCGGGCCATCCCTTTGTGGAGGGGTGGCCTCTTCTGCTGCCTGCAAGATGGTACCTGTTAGGTCTTGTAGCGCTTGTTCCACTGTTTCGGCAGTAAGTGGCGGAGCGCAAGCGATATCAGAGGCGACAGTTTCTCGGTATCGCTCCCAGTCTGTACGTTTGTAAGACGTCTGGTACCGTGGGAGTGCTACCCATTCTCCTACATCGACCTCTAGAATCACTGGGTTGTGGTCGGAGGACATTCTGTTGACTGTCCATGCGGCCACAAACCCCGCGATCCTCCTAGTGAGAGCTATGTCTAACACGTCGGGCCTGCCTCCATTTTTTGAAAAATGCTCGACCAGACCCCATCCCCAGTGGTGGATGCGCGCTAGTTGTTGCAGTTTGGCGACTGCTCTGGAGGTTACTCTAGAATTCCAAACAGGGTGTTTGGCATTGAAGTCGCCCCCTATTATGAGTTTGCCTTCAATTTGCCCTGGAGCAGCTACGTCTCCCTCATCTATCTGGTCTTGTGGGGGTCGGTAGATTGCAACATTTATTAGGGGTCCGGTGGCAGTGGTTACTTCTGCCGCCACTGCTTCGATTTTATTGGTAGCTGGTAAGAATACCTAGTCATCAACAAGTGTCAGCGTGCGAACCATTCCATGAGATGTTATCGATATAGGCTTTCTGAACCGAAGGCCCACTCGTGTACCCTTGACTGCACGACACACACCTTTATGCCTTGCCTGGGCCCGTCGGCACCGACATTGGACTGTCGATGACTGGAAACGTGTTGCCTGGTCGGACGATTTCCGTTCCAAATTGTATCGAGTGGCTGGAAATGTACAGGTGTGGAGACAACCTCGTGAATCCATGGACCCTGCATGTCAGCAGGGTTCTGTTAAAGCTGGTGGAGGCTCTGTAATTATGTGGAGCGCATGCTGTTGGAGTGATATGGGTTACGTGATACGCCTAGATACGACTCGTGACAGGCGACACGTACGTAAGCATCCTGTCTGATCACCTGCATCCATTCATGTCCTTTGTGCATTCCGACAGACTTGGGCAATTCCAGCAGGACAATGCGACACTCCACACGTCCGGAATAGCTATAGAGTGGCTCCAGGAACATTGTTCTGAGTTTAAACACTTCCGCTGGCCACCGAACCCGCCAGACATGAATATTACTGAGCATATCTGGGATGACTTTCAGCGCGCTGTTCACAAGAAATATCTACCACATCGTACAGTTACGGGTTTATAGACAGCCCTGCAGGATTCATGCTGTGAATTTCCACCGGCACTACTTCAGACATTAGTCGAGTCCATGCCACGTCGTGCTGCGGCTCTTCTGCGTGCTCGCGGGGGCCCTACACGATATTAGACAGGTGAACCGGTTTCTTTGGCTCTTCAGTATATATGGAAGTTGCAAATGAAATGAAAATAAAGCAATAATAATAATAATAATAATAATAATAATAATTAAGAAACAAATAAGAATTGCACCCCCTCACAGCGAGGAAACGTGTGTATGTCTTTTGACAACCGCTACCACAGTTAAGGGAAACTGTTGGACGAAGACTGGTGGGGAAGAGGCAGTCTGCAGCCAATGCTGGTTTAACACATGGCGCGTGGGCAGCATTATAATCTGACTAATGTCTTTGTGGAGCGTATCCCTGAGGACTTGCTTACGAATTCATATTTGGACATAATTTCCATCCGGAAATTCATGGAGACTGAGAAGTCACCATCCGAGAGTACTGTTTTCAGCCCTCTTCGCTGCTTTGGATGTTGCCAAAAGGCAATTGTTTGGATTTTAGCAGACGGTCATAATAATGGGAAAGGTGGCGATGGAGTTTGTACGGCTGCAGGTATAGCCAAATCCGCTACGGTCACCTGGAATAACTTGACGATTGCCCGGTACAGAACTGTTTGGTATCAGCCTGAATCCGATGTGCTGACCGATGGCGCGGTCCCCCTTCCGTAGCGCTACAGAGCAGACAACAGTGGCGAAGCCTATCAGGAGATCTTCAACGTAAGCAAGAAGGGCAGGGGCCGTATTTTTAGGCGTGGAAACCAGGTCGGGTGGGCGCCGGGTGACGCGTCAGACGCGTGCAGCGTGCAGTTCAACAACCCCAGGGTGGCCGCTCCGCGCCTCGCCGCGCCGCGCCCCGCGACGCCATATTGATCGGCCGCTGGATGGCTGCTGCAGTTCCAGCTCCAGCTCCAAAGCCGGCTCCAGGTCCAGCCCGGACACATGGGACCGGCAGCGCAGCGTACCACACCGCGCACAACCCCCCCCCCCCCCCCCCGCACCTGCCCCCCCCCCCCTCCCGTGCGTCATGCAACTACTGCCGTGACCTGCCTCCACTGACACTTCGACGCTGCTGTCGCGCGCAGCTGCGGCGTAATATGTATCTTAACGCGTGGAATATGTGTCCCTGCCAACACTGACATGAATCGCTGGTCACTAAAGAATATTAAATCAGTGATTACGGCAATTGTGAAACCTCTCCCATTTGTAGTCTTTCCAGTCAATTTAGGAAGGTATCTGTGTAGCCTACTGCATTGAAGCAATGAATCTCTCTAATTATTGGAATACGGAATAGTATACATGTCCTCATTACATTCATTTCAAATTCAGGGAATATTAACAAATGAATTCATTGAAGGCCCCCAACGACATTTCAAAAATAATTTCAGGTTTAACGCTTTGTCATTGAATTGGACCCTTTCTGGTAGGCAGTTACACGAGACAAGAATGTAAAGCTCATATTAATTATGGGGAAAGAAGAACCTGTTGCCTTATCCATTTACTTTCTTAGAACATTCTTATCTGAAACCATAATATGAAGTATTTAATTCCTAATTAGCCTTGTGGCACCAGACAGGCCGACGGAAAATAAAATTAGCTCTTTTGTTACAAACGAGAACTTAAAATAATTCGATTATGGCGGTCGTAACATATTAACACCGCCAAAACACTGAAAAAGTTTCTGAAATACTACATGCTCGCATTACCTTTACCAAGCATGTCGTAAATGATCTTGGATTATCAAAGAGATGGCGTTAATGTAGACAAGATCTCACAATTTTTCGGAAGTATTGCTGTTAAATGAAGCCGCTCTTTCTTTCAAATACGTACATTCAATTTCTAGTTTGTTGAAATAGTCTAGACAGTCTAGATCCCAAATGTTCGTGAATAGCTGACAAAATTGAATTACGAAATGTGAGAGAGGGTAAAGTACTCAGTTTTGAAAGTGTATCAGGGAAGAGTATATGAGAGTTTGGTTCGACAATCAATCACTCTTCTCCTTCGTTTCCTATCGTTAAGAAGAGAGTTGAATAAACTGTGATGCGTGTGCATCCACTGAAGGTGGTAGAAGCTCAAAAGATCCAAAACCTGCACAAAAGACGACACTGTGGCGAAAATTCAAAACGACTGCTGACTGGAGGTAGGGGAGCTCTTAGACAGTGCAAAGATTTCGACCAACTGTGTCCAATACATTTTACCCAAATATTTTGACAAAACTAATTTTTTCCACTCAATGGGTTCCACATTTGTCAACCAGCGTCTAAAAACAAACTCGAATTAAGGATATTTAATAGCATTTAGACTTCGTTAGGAACAACTTCCTTGAGTTTCCACATCTTCATACTAAATGGTTTAGCATAACATGACTGACGAAGCAGCTGTCTAGACAGTGGCTGAGGAAAGGTGGAATTGAAAAGTACTTGAAACTAGGGAGTTGGAAGTATAGTGAACCTCTCTTCTTACCTATATGAGAGTGATGGGTCACACTAGCTTGCGTCCGGCGTCGATGTGCTCTGCAAATAGGTCTTCGTTCTCATCCGATCACATTAGCAATGGTGCCCAGGTGAACATTTATTTCATGAGGAATTTCTCAGGTACCATGTATGAAAGGGATGTCACCGCCTCATGCTTGCGGGACCCGAATGGACACCTGTACGTCACTTCACAGGGGAGTGCCGGAGCATCCCGACGTCTGGGAGTGTGTGCAATAGCCTCCTGCGCAGTCCAATGGACGGGAGGGGGGGGGGGGCTGGTGGTGTCTGCGTACTTCTTTTGCGTGTCTGTTGCATTATTTTGTGAGTGGGTCTGTAGGCTGTACTACACATTATTTGGACAGTTTAAGAGTTGATTACGTGTCTGCACATCAGTGTATTGAATTATTTAGGAGTAGTTTGCATGTCTGTAGCGAAATTACTTCGATAATTTAGGAGTTGTTTGCATGTCTGCAGAGCGTTATTTAGGAGTAGTTACACGTCTGTGGGCTGTGTGGTCTGGCCCCAAGCATGTCACAGTGTGTGTTTTGTATCACTGTGATACATATACTACCTGTCAAAATCCCTCCCTAACTAAATTGTTCCAAAATAAATAAATTACACTCCTTCCTTATGCTCTCCAACAGCCCAGCGCACACTGAGTCATTTTCCCCTCCAGGCAGCCATCTTGGGTTACATCATGGAATGGATGACAGCACCCTCTGGTGGTGGTACTGTGTACTAGGCCATTTGGACTCCACACAACGTGGTGAACACACTGTTTCCCACCATTTCCCTCATCCCAGACTGTCGTCTTAGATTATGTCACGGAACGAACGATGGTGCCCTCTGGTTGCAGTACTGTGTACTAGGTCAGCTGGACTCAGGACCCCATGGCGAGCACACTGCATGGTTGTAGTGCCTCAGTTGTTTAAATAAAGACTGGTGCATGATTTCTAGAGTTGACAATTAACAGGCATGTTTGCAGGGTTTTCTAGATGGATTATTATTTTGACTATTTACGAGTTATTTGGGTCTCTGGACATAAATATATTTCATTATTTTACGAGTGTTTTGCATGTCTGTACGCTGTGCAATGCATTATTTTGGGTGTCCACAATTAGCCAGCGCGTGTGCAGAGCATTATACATGGGTTAGCGCGTGTGCAGAGCATTATACATGGGTTATTTAAGAGTACTTTGCATGTCTGTATGCTGTGGGGCGTGACTCCAAGCATGTCAGAGCGTGTATCACTGTGATAAATATACTCGATCCCTAAATAAATTGTTCGAAAATAAAGTACACTCCTTCCTCTCTCCAGCAGTCCAGCACAGGCTGAGTCCTCTCCCAGCTATTTCCTAGGAACAGGTAGCTTAGGATAGTGGAGGTAGCACAACTGCCTATCTTTCCCACCTTTGTCTTAGGTTAGTACAGGTATCTGTGGTGTGTTACATTGCTGTGATGGAATTTGAACTTCCCACCAATCCATAGGAAAAGGTGGTAGTAGGGTGACTTAGATTAGTGGAGGTTGCCGAGCTGCCCTGTCTTTCCAGCCATTTTCTTAGGTTAGTAGAGATACCCCAAGTGACAAATTTTCCCACCAAAATACAAACTTGGCACCAGTTCATAGGACAAGGTGGCGGTTGGATGACTTAGGTTAGTGGAGGTAGTCCACGTGATCTATCTTCCTGTCGATTTCTTAAGTTAGTAGAGGTAACCATTGCATATTGCATTATCCTGATGGAATTTGAACTTTCCGCCATTTTCTGGGGGGAGGGGGTTAGGTTAGTGGGGGTAGCCCAATTGACCTAACTTCCCGGCAAAATCTGCCATCCTGGATGACGTCATCGCCGCCATCTTCGATACATCTGGCTACAACGGAAAGTGGTGCAAAAACAGCTTTTCCCCAATACTTGCATACTCATCACCAGGGGGTAT
The DNA here is from genome assembly GCF_023898315.1 of Schistocerca nitens. Lineage (NCBI taxonomy): Eukaryota > Metazoa > Arthropoda > Insecta > Orthoptera > Acrididae > Schistocerca > Schistocerca nitens. The sequence goes on along the minus strand of NC_064618.1, from coordinate 692,021,767 downwards.
TATTCTTGATAACTGGACAGACTGAATAACACTGCTTAAGCTAAATGTCCATGCACAGAAGAAAGTTACATCACTATCACTGATATGATACTAAAAGATTTGTGTCTCGATATGCTTCAACATCTGCTGTGCGTTCTGGAATGGCTCCCAGAGATTATTTTTTGCTCTCAAGCCTAAACGAGTATACAAGTGAATATCTAAGTGAGTGGAAACCCACATAAAACGACGAGGTTGAAGCTGAGACAAATGTTTATTTTGTGCATTTAGACTAATCTTATCTAGAGATGTCAAAATCCGATGAACCAAATTTTATCGATTTACGAAGCGAGTGTTGAAAAGATAAATTCTCATAAAGTTTATGTCTCATTTTTCCAATTACTTATCAAGCCTCTCGTACAAATGCTTCAAACAAGCGTTTAATCACTTTTCCACCTATTAAAAACCGACATTGGAACACCTTCACAGTCTGGGATGGAGAACCTTCGTTACGTCTGCTCTCTTGACATTTTATCTTCGACCGTTTATCTTGTGCTCTCTGTGTCCGAGGTATTATTTCAACATTAAATAAAAGCTACAGTCAGTTGTTATGCAATTTGCACCGTGCTGTGGATACCCTGAAATTTCAAACGAGGGACTAAAACAACCGTGCCACCTTGCGCTGTGCGCAACATGCTGCCTCTCGCAGTACTCGAGCTATGCACGGCAGTATGTTTCGTCGTTTGTTCTATACAGCCCAACACAGTTTCTGTTCCTTATACATTATCTGATAGCCACGATTCGGAACATTCTTATTTTGCACAATGGTGCTATTCCTTTGGATTCGCTTACTCTCAGCTGCATTCATGCTTTGGCCACCATAATGTAATCCTGAAAATCGTCTCCGTGTCCAGTCACAGAACGAACTTTACCCTTGGTGAGTTGTGGAGTCTAGAATGTTATTTTAAAATCACTTTTGAAATCATTAGAGCGCAAACGAAGTCCAGTGAGCAACAGCACATCCTCATGCACACAAAGAAATAACTAAAAACTAAATTAAACTCCTCCCGGACAGGCCATGAAGGCCCAACGGGACCGACCGGCCGCCGTGTCATCCGCAGTCCAAAGGCGTCACTCGATGCCGATATGGAGGGGCACGTGGTCAGCACACCGCTCTCCCAGCCATGTGTCAGTTTCCGAGACCGGAGCCGCTACTTGTCAATCTAGTAGCTCCTCAGTTTTCCTCACAAGGGTTGCGTGCAGCCCGCTTACCAACAGCGCTCGGCTGACCGGATGGTCACCCATCCGAGTGCTAGCCCAGCCCGACAGCGCGTAACTTCGGTGATCTGACGAGAACCGGTGTCACCCCAGCGGCAAGGCCGTTGGCCAAAGATATATCTACAGTGCATCAAACTGTACAAAAACAATAGATGCTGGGCTTGGTTACCACAGTAAAAAGGACTCCGACAGAGTAGGACGACTTCTACGCCACTAGCAGCAGCTGACGCTCGCCAGTAAGTCTTGTGACTAAAATGGATCAACTGAAAACGGTTGCTGTCTGGTTTTCACGTCGAGTACAAAAGAGAAGGCGCAATAGAAGTCATTAGATACAGCTTATCAACAAATTTCATGACTGCGAAACAGTTTTTCATGTTCTTTAGCGAAAGTTTCTGCAGTACTTCCTAATATCTGTTACCTCCTCTGAAGGACTACAAAACAACACACACGTATCAAACATGAAGACAAATATACGACCACCATACAGCTACGAGAACAATTGTCACGGAGCGAGTAAACATGCCTATGGCTAAATATGCTGTATCGATGATCTTCCAATACGATTACGCTTATGGCCTAATTAGAAACACACCAAAGCGCCTAGTTGAAAAATAAAATAAATAAGTGATCAAGAAGGAAAATTATTTTGACTAGTTACATCCCGATCGCGGACTCGTGAAATGGTTCTATGTCACTTATTAACAGAAGTATGTTCCTGTGACTGACACACGATCCCTGATCGTACCACCGTTCTGAATATTTTCGTACACCACAGTGGGAGTTCTGCCGCCTAGCAGCATGTCCCGGTAGACGACTGCTCTCTTGTGAAAGCGGCTTTGGCGTCCATTGAATGTCCTCCTAGTGAGTGCTTTGTTGGTCACTTCATGGAGAATCATTTAGAAATTGTCTTCCTGTGTGAAGTTTACGTCACTGAACGACGACGTTTATGTTACGGAATGAGTTCAAACATTTATGTCTTTTATCGTGAATAGGCCTACATATTATCTTGCAGGAGCTAAACCTAGATGGCTAGTATAGTGATATCTACCCATAATTGTACTTCTATTAAGATTATACTTCCACGTCATTTCATTTCACTATTGGTTTTCTTTGTAGGCATTACGTGCTACTGCACTACGAAAAATTTTGCCCTATATTTTCTCCAATGAGTAACTAGAACGTTAGTTACCAAGTGACTCACCAAGAAGAACGTTCAGGTAGGATCCATGACAGTCGTTACAGTTTCTTGCGAACTTATTTACCTGAAACAAGAAGAAAGTAATTTGGTGATGGCGCAAATTTTCTGCAGAATCATATTAAAACACTGTTATGTTTGGCCTGACATATTCAGAAATGTTTATCTTTAAACGAGGGTGTTTTCGACTATGTAGGCTTAGAACTACTTAAACCTAACTAACCTAAGGACATCACACACATCCATGCCCGAGGCAGGATTCGAACCTGCGACCGTAGGTGTCGCACGGTTCCAGACTGTAGCGCCTAGAACCGCTCGGCCACCCCGGCCGGCTAAGTGACTGCAAATAACTTTAAAACGGCCAAATTTTATCCTGTTGTCAATAACCATTAAACCGACACAAATATTTGTTTCTGAAACACCATCTTAAAGAGCAATGACTTTTTGCCTTTTATATAGGGTGGTATCCCTTGAATGAGAAATCACTTCTAAAGGCGGAAAAACCTACTACAGGTCAACGGCAAAGAAAGCGAAAGGCAAGGAGTAACTAACGCATTGAACACCATGTGGTATCTCTAGTTCCACTGGAAAAACACACCACACCTACAAATCTTATCTTAGGGTGGGAACTATCCCAGGAAAACAGTGTGCTGAGGGGATTAAACAAGGAGGACTGATGACTGGAACTTGGAATGTGAGAACAATGAACAAGTAAAATAAACTGGAAAAGGTGAAGGAGGAAATTAAGAGATATACCAACAGCGTTTTAGGTCTCTGTGATGTGCTATGGGAAGGAGAAGGAGAGTTGGTTTTAAGAGAGACTAAGACGATTTACATAGGAGGAAACCATAGAGGAGGAGGAATAGGCTTACTGCACAAGAAGTATCTGGATGAAAACATAATCAAGACAGTGACACGATGATAACAATGAAGACACTGAGTGACTCGGTAGATATGTTATTTGTTCAAATACACATGTCTACATCGGAAGCAGATAAGGAGGGGTGGACAACGTATATCAACAGTTACAAGAGGAGTTTGAAGAAAATGGAAAATGTCAAATAAGAACAGTGATGATGGGAGATTAAAACAGAGAGAGATGTAGGCGTGGAAATATTGTTGGAGATCATAGACTAGGACACGGAATGAAAGTGGAGATCAACTGTGAAGGTTTTTGCACGCAGCGGAAGCTAATAATGAGTACTGAAGAAAACAAAGATCTATGGAAGGTATAAATGGAAGACCTAATCATTCAGTATTAGTCTTACAAGGTGAACAAGAATCTGACAAAAATCAATGGGACATTATGATAAAAAATGGGAGGTGGAAAAAGCTTCCAAGATCTTAAGGAATGGACAGCGATGGCTGTGATAAAATGCCATCTGAGGCACTGGATGCCTGTGGGAATGCTGCTTTAACTAGAACTACGAATCCGATCAATAAATATATGATGCGTATATCTGGCTAATGGTTCTCTTATCCAAAGAAGCGCAATGCCAATCAACCTGAATATTATAGGACAATTAGTTTTATATGCCATGTTACCAAGGCTGTGATCAGAATAGCGCTAAGAAGAGTACAGGAGATCAGTTCGGATTTAGAAAAGGAAGAGGGACCAGAAATGCAATGAGGTGTGAGTACGATATCAGCCAGATTTTTTTGAACTGAACAGAAAAGTGAATCTTGAGTTTGTAGACTGGGATAAAGCATTTTACAGAATTGAGAGGTGTATGCTGTTGGAGATTCTGAAAGGTTTGAAGGTTGATAAAGCAACTCTATACGGGACAGAAAGTGGTAGCTCGACTAGAAGGAGATGAAACTGAAGAAGTGGGTAGTGGAAGAGATGTTAGACAGGGTTGCTGTATGTCACTTTTCAATATATACGCTGAAATACTAATCTCTAAGATCATGGGAAAAAAAAATCAGAAGGTCTCGCAGGAGGAGGAGAACGAATAAAAACCGTTAAGTTAACTGGTGATATGACTGTGCTAGCAGAGATGGAATGATGGAGAAAAATGTAAGTGTGGGTGAAGACTTTGAAATGAATCTGAACATTTGTAAGACCAAAGGGATGAAAATCGGAAACGAAGACGACATGGCAAATGTATCACTGGATAGAGTGGTGTAGAACAGATGAATTCATTTCGGTATTTAGGAAGCTTGATAACTTCCAGCATAAGATGCACAGAGGAAGTGAAACGCAGAATCTCCATGATAAAGAGTGCTTTCTGGAGATTGAAAGGTTTGCTGACAGCCAAAAGCATTCCCGTTACACTTAAGAGTAAAGTTCGCCAAAAGTTGTGTGTGGAGGTGGTCTCTTACTGTCCTGAAACGTGCAGAGTTAGAAAGAAAGAACAAAAATATTTAGAAAGTTTTGAAATCTGGTTATGGGGAAGAGTGGAGGAAGTGGAATTGGCCGACAGAAATATGGAGCAGGTACTGAGTAGGGTAGGAGAGGACAGGAACAAGATGAGGGTGATACCGAAGACGAAAATATCTTGGATGGGACACAAATCACATAGGAATGGCCTACTACAGAGAATCATACACAGAAAAGTAGAAGGAAAAAAAAAAAAGAGGAGAAGAAGATCTGGAATGGAAAGTCTTGTGCAGGGAGGAAGAAGTTACAAGCAAATGAAGGAGAATGTTCAAGACACAGAAAGACGGAGAACGTCCAGTTGACACTTGTCTGAGAACAGATTTACTGAAACGAGAGGAAATTATAATTATTATGTTTAATCGAAAAAGTATTCGTCTATAAGAATAAAACCTGCAGTTCAGTAATTAATGACTACAGTTCCTTTTGTACCTGGACAATTAGTCGTCTGCTAACGAGGCGCATCGCTTGTCAGGGAACTCACTAAATGAGAAACAAGATAAAAAAGAACACTATGTTAACACAACTCTTATGAATTGCATCTTTTGTGTGTGTGTGTATGTGTGCCTCTTTGTGTGGTGACTGTTCTTCCGAACATATCCGAAAGAAGAAATATATTATTTGACGGGCGGCCATACAAATATAACATCAGAGGGTTTAATGACGTTTTCCACATTTGGGCATTGACATGATTCAGCGCTAACAGGTGTCGGTCTGGACTCGAGCCCGGATTTTGTGCTTGACGCGAGCGGTCGCGTTAATCGCCTCGGACATCCGAACACAATTCCTATCCGAAGTCTCATCCTATTACACACTACTGACGTCGCTTCACATATGGAAGCGGCATATGACTTGGATTTCTTCCAGGAGGACCGGAAGAAAAGCCGCCATCTCTCCTTGATAGCGCGGAGTTTATTATAGATGATTTACGATCTCTGGGTGAGTAGAGATCTCATTTGCAGCCGCAAATCAGCGCCTGGAATCTTCAAAACGAATGTTCGACGAGTCATCATTTCTGTAGCTAAACGGACCCAGAGAACAACTAAGCAAGTAGTACGACTAAGGTCAGAGAGAAGATCGTGAATAGCCGATATCACAGGGTGACAAGAACAACAACGATCGATAATCTGGAGACTGCTCACTGAGTCACAACAAATTAAATCGCGACCGCCAATATGTAAAAGTACGAGTTCTGATTTGACCGTCATGGGAATGAAATGAGAAGAATGGAAGAGTGACTATATATATGTTGTTTCTCGGCTTGTCTCGGAACGAGCGTTCTCGGAGTTACAGAACCGAGGATTTCTGAAATGCACAAGGCTGGCGTCACAAGCAACGTGATTTACGCATCCAAATTAGTCCTGTTTTCAATTACTATCTAAAAATCTTATAATAATACGGTTAAAAGCACAGCGCACATATCAGTTCAATTTCTCGATGTAATGCGCAACACACAGCAAGATAAATACAAATGCACAACAATGTATTTGCGATTCGCCAGTTGGATGGATTGGTAAGAATTGAGATTGTACAGTTATCCCATCTTGTTGAGTGTTCGAAAATTTCATGAATGGCGCTGCTGCTGGTCTTCACTCCAAGCACGGAATAGCGCCATGCAACCAGCTGATCTCTTGGTCTATAGCGAGACAGTGCCGGACGGAAATGTGAATTGCGTGATGTGAATCACCGTAATGCTTCTGCTAATATTATAAGGATCGTATGAAAGTGTTTTTACAGAAGGTTGCTAGATCCAGTACTAATTTAATAATTTGAAAGTGCTGTCACTTGCACTGATAATGTGTGCTTCAAATCTCACAGTTATCGAAACTTCCGTAATATAACCAGACTGAACAGTGCCTCTGGTGTGATGAAGCTGTATGAACTGACAGCAAGCCTCCTGTGTTTGTGAACTTCATTTCGGCACTAGATCGCAGACATTCACTGTTAATGCGTTAAACACTGAATTAGCAATAATACGACCTGCCAAATGGACGATTAACTGTCTAATGGAAACGAAATAATTTTTATACGTATGATTCAGTAAGTTAATTTCATTGGAGCTTTGTCTGAACATACGTTAGTTTATTTTTGAAGTTTAGAACATGATTCGAGCCGGCCGGAGTGGCCGAGCGGTTCTAGGCGCTACAGTCTGGAGCCGCGTGACCGCTACGGTCGCAGGTTCGAATCCTGCCTCGGGCGTGGATGCGTATGATGTCCTTAGGTGAGTTATGGTTAAGTAGTTCTAGGGTACTGATGACCTCAGAAGTTAAGTCCCATAGTGCTCAGAGCCATTTGAACCATTTTGAACATGATTCGAAACTCGCTCTACTGCCTGTGTATTTTCAGCTACGAAGTGTTGCAGAGCTGAGTGATTACGGCCAGAATATCATTGAAAGGTGAGTGACACAATTTGTGCATTTTGCACTAACTACTGCACAACCATCCTGTATATCTTTCAATGCGTACCAAGTCATTTACACTCTATGAGCGAAAAAAATACTCACCACGAAGGAATTATCAGAGTGAGACGGAATCGGTAGATGTGATGAACATGTACAGACAAACGAATGATTATAGTTTCAGAAAAATTGAGTCATTCAAGAAAAAAATTACAATTTGAGCACGTCAATAATGAGTTTGGTCCACCTCTGGACCTTATGCAAGCAGTTATCCTCTTGAGGAATATCGCGCCAAATTCTATCTAATTGGCACGTTATCGGCACAATCCCGAAATGGTCGGTCAGAGGGGCTCAATACGAAGAGGGATTCGTCACTTAAGACAATTCTATTCGAGTCAATGATGTTCCAGGCCGAAGACGCGCCTCGAGACGCTCCGGACGGCTATGGAATACCGCCCGCCATTTCGCTCGACAACCAGGGTGATTGTCTGAGGTGACATTTCATTTCATAACACGACCACTTTGGTTGTCGCCCGCGGTATCCTTACAGCACAGCTGTGCGTCACCGATATTATACGCCCCGCTTTGTTGCCCTTCATGGCAACTCACCATAGGCTTTCAATTCATTAAGACAATTCTCACCTGCGCACGACGAGAGTTCTGCTGCTTGCCTTCGCGCTCGCCAAATCCCACCTTGGCCATAAGAGACGCCGGATTTCCCTCCAGAAAGTTTGGAGCATTATGGACAGGATTCTTCAACGATCTCGGGATTTCGACGTTATGAAGTGCTAATTGAACAGAATTTGGCACGGTATCCCTCAGGAGAACACCTAACAATTCTATCAGTCAATTCCAATCCGAATACACGCTAGCATAAGAGCCAGAGGTAGACCACTGCGATAATGACTTCCTCACATTGAGAAGCTCTTTCTCTTCATTAAATCATCCATTTTTTCTGAAATTGTAATCATTTGTTTGTCTATGTGTACTTCTACAGGCAACATTGTTGAATTTTCGAACAGAACAGCGCCCATACCAATCACAAAGGCACTTACACAATGTGGGATTCTGCACACTTGGCTACAGAAACAAAATAAAGTTTTGCGTCAAATTGAATCCTTTGCAGTTTTATACTCTACATAAAACGTTACACTGTACTGAACAGATATTTTGAATACACACACACTACCAAGCCAGATTCGTGGTCCAGCCCCGAGAGTGCATTCTGCACCAATCTTCACTAGGCTGAGTGCACCTCGTTCTACTTCTTCCATCAAGCAACAATCGCTGGCAATACCGGGAATCGTTTCGGGTCTTCCGCATGGCAACAGCCGACTACTATGCTACGGAGGCGCAACAAACAGCTGTAGATCTGGCGCCACTAACAAAATCTGGGAGAAAGCTAATGTCAAGCAAAGTCAAGATATGCGACTGTTGTATGAAGTTTATATAATCAGACACCACCTTTGAATTTAGACCGTCTATGACTTAACGATTGAGACAAGTGTAAGCGAAACACCACCAAGAAATTTCGTCGATCTAATCTCCTACATAACTTCGCGACACGAGGTTCAAAACTGGCCTGCAAGGGTAGCGCTGGGCCTTAAACGCAGCATAAATGGCTTGCCCAGAAATTGCTGAAGGATCACCGTATCGGTTCCATATCTCACATCCCAATTGTTTCAAAACCACGGATGCAATCGTTGTTAAACATTAACGTAGCACGGGTAATACTGGTTTATAACAGATTTAATACTGTGCTTCCTTTAGTCGATTTCATTTCGTTATTCATTTGTGCATGGTATGTTACTGAAAAATTGCGACTGTAACAACCGTTTGAGTACTGGAAATCGAAGACTGCAAGCAATTTCTTACTTTCTTTATTGTTTTTAAGCAACGTAATTATCAGTAAAGAACCTATGAGCACTCATGAGCAGCCGAATCTCACAAAAACCTCTAATAGCGTGTGGCACACGTTTCATTCTGTGGGAGGGAGGAGTGGGGGCAGAACGTGTAAGTTCTCTGAGGTACAGCTTCTCATCGGCTGTTGTATGGCATTAAACTGACGAGTGATTCAGGACAAGGGGGAGCGTCTATCCGGCTACGCCTTAACGCAATCGCGATAGCCGCCAGTGATTCTCGTCAACAACACGTTTTCCCGCCCTTTGTGGACTCCCAGCAAGGATTTCGTGGACAGTGCTTTTATTATGTCTATCAGTAAAAATACGGCAATCAGGAATCTGTATTAGAAACACTAATTTTATCACAAACAAAGGAATTAAAATAGTTGATGGAACCACAGCAAATACACGAGTTAAACAAGGATGTAGCTTATCACCCACTTTTTTTAAGTACGAATATATACTGACGATATTTTAAAGGAATCTAAATTGTCAATGATACAGTTATCAAATAATATCTTACGTTAACAATCGAACATAAATTAGATAGTAAAAATAATTTTCTTCACCTAGAAACCACAAGAAATGGGACAACGGACAGATTCAACATCCACCGAAAACAAACAACCACAGACTATATAACACATAATAGCTCTTGTCATCCAAAAGCACACAAAGGCGCATACTTTCGAACCTGTATAGAGATACTAATAAAGTATTCACTGACTAAAAAAAAAACATCTAAATTAAAGACACTAACAAGAACAGCAAAAAAAAAAAAAAAAATAAAAAATAACGGTTACAACCCCACCACAGTCGACAGAATTTATACCACGAAACTGCACATAAATGGAAAAGAACCGAAGACAGTATTACCTTATCAAGGACAAATTATAGCAGACGTGCACAATTCACTGTCATATCTCACTGGCGAAAAGCTTCAGATAAAATTATAGTTGTACTCCATAAAAGCAACCTAAAAATAGTCTTTAGAACAAGAAAACATTGCTATCACAGATTTGTCTCAATATAGAACAATCCTGTAAATTTTCGCGTTAAGGTGTATATAGGCTAACGTGTGATAACTGTGAGCAAATTTACAAAGAACAAACTGGGTGACATTTCAGAACAAAATTTAAAGGACATCTGCACCTAGCTGGCACGAACCCGTCTTCGATTAGTACATACTTAAAAGAACAAAACTATGCAGCCAATGACGTGACACAATGCCTATCACTCCCACACATTACCGAAAAAGGCAGTTTACCAAATATTTTGGAAAAATAGAAATTTTCACATGTATAACGAAACATCTTGACATTACTGAAACGAACAGACCCATCTAAAACACAAAAAAAAAATCATCGAAAATTTCGTTAGTACACTTTAATGAAAACACATTTCTTTGTTCTGCTAACAGAGATGATACAAATTAGAAGCAGCATTATGAACGGAAGCGCCAACGAACTGGTATAGGCATGCTTAATCAAATGAAGTCGTCGTTGGCCCCTTTCTTGCAGGATCTTTTTCCGGCTGCAGCGATGTCGGAGATCTGACGTTTTACTGGATTCCTGATATACACGGTACACTCGTGAAATGGTCGTACAGGAAAATCCCCGCTCAATCGCTACCTCGGAGATGGTGTGTCCCATCGTTCGTGCGCCACCTATTACACCACGTTCTCACTCACTTAAATCTTGATAACATGTCATTGTAGAGGCAGTAACCGATCTAACAACAGCGTCAGACACTTGTCTTATATGTGCGTTGCCGACCGCAGCGGTGTATTCTGCCAGTTTCAAAAATTACTACAATAACAGGTGGTAGTCTGGAGAATGCAAGTGAATCTAAGGTAAAATTTCTAGTACAGATGCAGTAGCTAGGTTACACTGTTTTTCTGTGCTTGAAAGAAGAATTTCATGAAAGTTGTGAAACTTACTCTGATACTGAAATGGTTGCAATGTGGTTTATACGCATCGTCTGATGTTGTCAGTGAATCTCAGTCCTCCTGGTAAATGTCTTTCTCCTGTGGCCTTCTGTTCACAAACTCAGATTTTTCAATATTCCTCATTCAAGTTTCTGTTAGTCCAGCATTTTACAAGATGGTTGCGGGACTTCGGCTCTTCAATACAAAATGAAAAGTTAAGAACATCTTCGGCCATCTATATTCTGAATTAATTTATCTATGCGACCAGTTTTGGCGTTTCAGAGGGCCTGAACATGGCTTAGTAAAAAGCCGAAATATACAATAAACAAACATAAAATAATAAATAAATATAAAATAAATAAATATAGAATAAATATAAAATAATAAATAAATTACATTCAAAATACAGACGGATGAAGGTGTATTCACTTTTTTTTTCCTTAGCAAAGATTTTGGGCTCCTGACTCACTGGTATGGATATTTGCCACCCCTTAACTCATGGTGGACTTACAAAATACGAAGTAGCTTGAACTGTTTTATTTGTTATTATTTCCAGAGTGACCATACCGATATGTATTTCACTGTCATGCTCGATAAAACATTTTTTCGCTTGTAAGGTTAAGGAGTGTTAAACTACGTACAGGGACGGATACGACTTTTTTTTGTTATCGGTCTTCTGATTGGTTTTGTGTGGCCCACCACGAATTCCTCTCCTGTGCTAATCTCTTGATCTCAGAGTAGCACTTGCAACCAACGTCCTCAATTATCTGCTGGATGTATTCCAATCTCTGTCTTCCTCTACAATTTTTGCCCTCTATAGCTCCCTCTAATACCATGGAAGTCATTCCCTCATGTCTCAGCAGACGTCCAATCATTATGCCCCTCTCCTTATCTGTGTTTTCCACACGTTCATTTCCTCTCCGATTCTGCGCAGAACCTCCTCATTCCTTACCTTATCAGTCCAACCAATTTTTAACATTCGTCTGTAGCACCACGTCTGACATGCTTCGATTCTCTTCTGTTCCGGCTTTCCTACAGTCCATGTTTCATTACCATGCAATGCTGTACTCCAGACGTACATCCTCAGAAATTTCTTCCTCAAATAAACGCCGATATTTGATATCAGTAAAATTCTCTTGGCCAGAACTGCCCTTTCTGTCATTGCTAGTCTGCTTTTGATGTCCTCCTCGTTCCATCCGTCACTGGTTATTTTACTGCCTATGTATTTCGTAACTTCATCTACTTTGTGACCATCAATCCTGATATTAAGTTTCTCGCTGTTCTCATTTCTACTACTTCTCATTACCTTCTTCTTTCTTCGATCCATATTCTGTACTCATTAGACTGTTCATTACGTTCAGGAGATCATGTAATTCTTCTTCACTTTCACTCAAGATAGCATTGTCATCATCAGAGAATCGTATCATTGGTATCCTTTCACCTTGAATTTTAAATCCACTCCTGAAACTTTCTTTTATTTCCATCACTGCTTCCTCGATGCACAGGTTGAACAGTAGGGGCGAAAGGCTACGTCCTTGTCTTACACCTTTTTTAATACGAGCACTTCGTTCTTGGTCGTCCACTCTTATAACTCCCTCTTGGCTGTTGTACATATTGTATATGACCCGTCTCTCTCTATAGCTAATCCCTACTTTTTTCACAATCTGGAACATCTTGCACCATTTTACATTGTCGAACGCTTTTCCCAGGTCGACAAATCCTATGAATGTGTCTTGATTTTTCTTCAGTCTTGCTTCTATTATTAACCGCAACGTCAGAATTACCTCTCTCGTGCCTTTACCTTTCCTAAAGCCAAACTGATCGTCATCTAGAGAATCCTCAATTTTCTTTTCCATCGTTCTGTATATTATTTTGTAAGCAACTTGGATGCATGAGCTATTAAGCTGATTGTGCGATAATTCTCGCACTTGTCAGCTCTTGCCGTCTTCGGAATCGTGTGGCTGATGCTTTTCCGGAAGTCAGATGGTATGTCGCCAGTTTCTACACACCAATGTGAATAGTCTTTTTGTTGCAATTTCCCCCCAATGATTTTAGAAATTCCACGTAAAAGTTGTCCAAAAGAATCAAGTATTAGAACTTCCCTGAAGATTAAACTGTGTGCCTGGCCGAGACTCATACCTGGGACCTTCGCAGATGTCCAAGGCTTCAGCTCCGGTCCGCCACAGGATTTCATCTGCCAGGTACTTTCAAATCAACGCCTCTTACGCGGCAAAGTGATAATTCTGTCTTGAATTCGAGTATTTCACATTTTTCCAGTTGTATTTCGAGTACCATTTGCCACAGAGTCCTTTGGCCCCTTCCGGCCAGATGAGTTTTTGGGACAAAGCTAGTAAGTTCATAGTGATTTGCTTTTAAAATTGTTTTAGTCCCACGAACATACGGCATTGTCGAAATGCTACTAGGTCTACAACTTTGCTTCCGCCGTTTTTTCTCGATGCTCGGAGCTTTATTGTGGAAAACTTCCAAAAAATTATGATTCATAGATTTGCCCAAAGCTGGCAACTACAGTCTCCCATCTTTCGGACAGCATACGAATCCCGTGACGGAAGAACTGGGCATCTTTTGTGGGGATTCATCAACCGATTCAATGTTGCACTTGTTCATATGATCCGAAGTGCTGGTCAGTGTATGCCACTGATCGAAAAAGGTGGTAGTCAGAGAGAGCAACGTATGGAGAATACGGCTGGAGGGATAGGACTTCTCATTTCAACGTTTCCATGTATATTTTGACGGGTTTTGCGACATGGTGTCGAGCAATGACCTGCTGCAAAATTACCTTTATGTGTCTATCGCTGTATTGTGGCCGTTTGTGTTTCAGTGCTGGACTCGAACGCATCAATTGCTTTCGATAATGATGTCCTGCGACTGTCTTCGTCTGTTTAAGTAGCTACGAAAACGATCTGTCTTCCACCGCCAAACCGGTCTTCGACATCAAAATCACCGTTCTTAAGGCGTTGAAAACATTCTCTGCACGTTCTTCCACTAATAGTTACCTCACCATTGGTCTTACCCAGCATTGTCAGAGCCACAGCCGCTGATTTCTTCATGTTAAAGCAGAAAATTAAAACTTCCCGCAAATGGCGAGAAACGGGTACGTAAGTTTACGCACTTAATCGAGCATAACCTTAGGACGCAATCACAAATTGACTAATGTTTTTATGGCATTATGTTTACAGATGCCTAAGCGTATTCTATTACAACTGTGACCAACTACCCGAACCCTACTTGCCGTTACTGCCATCTATTGCAGAACGACGTTGTAGACCTAATAGCAATAGCCTTATACACTTATGTCGGCCGGGAGTGAGCGGTAATACGACGGCGGTGGTAAAGGCATCATTCGAGGTAAGAGCCTCTTGCTCCGTCAGCGGATAAAGTGTCTCCTTTCTTCAGCCGCACAAGCTGCTGGGTTCCCCGAAAGTCTTTCCTGTAGCTGTGTATGCGTGCCGGGTGACGTCATCGGACACCTCGCGCTGCCCGCAGCTGCAGCCACCAGCAGCTGCGTGAGACGCCGCGCCCTCGCGTGACGTCACGTCAGCGCCACCGCGGGCCTCCAGCGCCACTCACAGCGTACGCAGACGTCACGACGCGGGGCCGGGCCACGCCCCGAGCCCGCACGTGGCACCGAGCCAACTAGCGCCGCCCGCTGTCTGACGTCAGCACGCGAATTCAGGTTGATGTTCACAGGTCGTGCAGCAATCTAAACGGTTTTTGTGTTCCTAACTTTTAAACGCACTCAAACGCCGACAAATATTCGAGCATGGCTCATAATGGTGAAGCATCGTTATAAAGATCACTTGAATGTAACCTTTAGCTGAAACGACCAAGAGCAAACTGAATACTCGACGTTCTAATTGTCACACAACTATGTAAACATAAGTTGTGCCAGCTTGAAAATAGTGAATTTCCAGTTCAAGGTCCAGTGGAGTGAGGCAAAAATGGTTCTTAGCTGGACATTTGTCAATGAACAGGGGAACTTAGTAACCAGCACCAAACTTTAAGCAGTGCCTCACACTGTAAAATGTGTTCGTATTCTGCTTTTATCGTTTGCTCAAATGCAGTAAGCGGACCAGCGTAACCACGAAAAACATCCCTATATCCTAAAACCGCTCCTCCTTACTTCACTTCTTGCACTCACATTATAGCAGGTAAATTCTCCAGGTATTCGCCAAACCTAAACCCTTCTCCTGGATTATCACAGGCTGTCTAGCGTGATTCAACACTTGAAATCACGCGTTGCCAGTAATACACTGTCCAGTGGCGTCGCCATTTACACCACTTCAAGCGTCGATTAGCACTGATTACTGAAATGTGTGGCTTATGAAGAGTTGTTCGATCATTGTACCCCATTCTTTTTAACCCCTTACGCACAGTCATTGTGCTAGCTGCACTGGTGGTAGCGCTTTACGATCCCCGAGTGATTCCTTCTGTTGCTTTAATATGATTTTTGACAACGACCTTCTGCACTTCCCAACGGTCCCTGTCCGTCTGCACCTGAGGTCCCGTGGATTTGATTTGACTGTGGTCGTTTCTTCGCCTTTCCACTTCACAGACACATCACCAACAATCGACTTGTGCAGGATTAGAAGGGTTTAAATGTTCCTGACGATTAAGGTGACATCCAATGAGTAGTTCACTGACCTCTCCTGACCAATAAAATCTGCAGTTACTGCTTCTCTCAGTTCCAGGTTACGTAGGGGTGTCCGATTACTTTTGATTACCTAAGTGTATGTCAGGACAAGAAATTGCACCCAGATGTCACAAGTATGTGCTGGCTTCAGCCCTGAGTACCTGTGACCTGTTTCGGCGTGCAATTCACAGTTTCACTCTGTCCACGTGTTCCATTTACTTCTCTGAAAGTATCTAAGCGACTGGTATCCTGCGCGCTTGAGACATCTTCCAGGCGATACTTGTTGCTAAACTGATGCGCCTGCTGTAACTGACTCCCTGTTCTGCAAACGAGCACTTGTTCATAGTTGAATAGCTCAGAAATAAGGGAAACTCTCAGGAACAAACACCTTATTCAGCGAGTGATCCAATGTACCGATTCTTAGATATACCCATTATATTACTATAAAGCAGATTGGGACGGCAGTGAGAATTTGGAGCGGGGAGGGAGGGAGGGAGGGAGGGAGGGAGGGAGGGAGGGAGGCGAGCCAAGATAATCCGTGCAGTTGTGTAAACCGCTGCGCCAAAGTGGCGTAGCGACTGAAGCTTAGTTGTGAGTCAACTGTCAGTTTTATTTAACAGGTCTGGAGATGGGCAGCTGGCCCAAAACCGGCTATAAAAATAAATAAATTAAAGGCATCTAAGACTGAAATTGGACATTTTTGTATAAAGTTGGATATCATTGTTGCTCCACTACGTATGTCACTAACTGTCTTCTACAGCTGTAGATGTTATTCAGAACTCTGATATAACGGGGGGACGTCATTCCAGAGGTGGATTCCTGCTACTGAAAAACGACTTCGAGAAAGCAGCCTAATAATGGAGTGGGATTTTACTTGGATGGGAACTAATGCTCCTGTCCTGTTGTTCAGACAAAAGCGTTAAGTTGAGGAGATATATGAGGGGTGGAGAACACGGATAAGACTGTAGGACAGACGACGTGTATGGAAATCCCTGTGCGTGTCTGCGCGTAGGCAGTATAGCTGTGCATAAAATGGTGGAATACAAGCAAATACAGACAAATCGACCACAGGCGTTAGAACTACTTCCAGAAGCCGTGAACTTTCCCAACGAAAAGCTTGCATGATAATGTCGCTGTAATAAGCATTTGATAGCGGTGGTGACAGTTTTCTTTATCATGTCAAAATGGAAGACTTTTTCATTTTTTTGTAGGGCATCGAGAGATGCTTATACCTTCCTTCAGTTATGTGCTCTACCTAATTTAGATTTTGGTCTGTTATTACTCCTAGATTCTTAGCATAGGGAGAGGAGTCGATATTTGTTGCAACTGCGATATGTATTTGCATGCGAAATACACTGCTGGCCACCGTAAATGCAACACCCTGAAGGAAGCATCCGAATCAAGTGAAATTTACACCATAGGTTTGCAGCGATGAGATATGCAACTGATTAGAATTTCAGCGCAGACGCACATCACGCGCGCCTGTGGCGCCACCTCATAGCGCCATTTAAGGCTTGGCGATTTTGACGAGTGTACGTTCGGCACGTGTGTTTACCTTGTGGTTGTTTCACAAGACGATCAGTTATGCCTCGTAGACAACAGCGAACATCGTTTGATCAAGTATCCGAGTTCGACAGAGGAAGGATAGTGGCTTACCGAGATTGTGGATTATCATACAGAGAAATCGCTAGTCGTGTTGGACGAAACCAAACAACTGTAATGCGGATATGTGACCGTTGGATACAGGAGGGTACGACGGACCGACGTGGTCGATCGCATTCACCTCGGTGCACCACTGCACGTGCTGATAGGCAAATTGTGCGCATGGCAGTGACGGATCGCTCAGTGACATCCCAAACCATAGCACAGCACATTGCGTCTGTAACGCATCATCCAGTGTCTGCGCGTACCATTCGACGCCGTTTACAGCAGAGTGGTCTGTCCGCAAGACGTCCATTGCTTCGTCTACCATTGACGCAGAACCACAGACGTCTCCGTCGCCAATGGTGTGATGACAGACGGATGTGGACGACAGAATGGAATGACGTTGTCTTTACTGACGAGGCACGCTTCTGTCTGCAGCACCACGATGGTCGGATTCGAGTGTGGAGACACCGTGGAGAGAGGATGCTGGACAGCTGCATTATGCACCCCCACTCTGGTCTTGCACCGGGTATTATGGTATGGGGCGGTATTGGATATTACTCTCGAACGCCTCTAGTACGCATTGCCGGTACTTTAAATAGCCGGCGCTACATATCCGAGGTGCTGGAGCCAGTTGTCCTTCCTTACCTTCAGGGCTCGGCCACAGCCATATTTCAACAGGATAATGCGCGACCACACGTGGCACGCATTGTCCAAAGGTTCTTCGTCAATAACCAGATTGAATTGCTTCCCTGGCCGGCTCGCTCTCCGGATCTTTCACCGATAGAAAACGTGGTCCATGGTTGCTCAACGAGTGACCCAGATTACATCCCCAGCTGCCAAACCAGATGATCTTTGGCAACGTGTGGAAGCTGCTTGGGCTGCTGTACCCCAGGAACACATCCAACGTCTCTTTGACTCAATGCCGAGACGTGTGGCAGCGGTGATCTCCAACAATAACGGCTACTCTGGCTACTGATTCTGGCAGGAACCACATGTCACAGACGTCTGTAAACGTAATCATTTGATACTTGGTCAACATGTTATCTACAAAATAAATTTTGTTGTGCTACCTCTTGTCTTTCTTGGTGTTGCATTTACGGTGGCCAGCAGTGTACTTAACCGAATCGACCGGAGTCCTGATTTCTTATCAAGTGCAATGCTTTCTGATGAGGCCGTATTCCATATCTCTGGAAGTGTTAGTAGGCATAACATCCGCATTTGTGAGTCACATAATGTACATATTATCAGCGAGAAGTTGCGAGATAGCCCGAAAGTGAAAGTTTGTTGTGAGCTCTTGAGTGACAAGATAATTGGACCGTTCTTCTTTGCTGAGGAGACTCTCAGGAATGTCGTATCTTGACATGGCGGAGACTTTTGCTTTGCTACAAAACGTTTGGGTCCAAATTCACTGGTTGCTGGACATTCAGATAACTCTGAATCGAACATTTCCAGAACGCTAGGTTGGACGACATGGACCCGTGAATTGGGGTTCACGTTCTCCTGACATCACACCAGTGGATTTTTTGTCTGGGGCTACGTAAAGGACAGGGTGTTAGCCACTACAGTGTGTCACCTTCGAGACCTCCGTGCTCGGACTGTGCAAGTCATCGGTAGCATTCCTCCAGTCACGCAGAGGACCACAATTGAAACTGAATACAAACTAGTTTTTCTTCGCGTCACCGCAGGGGCTTACTTAGAGTGTTTCGAACTGATGACACAAATTATTTTTGAAACTTACGTCGTCATACAACTTATTTTTTAAAAGGAAATGAATTGATTTGATTTCATTTTGTATAGGGGCAAACTGAAAATAGGAAATTTCGGTGTAGACACCGTGAACATTCTCACACAAGTTATCTCCGGCTAAAACCTCAATATACGGTATCTGAATTATCCTACCCCAATAGAATTCATTTAATGTAGCGTTAGTGCAAATCAACCACCATGCTCCCTCTCGGGGAAACCGGTAGCGCTGGCCATGGGTTGGCACAGTGAATGACAACCATGTAGTGCTCTGACCATCACTGGAGTTCCTAATGGTAGACTTTCACGAAACTAGAAATGTTCACTAACATTAAACAACAGATATACCAAATACGGATAATATTCTATAACCTAATGTTTTCCAGGCGGACAGAATGTTCCATCACCTTTCGTCCGGGATAGGATTATTTATTCTTCCGATATTTCTGGACGAATTTCAACCACTTAACACAATACTGTGGTGGGAACGCGCATGTGTTAGGAATCAGTTGTCATGGAAGCTTTGAAAATACGATTAGCAGATAACCTACTCAACCGTGATGAGTGTTCCCAGCTTGACAAATCATGTAAAGCATTTCACGTCTGCGCTCTCAAAGGAATTACTGTTCCGAGTTTTCACTGCCTAACATTGCAACGTATGGCACCAATTTCAATGATGAAGCATGTAATTCGCAAGCACTGTGGATTAGCTGACTCTGCACTTGTTTCGGTTTACTCTTAGGATAAAGTTTTATTTACAACTGAAGCGCTAGTTGACGACAGAGTTATTTTTGATGCACGCTGCTGGCTTTCGAAAAAAATAAAAAATAAAAAAAAACAACGAATTGAAATGGTGGCCCTCAACTACGTACCCTCCGATTCAGAGTTCACATATTAAAAGTTTTGGCTGGTTTCCTTGTCTAGGGGCTGGGATACGTAGTTGCCGCATAACAAGCCAAATACAATAAGAATATACACACATGAATCGAATGGTCGAAAACTCTATAACTCGGCAATTGCGAATTTTGAATGTAACATAGAAATTTATAAATGAAGGATTTCAATTAAATAAAACGTGCAGGTACTATTTTAACGACTTTAAATGATGAATACGATAGGAAAAGTACCTTTAAGAATCCCATTTATTACTGTAAAACACTTATTGGTGTCGATGGTCCAGCAATTAAATATATAAGTTGAGCAACAGGGAAACAATATATTCCTACTTCACGTAATTAGTTATGAACAACAACATAGCTCGCGAGATATTCACTTCTAAAGGCATACTACGTCTTCACTGCAGAAGCCACGGAAATCTCACAAGTGCACAGGTCGGCACTAGGAAATATTTCTATCTCCCGCGACCACGCGCAAACTGCTCCACTCTCCAAGTCGCCGCTTCCCGTCCAGCACCTCCTCTGTCCTGTGAGACCCAATGTTCCTCCCCCACTTCCATAGAGTCTCCCGATTAACGAGCGATGTGATTGGCTAGAGCGCTCCTGCCATTTCTCCAAGCTAATGCACAGTCACAAACATACTGAAACACATACGAAATACTGGATTTACATTTAAATAACTTGAAATTAAATAAACATTCTTACGGCTGGACCATAAACACTCTCTAACACTCATTGTTAAATACATACATTAAATAAACATATATCGAAGGAATAGAACAGAAGTAAGTAAGTAGCCTAATGTCTTTGTGCTTTCCAAAACACAGCAAATATTTGACCAATTTATCCTGAATAGTATATATCGGATACAAACAAAGACGTAGACGAATAAATATATTTATAAGCATGCTGCTACCGTTTTTTCGCGTCACTGTGGAGTACTTATGACCTGACATGATTAATAGTAATCGGCCACTTTGACCTCCAATAACTCATTTACTGTTGGCTGTAATTCATATCAATTTAGGTTTATACTAATAGCTTTATAAAGACACATCGATCAAAAATCGGATGAACCGTTTAGATTTTCGTTGCTGGGTGTTACTTGTGTAATTTACAGTCAGATACTAAACTTTAAACTAATAAATATATTGAAAATCTGATTACACCATCAGAATCGTCGTGCAATTGATGGTAATGTACACGTTTCTTTTTAAGGTATCATGATTCCTCTGGCTATTATTGTTTCACAAAGTCCGCCATCTCTGGCATTCCAGGCATACACAAAACACAGTCCTCGACACAGCGTCAACATGGAATTCCCAGCCACGCGGTCGACCTGGACCACACGCTGGTGCTACCCCTCTTGCTCCGGCTAACGGTCGGCACCACGCGGTTGTTGCCGGGCCCCGGCTAGCCGAGCGGCCCGTGCGGCTACGCCAACTCCTAACTTAGAATATTTTCAGGGCGCCATAACTCGTCCGTTACCTCACAACGCGTGTTTATGTCACAATATCGTGTCAAGTGATTTAAATTCTGGCAGCACTCATCTTGAACATGGCTATGAGTTGTTGGCTGAAATATGGGAAGGATAAATAATACCAACTCGGACGCACGCCCGAAAGATGATGAGAGTAAGTGCGATGTTACTATTAATACGCAAAAGAAACTCAAAACTTACGTAGTCTTATTAATATACAGTGGAACAATGCCTGGTATTTTACTGTAGCTTTGTGAATGGATAAATGATTAGGAGTGTCCTGGCTTGTGAAACTTTGGAGGGAATTATCTCGACGATTCGTCATTCTTAGTAAGGCGGTTAATTAAATGAAAAGATGAATTGATAAAGAACTTATCTTCAACTAGGTCACTCCTTTCTGCAGTTTCACAGATAAATTTGGGCTTCCCTGAAAACCGCTTGTCACTTTGACCGGCAGCATAAATAACTGTGGTGCTCCAATTAAATTAAATTGTGTGTATTGCTTTTAAGGACAAGCAAAAACGTGAGTCAACCTTCACGAAATGGGGACTGCTGCGAAAGCGCAACTCTGGTACACTATCGGCACAAGCAAGTTACCCACGGAAAAGGAATATAAGAACTACAAAAGGAAATCAGAATTAGTCTAGCTTTTAGGGAAAATATTCGCGTTAGTAACAGGACCAACGAAAGGGAGGTACGCACACAGTTACTGAGCCAAGAGAGATTGAGATGATAACGAGGCCGCTAGCGCGTTACTTACCACATATACATTGAATAAGTCGACGAAGTGATCGCAGATCCAGAAGCGAGTGTGTGTCGTCACTGCTTCGCGAGCCTGCCGTGTCTCTCCTTAAAACGCAACCGGATTCTAACCGCACTTTTCCTGGACACGACTGACTTCAAAGCAAAGAAATCCAGAAGATTCTGGGACTAATATGATGGCTGACTTGCACGATAATCTTCGGACGTATCATAATCGACCGAGCGCACCCAGAAACTCTTCAGAGTGAGTCTTCGGATCTTTTGTGTCTCGTTTTCATTACCTCGGTTGCCACACACCAATGTGGCTCATCCGAGAGGAAAGAAGTTCTATCAAACCTGGCTAGGGAGGCAGCACTGTCCCTCCTGCGGAAGTTGAAACAGAGGGGGCGGGGCCGACCACCGGCGCTTTTGGTGGTTATTCTGAGGCGGCGCCAAAACGAAAAACGTCTCCATACACGGAAGTGTGTGTGCGAAGCAAGTTTGAACGTAACGGCTCAAGCAGTCCTTTTCAACAGAACGCAATCTTACGATTATTTTATTGATGTGGCTTCCATAAAACTCAAAATTATGCGGACCTGCTGGTCTAATAATCTTTTATCAAGAAAATAAGTTGGTCACTTAGGAATTCCTTGAAAACGTACTTTTAAGGCTAAAATTTGCCTATAAAATTTATCATCTCATTAAGTATGCACGCAGTTCAACTGTGATTACAGTCTTTTGATTCGTCATCGTCTCTGTTAACTGGAATCTGTACCTGGATTTTAAATTATTTGGGTAATGTTGAACGAAATGGTAGTTGGGACCTTTCAGTGTAGTTGCATGTGCTCCTCTCTCTCTTTGTAAACTTAACGACTGCCTGAAACTACATAACGGAGTAAAACATTAAGTCAGTCTAAGGTGAGAAGACGAGAATATGAACTTTAGCTAATCGAGGAGTGCCTCGCAGCTCCTTTCAAAGTTTCAAGTCCCTCCTATTCTTCCAAAATCCACAGTAACAGGAAAAGTGTAGGGCAGGGAACAGGTTTTTCACATCCCAGTGAGTGTTTCGAGAACGAAACATATCGCGCCTGAGAGTGTGCGCCGTAATGAAATTTCCTGGCAGAATAAACAATGTCAAGGACCTTCACATACCTTGCACGATGTTGTTACTAAGAGCTACATCTGAGCACGATTCTCAAAAGTTGCATCACATTGTGTTGCGGGATGAAAGTGTCATTCCGCATTACACAATAGTAAGTCGGCTAAGCTAGCATGAACATGTACTAGCAACTTACAGAACGTCATTTAAAGCATAAGTCATTGTCGTCACCGTCTTCGTAGTCGTCATTGTCAGGAAGAAGGCCAACGAGAACAGCAATTTCGCATTCCTTTGAACAAGGAGGTAAAAACATCCGCAACATAATTATGTCAGCACATGGCATATACTGAAAAAACTTCCATTAGCTGCCATGCAAACTCAAGAACGACCATTCACAGAAACGCAAGAAACGTGCATCAGAGGAAAATCTTTAAATACTTTTCACATACTAAAATTCCTAGTGTGCATCAAATCTGTGTATCGTTTACAGCCAAAGTATCTAAAACTTTATGTTGCAAAACAGAGTTTTCCTTCACTTCTGCCTGAGTAGCAATGGCTCACAGACAAAGCAACAGCTTCCTATACAATTCCATTGGAATATAATTAAACTATTTCTGGTGTATTAACACCCTTCTGGTTTACACAAATCTACGAGGGCAGTTCAATAAGTAATGCAAAACATTTTTTTTCTCGGCCAATTTTGGTTGAAAAAACCGGAAATTTCTTGTGGAATATTTTCAAACATTCCCGCTTCGTCTCG
Organism: Schistocerca nitens; assembly: GCF_023898315.1. Lineage (NCBI taxonomy): Eukaryota > Metazoa > Arthropoda > Insecta > Orthoptera > Acrididae > Schistocerca > Schistocerca nitens. The sequence goes on along the minus strand of NC_064618.1, from coordinate 691,997,697 downwards.
TATAGTTTCATTGACTTCCGACAGGTGGCAGCCCTGTACGGAGCTGTTAAAATGGCGTCTGTAACGGAAGTGCGTTGCAAACAACGGGCAGTGATCGAGTTTCTTTTGGCGGAAAACCAGGGCATCTCAGATATTCATAGGCGCTTGCAGAATGTCTACGGTGATCTGGCAGTGGACAAAAGCACGGTGAGTCGTTGGGCAAAGCATGTGTCATCATCGCCGCAAGGTCAAGCAAGACTGACTGATCTCCCGCGTGCGGGCCGGCCGTGCACAGCTGTGACTCCTGCAATGGCGGAGCGTGTGAACACACTCGTTCGAGATGATCGACAGATCACCATCAAACAACTCAGTGCTCAACTTGACATCTCTGTTGGTAGTGCTGTCACAATTGTTCACCAGTTGGGATATTCAAAGGTTTGTTCCCGCTGGGTCCCTCGTTGTCTAACCGAACACCATAAAGAGCAAAGGAGAACCATCTGTGCGGAATTGCTTGCTCGTCATGTGGCTGAGGGTGACAATTTCTTGTCAAAGATTGTTACAGGCGATGAAACATGGGTTTATCACTTCGAACCTGAAACAAAACGGCAATCAATGGAGTGGCGCCACACCCACTCCCCTACCAAGAAAAAGTTTAAAGCCATACCCTCAGCCGGTAAAGTCATGGTTACAGTCTTCTGGGACGCTGAAGGGGTTATTCTGTTCGATGTCCTTCCCCATGGTCAAACGATCAACTCTGAAGTGTATTGTGCTACTCTTCAGAAATTGAAGAAACGACTTCAGCGTGTTCGTAGGCACAAAAATCGGAACGAACTTCTCCTTCTTCATGACAACGCAAGTCCTCACACAAGTCTTCGCACCCGAGAGGAGCTCAAAACTTCATTGGACTGTTCTTCCTCATGCACCCTACAGCCCCGATCTCGCACCGTCGGATTTCCATATGTTTGGCCCAATGAAGGACGCAATCCGTGGGACGCACTACACGGATGATGAACAAGTTATTGATGCAGTATGACGTTGGCTCCGACATCGACCAGTGGAATGGTACCGTGCAGGCATACAGGCCCTCATTTCAAGGTGGCGTAAGGCCGTAGCATTGAATGGAGATTACGTTGAAAAATAGTGTTGTGTAACTAAAAGATTGGGGAATAACCCGGTGTATTTCAATGCTGAATAAAACAACTCCTGTTTCAGAAAAAAAATGTGTTGCATTACTTATTGAACTGCCCTCATATTTGTATTCCATTGTTTCAATGCGTTTAAAAGAAATAGAGGCTCCACTTTGATTTTGCGTTGTTATTCATCTCATGAAGTCTTCCTTAATGAAAATATGCTCATGACTCCTCCTTGCATCAACTGTATCTCGTCGTCCGACAAATACTGGGGAAAATAAGAATTTTATCAGACGTCTGTTGCCCTCATAATGTAATCGTCCACGAACGGGGGGAATTCGGGTCATGGAAGGCTAGGCACAAATGCAAGATTTTCCAGACGGCCGATCACAGTATCGTTTTCTTACGACAGCAAGCGCATGGACGATCGGAAAATCGGTCTGCAATACAATTTGAAACCGGAGATAAAATTTTTGGCCGGCCGCCACACCGCAGAGGGGGTAGGAATATAATTTTACTTGGCAGGCTGCTCATATACTGTTCTTAGTCGGCCGACTGAATTACATTTTGTAGAAACAACGCGAAGTGGGTTCATTTTTGTAACTTATTTTCCAAATTTCAAATAAATAAAATCTGACTTTGTATTGCTGGCAGTGTTTTTGAGTTCGTATTTTCACTTAACCTAAGGTAACTAAAAGGATTTTCGTACTTCAAGTACTGTCAGGAACGATATTCTGATGGTTAATGGAATACATTAGCACAATTTCAAGTGATGTATCTAAGTCACTGACCGACATTCTGGTGTTCCAAACTTAATTGTACGTATGACCTCCTGCTTTGACTTTTCACTTGTCTATCAGAAATGAATATTCCTAACATTTTATTTGCCATTTAATTTGTCTATTTTATAAGTACAAGCGCACACTTTTTCCTATCTCATGCTTTAACTGCTGTGCGCGTTGTCGTCCATTTCTGTGGCTTGTCAGATAACCTTCTCCACTTAAGCCTAACTGCTGCAGCACCCATAATCGATTATATGTCGAAAGTTTTCGTTTTTAGGTATGTCCCAGCAATTCTCCCTCCACCATTCCTCCAACATGATGTTCAACCTTTCTGTCCTTTCGTTTTGTTGTGTTGTGTTGTGTTATTTATTAGATATGTTGTTCTCGACGCCTTGTCGAACTGCTAGGTTCTATACCTGGTAAGTGCATCTTTTCTCCAAACATTTCCTGTGATACCACAGGTGAAAGGCTTCTGTCGTTCATTTCTGTCTTCCACGACTGTCCTTGTTTCACATCCGAACGACACACAAAAGTGCTATGTCCCCGATACACAGAAGTTCGATGGACGCTGATTTTCACTATCGGCCGAGTAGTCAACTGCCCAAAAAATCGGTCATGCGCTCCTAATCTGTACTGTGCCCAAAATTTTCTGTTTTTGTATACAACAACGAGTGCGTAACAGTCAACTTGCGGAAAAGTTACGTATTGGACCAACCACCACCTCTTCCAGGTTTCGTAGTTTTTGTACATTATATATAATTTACATAATATGCTTCAAAATACCCAGAGACTTGTTCATAATCTGATGCCGATTTTCTAAATTTATCTTACGGTTTTAGTTTAAATAACGAGAAATGTGTTAAATATAGTGTTACACAATTTTCATCTCCACCAACACACGCCATTTTTAATGCGTTCTTTTTACGGGGTGAGAAGCTAACTAGCGACGTGCCTGCGAAGCTGCGCCGATGAACAGGGGCCACGTCAGAGGCCGGGTGCGCGCGCCTGCGGAGGTTTACCGCAACCAGCGCAGCACTCTGGCATGCCGACAGCGTAGCGGCGGACGCGCGCACACAGTCCAGCACGCGTTGACCTTTATGCGCTGGTATTTGCCACGGGAACCGTCGTGACCCCGTAAGGTCACACGGCCTGTTTCACTCGCAGATCACGTGCCCGCAACGCCAGACGTCACAGGTCACCCCTACCCCAGTGGTGATCCAGCGCTTCCCGTGAAATGGCAGCTTTACTGGAACCTCCCACCATCTGGATGAACGCTGCCTCGTGCTGAAAGTAATGAATAGCTGCACGGTTTCAGGAAATGAGGTGCGCGTGGGAAGAGCAGACGGGACTCGCAGGGGCCGCCCACGCAGTTCCCAGCCCCCACTGCACGGCTTCTGGTCACCGGTGGCAGCTTCACAAGAGAGCATTTTGTACTTGGTTCCAGCATGACTACACTTCTGCAACTTTTTCGACGTTACATTCTAAAGCATCACTGGCTACCATCGAATATTCGTACTGAGTAACGAGAGTGGTGGTTGCGCCAGCTGACAAGGCGACCTGAATTTGACAACTGAGACAGCGATATATTTACGGAGAAGAGCTATCAACAAGGTGCTATTCAACATCCAATCTAACGAAGTCGGAAACAGGCTTATGGCACAATAACGGATTACACAATAACATGGAACGGAGGCACTATGTATCTGGTTGTATCTGGCAGCGAAGGAAAAAAGAACTTTAATAAAATTAATTCAGGCTGAAAAACGTGTAAGGAAGGCAACAGTACTTTTTCTGTCGTCATCAGAATTCGCTCTGTTGTGGATGGTGATCGACCAGCATACTCCAGATTTTAATTACTTTAAATGTAGGTGAACGTGAATTCCCGGTATGTAACACCAAAAGATTATCGGTACGTGGAAAACTACTAGAACAGTTTAAGGTCAGCACATGGGCCCAATGCACAATGACCTACTGACTATCGTTCTGAGCACTGAATAAAACGTGGCCCATTTTGGGACAGGTGCACTGTAACGGATGGTGCTATAGTAACATCACTGACAATTTACCTCAAATGCTGTATCTTATTCCCAGATCGCCAACAGCAAACGAAACGAACGACTGCACAAAACACTCTGGTAGCACATAAAAAAATCAAACCAACGACAAATATGAGAGCGTAAATTTCGGAGAGACGATAGAGACGAAATATTTCTGCAAATAGGTTCAAATGGCTCTGAGCACTATGGGACTTAACATCTGTGGTCATCAGTCCCCTAGAACTTAGAAGTGCTTAAACCTAACTAACCTAAGGGCATCTCACACATCCATGCCCGAGGCAGGACTCGAACCTGCGACCGTAGCGGTCGCGTGGTTCCAGACTTAAGCGCCTAGAACCGCTCGGCCACAACGGCCGGCTGCAAATAGGCAAAGGCACTTACTCTGTATGAAAAATTTCGGCCGTATCCTATTGACGAATGGGTTCTGGGATATTAAACATCCGAACAACTAATTCAGAAAAAATATCGAAGGCATGGTTGAAAGTTACACATAACGGTTATGCAAACGAGCTACTGTAGCGATTGATATAAATTTTCAATGACATCAACAAGACAGTGTGACGAAGCAAGCTGGAATATTTTTACTTCCCCTCTTGTTTTGCCATCTGCCTCCTTATATTTATTTTTTTCATTTTTGACTAAGTACCATTAACATACGTGAGTGTAACCTGCATTTTCATAAAAGAGAAAGGTTGGCCCTCAGTTTTAAAGAATATAGCATCAGATCTAATTTTGTGCTTTGTTTTGTGTATGTAATTAATTTCCTGATTTATTTTGACTACTCCTAGTTAATATCTTTCATTATAGAGTGAAATCAGTAATTGTTCCGAGACTTAAATTCTATTGCTGACTTACAAATATAAATTCTGTAATAATGATAAACACCTGGGAAAAGAACCACTAGGATTCTTAAAATATGTATTTGGCTGTATTCGAAAACATGTTAGCAAATCCAGCTCTTCATTAATTTCGAAGTAATTACCAGTTTTGTCCAAAGTACTGTTTGCGTAACTATATCTGTTAATTTCATGATTTAAACAAATAATTTGGCCTAACTCTTGTAGTAGAAGAAACTGTTAGAGATAACCGATTTCTCGATGTATTCATTTAATTAAATGAGTTACGTTTTAATTGTAATTTCTGCAACTTAAACATCGAACAATGTGTAGTTTCAGTGCCTATTATTGTGATGCTATATAAAGGCCGGATTTTTGGTCCCGAGACAGTCAGTCTACGGCCGGTTTTCAGGCGAGAAACCCCTGCTGGTTAGGTCAACAACAACGCATCAATTTAACTGTGAAATATGAGTAACACAAATAGGCCGTGTGTTGAAACAATGACAGTGTCTGTTCAATACGTACCGTATTATTTTGCATGATCCCGTGTGGTTAGGTTTTACTGCTTGTAGGGTAAACTATTGTAGCAGTATGCTGATGTTTGCTTGCGACCTATTAATGAGGCTTATCAAAATTTGCCAATAGTTAATTCGCCATATAGCCGTGTAATATTGGGGGGTTGTGGACAGTGGACGTAAAGAACTGTGAAACGCAGATGTGCAACTGTCGGCTACATCAGTGCTGAATTTTCACACCCCCTTTTTCAGCCAATATAACAATGCAGTACATAGACACCGAGGACTATCAACAACATATAAAGCAGGCGAATGTCAAAACAGTTTAAGAAACGGTTCCTGGCTAAGAGAAAATCCACTTTAGATCGAATCCACAGCACTCATCAAGGGCCGATTCTAGATTTAAAGAGACATTCATCTTAAGATAATTGAATTTAAAGGGACGCGACACCATCAAGTGGACAGTTACCACTCTGACGTTCGATTTTACTGGTGTGACATTAGACTACTATAAAGGACGTATATCACACTATTGTAGTGTGTAGTGACTGTGGGAAAAGAGATACTTCGATGGACGAAGAAACTGAAAAGATAATAAAATCAGTTGCAACAGATTCGGAAAAAAGACTCGACATTATCATCCACCAATGAAACAGCAGGCCAACAGACACAGCTGTGGAAAGTAACATATAAATACTTTCAAAGAAGCATCGTGAGCAGCCAAGATGAGCTACATTATACCTGTACATCTTTCTGTTCTTGTTCTAAATGGGCACAATATTCAGCGTCGTACACATATGACAGCGCTCCACGTGTAACAGTACTGGAGAGTGCACTATTACTATCTGCACTCCCTGCTTCTCGGGAGTGAACACGACAGTGCTGCCACCTGGCCAGGTAACCGCATTGCAGAGAAAATATGTTACGGAACTTTAGATTTGCAGAACACTAGTTTAACTACACTGTCTCGGGTTTTATGCAGCATACAAACGGCAAAACATTACTGTTCAACGAACAAACCATGGCATTCATAATACAGTTCAAGGAACAATCTGCTAGCCAAGAGTGATGTGTTTTCGTGCGGCCATTCAGTAGGAATCGGTCTTCTTTTTTTTTTCAAAATACTCATGAATCAAAAAAAAAATGGCTCTGAGCACTATGGGACTCAACTGCTGTGGTCATAAGTCCCCTAGAACTTAGAACTACTTAAACCTAACTAACCTAAGGACAGCACACAACACCCAGCCATCACGAGGCAGAGAAAATCCCTGACCCCGCCGGGAATCGAACCCGGGAACCCGGGCGTGGGAAGCGAGAACGCTACCGCACGACCACGAGATGCGGGCTACTCATGAATCAAAACAACTAGTAGACTTCACAAGATATGACACGTCTGTTAAGATAAGTGTGTAATTTACTCTCAAGCCTAACACTCCAAACAATAGGTTCCAGTTAAATCACACCTTTTTGTCATGAGACTTCCCACAAAGCCAGAGAAGGCCAACAGCTGCGCCCTGAACGGGGTGTCCCCTTTAAAGATTGAGAGCTGAAGGATGGTGCCACGTTCCTCAGGACTCGAGCAGGTGGCTTAAACGCCTTCCTGTTACAGACTTAGGAATGTACATGAAGGACCTGGGGGCGCCCTCAAGAAAATCCAGCGTGTAAGCCACTATGACACTTGCTGTGCGCAGTGGCTGGCGCTGCGAATGAGACGGCGTGGGAACACCGCCTGACTCCACATGACCCTTGATATCCACTACACAAGGACTTTTCGAAGCGAAGTCGAAAAAGTGGGTACCCCGCAACCACGACTGGTAGGATGAAACTAGCCGGCATCAATCCTACATTTGATGACATTTCAAATCGTGTCCACCGATAACAAGGTAATACGATGGGAATTTCAGTGCTCTGGAGGACAAGACTGGGGAATAACAACAAAGCTCCTAAGCACACACATTCAAGACGTCATTTGGGAAACAGTGAGGCAGACGGCTTTGAGACAGTCTTTCAGAGGAGCTCTCAAATGGACGTTCTAAGGTTCACTCTGAATTTTTCTTTCTGGTAGATTTTTGTGTGCTCTGATTTTGTATTCTGGAGGCATGTCTCAGTTTTCCGAGTGAGTCTGATTCCTGCATTCATCTGTCTATTTTCATTCTGTATCTGATGATTTTCCTTTGTTTCCGGTGTTCAGATCCACGAGCATTCGACTGCATTTCCGCCACTTGACCTCCATTTCCAAATACAGCTTGAACGTTGGCTCTGGAATATTTATTACAAGCATAGACTCTCTAAGTGATTCGGCAGCCAGTGAGTGGCTGCTCCAGTCGAGACCAACAAGAAACGATGACCAAGACAGAGGTTACGCTGCTCCGAGGGTCACGCGTAAGGCCTTGGGTACACGGAGTTCAAAGCTGTTGCCTGTCAAGTCAACGACCTCGCCGCACCACGCCAGTTCGCTACAACGCGACAACTTTTAGCCAGCCACCGACACATTCTTGTACCTCCAATCCCACTGCATGGTAAGATAAAATAGCTAATCCACTTGAGTTACATGCCTAATTACTAAATACTGTCTATACTAAGTTAAATCAGCCCTGAGACTTTTGCATTTATGATTTGGGTATTAATAAATGCAAGTTTTGTTACATTTCCCTGTTTTGATACTACCTTGAATTTACATTTAAGCGGAGTCTAGTGTGGCTCAATGTCATTTCATTCCATCTTCGTACTATCGATCTATTTACAAAGTGCTCAAATAAATTATAATATGATGGAACATACGTGGAGTGTAACTTTTGTCTATATGACTGAACAAATAGGATGACAATCTTCGCATGAGTGATTAACATAGAACCTACTGATCGAGCCATTAGATTATTCCTTTTGCACAATGCAGGAAACGACCAACGCTAATATTACTTCACAGATTATAGCACTGATTCAGTGAGTTTACTGAATAGTTCCCGTAAATCATTTTAGTGCTCCTGATGAAAAGCAACATAACGTCAAGAACAATCGCTGTTGCTGTAGAAGGTGTAGGAAGTCTTTGAAACTATCCTTTTGTAGCACACTGATTTGGTTGAGAATCATAAATATTCGCGCTTGGCACCAGCAAACGAAAGAATAAAAGGTCTGAAACTGTGAACCCCAGCAAAGAACAGTACTAATGTGGGGGTTGGCACGGCTGCCGATGCTGGCTAGTGCTCACACTATAGTTCACTGCCACGATGCGGGGAATTTGAGCGAGGTACTGATTTGCACTTCGTCCCTCTTTAGCGGAAATACGATTCTTGAGAGAACAGAACACGGTTGCATTCGCTGTACACCTGATCACTAAGCTCCTCCTCCTCTACGGAGTGATGATTTGACGAAGCTCTGTATCCGTGCTGAGAGACTCGCTGCAACCAAGGCGCATTACGGTGCCTCTCCCAACGACCTGTGACCGCCTCAGGCGGTGAAATTACAGGTGGAGGACATCACGCTGATCCTGAAATAACTTCTGTTGCTTGAAAGCACCTATCCTAGCATTGCAGAGTTACGAGGGTCACTCAAAAAAAAATGCACACTATTTTTTTTAAAAACATCTTTTATTCTACATGTTTGAAAGTTTTACAGTGTGTAGATATATCCTTTAGGAACAATATTTTCATTTCTCCACATAATTTCCATCCCTCTCAACAGCCTTACGCCATCTTGGAACCAGTAGCTGTATACCCGCACGGTAAAATTCTGGACCAACCCGTTGGAGCCACTGTTTGGCAGCGTGCACAAGGGAGTCGTCATCTTCAAACCTCGTTCCACGAAGAGTGTCTTTCAGTTTCCCAAAGAGATAATAGTCACATGGAGCCAGGTCAGGACTGTAAGGCGGGTGTTTCAGTGTTGTCCATCAGAGTTTTGTGATCGCTTACATAGTTTTTTGACTGACCTGTGGCCGTGCATTGTCGTGCAACAGCTAAACATTCTGCTTTTGCCGATGTGGTCGAACACGACTCAGTTGAGCTTGAAGTTTCTTCAGTGTCGTCACATATGCATCAGAATTTATGGTGGTTCCACTTGGCATGATGTCCACAAGCAAGGGTCCCTCGGAATCGAAAAACACCGTAGCCATAACTTTTCCAGCAGAAGATGTGGTTTTGAATTTTTTTTTTTTCTTGCGTGAATTTGCATGATGGTACTGCATTGATTGCCTCTTCGTCTCTGACGAAAAATGATGGAGCCATGTTTCATCACCTGTCACAATTCTTCCAAGAAATTCATCTCCACCATTCTCGTACTGTTTCAAAAGTTCACTGCATACCGTTTTTCTTGTTTCTTTATGAGGCACTGTCAACACCCTGGGAACCCATCTGGCACAAACCCTTTTTAACGCCAACACTTTAAGTATTCTGCAAACACTTCCTTCCCCTATCCGAACGTAGCGTGACAATTTGTTCACTGTGATGTGTCTGACAGCAGTCACCAATTCGTTAACTCTCTGCGCTTTGCCTGGTGTGTGTGCAGTACGAGGCCTGCCGCTGCGAGGACAATCCTCAATATTGCCGTGCCCGTTTTCATCACGTAACCTGATTGCTCACAGACTAACTGTACTGCAGTCAACAGCAGCATCTCCATACACCTTTTTCAACCTCTTGTGGATGTTTCCCACTGTCGCGTTTTCACAGCACAGGAATTCTATGACAGCACGTTGCTTCTGACGAACGTCAAGTGTAGCAGCCATCTTGAAGACGTGCTGTGGCGGCGCCACTCACCGGAACAGGTTGAACTAAGTTTGAAAACAAGCGGGAAGGATGTATCTACACACTGTAAAACTTTCACACATGCAGAATGAAAACTGTATTTTTACAAAGATAGTGTGCATTTCTTTTGGAGTGACCCTCGTACAATTATGGAAACTACAATGGAATCTTGCATGTAACGCCGCAACTGAGCTGCCTCCAGTATACCAATAACTTGCTACGACGCAGATAGCGGTAAATCCCGTTCCAGATAAATCGCACCGACCAGTAGAGCTGCAGGTCGGTGCCCCTTCGAGGTACAAAACATGTCAGTCTCTTACGCACTTGACAATTCTAAGCAAGTTGAGAACCTTTTCCCTCTTCCTGTGCTACCTAAGTACCTATAAGTTAATAATAAACGACAAATAATAAAAAAGAGCGTCAGGGCTGCAGCCTAGATGTTGTCACCCTGGAACCTCCCGGACTTCCTCACACGTATCATACATTTACATCTACATACGTAATCCGCAAGCCACTACATGGTACGTGGCGGGGGGTACCCTTTACCACTACTAATCGTTTCCTTTCTTGTTCCACTCGCAGACAGAGCGAGGGAAAAACGACTGACTGTATACCACCGTATTAGCCCTTATTTCTCGTATTTCATCTTTGTTGCCCTTACGCAAAATGTATGTTAGCGGCAGTAGAATTGTTCTGCAGTCAGGTTCAAATGCTGGTTCTCTAAGTTTTCTCTGTAGCGTTCCTCGAAAGGAACGTCGCCTTCTCTCCAGGGATTACCGTTCGAGTTCGGAAGCATCTCCGTATCACTTGCGCCTTGTTCGAACCTGCCGGTAACAAATCTAGCAGCCCGTCTGTGAATTGCTTCGATGCATTCCTGTAATCCGATCTGGTGCGGATCCCAAACACTCTAGCAGTTCTCAGGAACAGGTAGTCCTATATGCCGTCTCCTTTACTGATAAACCACACATTCCTAAAATTCTGCTAATAAACCGAATTCGACCATTAGCCTTCCCTACCATAATCCTCGGATGCTCGTTCCAGGTCGTATCACTTTCCAACGTTACGCACAGATATTTAAACGATGTAACTGTGTCAAGCAGGACCTACTAATCCTGTATCCGAACATGACGGATTTGTTTTTTCCTACTCATCCGTAATAACTTCGGCGATAGCGTCCGCTGTCACAGTTTTCCCTGTTTTGTTAAATTCCCTGAAGAAGTTTGTCTTTGGTTGCAAACGTTCTGTGATCTTATGTTTGGAACACTGTTATATATCAAATGTTTTGTGATTAGCCTGTATCTTATTCTGGAAACCACACAACTTCGTCTTCGTGAAATACGCTGTGATTTATGACTCACTGACTGTGGAAGTTAGTGTACTCACACACCAAGCTTACCAAGGATGGAACCTGACGTATTTGGAAAAAACTTTTTTCATCAGTGTATTCAGCATACTATTTGAAGTTATATACTAGTTGTGTACAAGACCGCGGGGCAAGAAGCACCGCTTACTTCTCTGCATCTTTGTATCATCATTTCGCATACCATTGTTGCAGTGTATGTCTCTTACACGTTTAAATAAATAAATAAAAACATACCGTCATATCCGTCAAAATATTAAGCGTATCGTGTTGTGTGAGTCGTTAAAATAAATATTTCGCAACAAACAAGTGGAAAATTTCATCAGAATAGATCAATAACTTTACAATTTCCGAATCTTGAAACTACGGAATAAATGAAATTTACGGTATTTGGCACACATCCTACAGCATGAAAATGTGTTTCAACTGAGTAACTGGTTTGTGTACATCATCCCTCTCATATTTGCTGCGCACACATAAAAAAAGCCTAACTGGACATACATAAAAAATAAATACGCTTTTCTATTTTAGTCTTTTTATCTGCAAGCATCATCACTTTTATGAGACTAATGTACTTTAAAGACAATTCGTCTCACTAATTATACATTGCATTCAGTTTTGAGCCTCCTAAATGCTCCCTACTTGTTCTCAAAGCGCGTCACACTGTTTGTCCTGCAATCTCACGTCTTGGCGGGAGCAACTGTGCTATGTAGCGCATACTCTGTTATCTAAAACCTTTGACAGGTACCAAGAAGACATTTACCAAAAGAAACAGCCATTTCTGACTGTACTGATTATCTCCCACTTCCCCATACGATCAAGTCATATGAATCCTATCCTGGCTCTCCGTTTGCACAATGGAAATTTAACCTAGTTGGCTACCAAGCCCCATACACCTAACACGTCAAAAACGTGGTAAATATTTCCGTATAGTCTTAATGACAATGAGAAACTCGCCGCTGTATCGTGTTCGTAAGGTAGACAAAAATTCAGCTCAGGACAGCACGAAGAAAGCTGTGGCTGCGGTACCAACAACTCGATGTCGAACTTGTGACTTCAGTTATATCTATTAGCACATCAGTACAAATAAATACACAATAACATTCCAACCAAAATATGTTGACGACTGAAAACAATAGTACCCGTAAATAAAATCTTGATCGGAAACCAAATTAAAACAGTATCAGGTAATATGAAAAATCTATAGATCATTAGCAGTTTCGATTGCTACACATCATGTCACAGTATTTGTGTGGATACACAGTTAACGTTCAACAACACGCTACGCTACGTAACTTCAAAAAAGCAAATATCAGAACTTACATTACTGGCCATTAAAATTGCTGCACCACGAAGATGACGTGCTACAGACGCGAAATTTAACCGACAGGAAGAAGATGCTGTTATATGCAAATGATTACCTCTTCAGGGCATTCACACAAGGTTGGCGCCGGTGGCGACACCAACAACGTGCCGACATGAGGAAAGTTTCCAACCGATTTCTCATACAGAAACAGCAGTTGACCGGCGTTGCCTGGTGAAACGTTGTTGTGATGCCTCGTGTAAGGAGGAGAAATGCGTACCATCACGTTTCAGACTTTGATAAAGGTCGGATTGTAGCCTATCGCTATTGCGGTTTATCGTATCACGACATTGCTGCTCGCGTTGGTCGAGATCCAATGAATGTTAGAAGAATATGGAATCGGTGGAGGGTAATACGGAACGCCGTGCTGGATCCCAATGGCCTCGTATCACTAGCAGTCGAGATGACAGGCATCTTATCCGCATGGCTGTAAGGGATCGTGCAGCCACGTCTTGATCCCTGAGTTAAAAGATGGGGACGTTTGCAAGACAACAACCATCTGCACGAACAGTTCGACGACGTTTGCAGCAGCATGGACTATCAGCTCGGAGACCATGGTTGCGGTTACCTTTGACGCTGGATCACGGACAGGAGCTCCTGCGATGGTGTACTCAACGACGAACCTGGGTGCACGAATGGCAAAACGTCATTTTTTCGGATGAATCCAGGTTCTGTTTACAGCATCATGATGGTCGCATCCATGTTTGGCGACATCGCGGTGAACGCACATTCGAAGCGTGTATTCGTCATCGCCATATTGGCCTATCACCCGGCGTATTGGTATGGGGTGCCATTGGTTACACGTCTCGGTCACCTCTTGTTCGCATTGACGGCACTTTGAACAGTGGATGTTACATTTCAGATGTGTTACGACCCGTGGCTCTACCCTTCATTCGATCCCTGCGAAACCCTACATTTCAGCATGATAATGCACGACCGCATGTTACAGGTCCTGTACGGGCCTTTCTGGATACAGAAAATGTTCGACTGCTGCCCTCGCCCGCATATTCTCGAGATCTCTCACCAATTGAAAACGTCTGGTCAATGGTGGCCGAGCAACTGGCTCGTCACAATACGCCAGTCACTACTCTTGATGAACTGTGGTATCGTGTTGAAGCTGCATGGGCAGCTATACCTGTACACGCTATCCAAGCTCTGTTTGACTCAATGCCCAGGCGTATCAAGGCAGTTATTACGGCCAGAGGTGGTTGTTCTGGGTACTGATTTCTCAGGATCTATGCACCGAAATTGCGTGAAAATGTTATCACATGTCAGTTCTAGTATAATATATTTGTCCAATGAATACAAGTTTATCATCTGCATTTCTTCTTGGTGTAGCAATTTTAATAGCCAGTAGTGTAATACATAATATCTACACATTATTCAGAAGAGTCAAATTTGCCAATATAAAAACAATCTAACCCACCCAACTTCTAAATTCTTGTGAAGTGTTAGAACACAGCGCTATCACTTGTCTATAGATCTTCATAGAGTTACGTAACACTTGAATCGTGTACAGGGAAAGGCAGTGTACGTGAAGACCAAGATAGTCGATACAGTGCAATCACTGACACATAAAATTAAGTTAACAGGGCGGGCCCCTTTAAAAGCATCGTGGAGACTGCGAAAATATTCTCAGGGGGGTTATTCGCGACGCCAAGGTTACATACAGCGATCCACTTACTTCCGCGAAGATCGCTGTAATCACCACACATTTCGCGTAGAACACAGCAATAAGCTTGTTTCTTAACCACTTGGTTTTTCAGCGACGGCCGAAAATTATCTAACTGCACAAGAAACACATCGAATCACTCTTCAGGCCCCGAGTAAAAATTCGTCATCTCATACTACTTCGAGTATCAACAACGGTAATAAGGACCAGCAAAATACAGCGTCTAACGCGCGGTTACTTTTGCGCTGGCGTTGAAAATATTGACACTCTGCAGAATAGCGAAACGACAAAGGAGCCCCGTTATGATCGATGGTCGTGCGCCGGGCCTCGCCCGGGTAGCCGGGACGACGCAGCGCGTCGCCTTGACCCCGTGGCCTGCGCGCTCCAGACGGCTTGGCTCCGCTCTGCCCCCACGCTGCGTTGCTTTGCACTGCGGTCTGCAGCCAACCAGGCGCCACCTGCGCCGGTTCAGCCAGTGCTACCGATCGATCAAATCAGCGAGGCCCGCACACTGTTGTGCTACCTGTTGCTGCACGTATTAAAATTTCTAACTTGCTGTATTTCTCGAGCTAAATTAGATATTTGCATTCAAGCTTTCCTTACTAGCTGAAAGCTGTAAGAGTGGAGAAAAAAAAAATAAAAAAAAAATAAAATAAAAAAACCTCGGTCTGACACAATGATTATACTGATGTAAATGGAAGTTGGCTACTTTTATTTCGGAGCATGCCACGTATTAATGTGTAACTTGATATGCAGGATAATCTGTTTAAAACAGCTGCCTTGAGTCTGTCTCGCACAAATAGATTAACTGAAGTACTGTGCACTCGTAAAATTCTTTGTGTGGACATTTTCACGTCACAGGTGAATTCATCCGCACTTGACTGCGCTTTTTAAGGATTAAGTGCTTGAGGAGGAAGAGGGAAGATGTTGCTACCTGCGTGGAATTAATCCATATACTATGATAGTAAAATATCGTTGTCCCTTTCACAATCAAAAAATATGGTTCAAATGGCTCTGAGCACTATGGGACTTACAATCTAAGGTCATCAGTTCCCTAGAACTTAGAACTACTTAAACCTAACTAACCTAAGGACATCACACACATCCATGCCCGAGGCAGGATTCGAACCTGCGACCGTAGCAGTCGCACAGTTCCAGACTGAAGCGCCTAGAACCGCTAGGCCACCGCGGCCGGCCTTTCACAGTCAATACATACCTCCATCAACTTGTAGGTGAGGTTGGTATCCTGTAATTATGATGACAACAGTTTCTCTATTGTCTGTGACCTACAACAGCCAACAGCATTACTTCAGCAGTTACCCAACAGAGCTTTTGTTCGTTAGACTGTGTATATTTCCTAACACTAATCTAACATTACTGTGATGGAGAACCTGGCCGCCTGCTACGATATAATCTCAAGTTCTGGTCGTTATGAGGAGTCGCTGACCGCATGAGTAATCACTAAAGTAACGGAATGCATGAGAGGAAAAGCTATTTACGAACGGAATTAGTGGTAGTAGCAGTATTATGGACGTAGTTCTTCGGGCACGAAAGTACCTTCTACAAAACATTAATCAATTTAGTATTATAAGGAATCTGCTGAAAATTAATAAATTGTGTAAAGACGTATTTAATTTCAATGACATCTCCACCCCAACATTCAGTTCTTACCAAGCAGGTAAGAGCAGTTATAGGAAAAGTCAAAGTGAACGGTACACGTTAACACTGTAACCAGCATTCAAGTTGGAGGATAGGGGTGATAACGTCACTCAAAAGAGTAATGGAGGTAGCATTACAGATATCCAAGAACTTTTGTTATAGCTGACAACATAGGTAAGATACTCAATATGGTACTGAACGATCGATGAATAAAAATCTAAGAAATCCATCCGATCCCCTCAGATCAGACACCTTCAGTCTACGATTGAAAAACGTTTTAAGTCAAGAGAAGAGGTCAAGGCGGCCACTGCCACACTGACCACAATCGCAATCCAAGGTTGGAATGTTCTCACTGCAAAAGTGTTTAATCCAATGCCACTGTCATGAACGTGACCACTTTCAGAGGTAACTGAACTGAATTTTGACGTATAAAAAACAATCTTATCCTTGGTCTCTGAATCATGCCCGAGAGCACTCTTCCCTGTTTCAGTATCATGTTGTCGTTACATGAAACAGTAATTCCTTTCACATAGTCACAATCTAAACCTTTTGACTTCTTGTTAAACGCATGATCCTATAAACTGATGACAGTCGAAGTAGAGAGAATATAAAATGTAGACTGAAGAAGAGAAATTTGTTAACATCGAATAAAGATTTAAGTGTCACGAAGTCGTTTGTTAAAGTACTTGTATGGAGTGTAGCCATGTATGGAAGTGAAACATGGACGATAAATAGTTTACTCAAGAAGAGAATAGAGGCTTTCGAAATGTGGTGCTACAGAAGAATGCTATAGATTAGATGGGTAGATCACATAACTAACGAGGAGGTATTGAATAGAATGGGGGAGAAATTTGTGGCACAACTTGACTATACAGAGGAATCGCTTGGTAGGACATATTCTGAGGCATCAAGGGCTCACTAATTTAGTACTTGAAGGCAGAGTGGAGGGTAAA
The DNA here is from genome assembly GCF_023898315.1 of Schistocerca nitens. Lineage (NCBI taxonomy): Eukaryota > Metazoa > Arthropoda > Insecta > Orthoptera > Acrididae > Schistocerca > Schistocerca nitens. Next base: position 691,980,655 of record NC_064618.1, on the reverse strand, counting down.
AATCGTAGAGGGAGATACTGTAACAAGGAACGCCAACCAAGCCTATGACGTGTTCACGCCTATAACCGAAGTACTTCAGTCCTCTTACAGCTACACAACACTGAATGTTTCAGAACTGATCTACGGTGAAATGTTGCAAGCGCTAAATTCGGCAGTGCACACGATGCCTTATTTTCAGATACAAACGGTAAGTCAAGAATGAAGCTACTCGGTACTGTCCCGTTTTCACGCCTTATCAGCCACTGAAACTTGACAAATGTCCGGATGGAACGTATTTCATTGTGGCTGGAGCCCCTTCTCCTCGAAAAGTAGTAGAAAAAGGAAATACAAAACGGCTTCAAGGAGCCCGCTTACCGACGTCTGCGACGGCGACTTAAGCTCAAGACCCAAACAAGATCGTTTGCTTGAAAGCTGCGACCTAGCTGACATATCTCACATCGTTGTATAATTTTAGTTCACTGCACAGAAACTGTACTAATTCATATAACTGCATTTGCCACAGTAACTACCGCAAGTTGTGGCGTCGGTGATCCTGATTCCCGCTGTGCGTATCTGTACTGTGAGGCAACTACGATTATTTTCACTACTTCGATTCTTACATCATTTCATACAGTTCTTGCGTCTAATTCACTAATAAATTTGTCGAACTAGGTCGTCGTGATTTTTGTTCAGAAATTAATAGTTCCTCGTTACTTTTATTCACTGAAAATTTCAATTCCATGTCAAAGCACTGGAACTACACTGAGGTCACAAAAGTCATGGGATAATGCCTAATATCGTGTCGACCTTTTTTCCCAGCGTAGAGCAACAGCTCCGCTTGGTGTGGATTCAAGTCGATGGAAGTCCCTTGTAGAGATATTGACACATTCTGCCTCGACAGCCGTTCCGCAATTGCAAAAGTGTTGCCGGTGCATAATTTTGTGATCGAACTAAACTCTCGATTATGTTCCATAAACGATAAAGGGGATCCAAGTCGGGCAGTGTGGGCGACACTTCTGACAATTCGTTCGTATTCTCCAGAATGTTCTTCAAACCAGTAGCGGACAATTATGGTCCGGAGAGACGATACATTGTCATCTATAAAAATTCCACGGACATATGGCTGCAAATGGTTTCCAAGTAACCGAGTGAGGTGGCGCAGTGGACTCATATTAGGGAGAGTAATTGTTCAAAGCAGCGTCTAGCCATCCAGATTTAGGTTTTCTGTGATTTCCCTAAATCGCTGTTGGCAAATTCTGGAATGGTTCCCTTGAAATGGCACGGCCGATTTCCTTCCCCATCCTTGAAACAATTCATGATTGTGCTCCATATCTAGTGACCTCGATGTTGACGGGACGTTAAACCAAACCTACCTACCTTTTCCTTTTCGTTTCCAAGTAGCCGATCGGTTCAATTAACCCAAAGGACCCAGCGCTTTCCATGTAAACACAGCACACACCATTATGGAGGCACCACCAGTTCGCACACTGCGTTGTTGACAACCTGAGTCCATGGCTTGGTGGGGTCTCGAACCTAAATTCAGCTCGTACCAACCGAAATCGGGACTCATACAGCTATCCGTGACTTTTGGCACCTGAATGTACTAATGCATTTACTAGACGTAAATTTTAAGTCTTGCTGAAAATAACGTGCGAGGTCACTATCCGTTTCCTTACTGAAGTATGTTCTAGGTGGAAAACAATCTACCCCTTTATTTGCACCTTCAAGTTGTGACTGTCTAACCAGGTACACAAGTGCTTACCAGGGCCAGCTTCCAGGGTTCCGTCTGGGCTGTTTCTACGGGAAAATCACTTCCAGTCTTCCCAGAACCGAGATTTTTTTCTCCTTACCTCACTAAACAATGTAGCAGAAACGCCTGCTAGATGAAGTCGTGAAAATATGCGATGGCTAGATTTAAATAATATCTGGAATGGGTAAGACTATCTGACAAATTGTGTGGTTACTGCATGATTTTTGTGAGTTTTTAAATCTACTTTTTAAAAATTTAAATTAACTGCACGTGAGTTTCTAGCTGAAACGAATGGAAACGTTCACTCTAAAAAAGTGGAATATTGTTCCATTAATAACCAAATACACCGCCTCAGTCTTCGACAGCGTAAATTAAGGCACTAATCTGAAGTGGCATTGTTAACCATTAAATTCCTAAGAACTAAGTACACAGGACTAGAGAACATTTCCTACACCAAATCAACATAACTGAATAAACCTGCAACGAATAATACGTGTGTGAAGTGGAATACACGAATCTGTGTGTTTTTTGGACTTCCATCAGACCATTCAACAGGTGCAACCTCACAATCAATCTACTTTTTAGCAAGAAAAAAAAAATATTCAGACTGTCTGCAAGTGCGTAAGACAATATACTTGCAAACAGATGACAACCTTCGTACGAAGTCTCTCTCTAGTCAACATATCATTGAGAACAATACTTGTTTGTGAATGATCGCTCAGGTACGATAGTCAAAAAACGTCAAGGAAAAAATACGCGAAACTGGTTTCATTGTCTTTAAGATCTTTTGTAACTAAGAAACAAAACAAGGATCATCAAATAGTTCTCTGTTTACGAGGAAATACGTGCTTGTCTCTTTCAATGTTCACCACGAACTGAAAGGCCGTACAATAAATGGGACGTTCGCATTATTTACCGCAAAAGTAAATTTTTATTCAACCTCCTTGATGTGGGAAAACTTATAATTCTGGGCGTTTAATCTTTTCCTCGTGTATCTTCCTCAAAACTGAGATTTTTTGTAATAAGGCAATATGAAAGATAAATTTTCCACCCACAATTCCTGTCCTTCGCTGGCAACAATTCAGAAGGCAAGTAACCCGAAAACGCCTGCGTCTTCCTCCAGAGAAGAAATCCACGTTCGAGTCGCAGGACGGTACACAGCTGTAGCTGAAACCAGGTTGGCGAATGGAACGTTCGTATATTGGAAAGACGGTGTTAAAAGCCCTGAACAATTATCTGGGTTAGGTTCAACGTGGTCTACACAGATCACCTGAGACGAATAATGGAAAGTCTCCGCACACAAAGCACAATCCGGTTTACCTCGCCATCCTCGTCTAGTGCGAGATTCAGTTCTGTCTTACGACTTCTACGCTAATGCGATGTTTAGATCAGCCCTCGACACTTCACCCACTTTCTACAGCCGGCCGCGGTGGTCTAGCGGTTCTAGGCGCGCAGTCCGGAACCGCGCGACTGCTACGGTCGCAGGTTCGAATCCTGCCTCGGGCATGGATGGTTGTGATGTCCTTAGGTTAGTTAGGTTTAAGTAGCTCTAAGTTCTAGGGGACTGATGACCACAGATGTTAAGTCCCATAGTGCTCAGAGCCATTTGAACCATTTGAACCACTTTCTACATTTCTACGTTGGTGGATTTTCTGTGAGAATACTCTTGAGGCATTCCAACACAGGTAAAATATTATCTTTGACCGAGTGTGCTAGCGCAGTTTTTTTAAAGTCCCAGATTCACAATCAAATGTAATCGGGTTCATGTCCTTTTGGCCCTCAAGGTATGTGTTTTCCGTGGTTTTCATAAATCGATGGATGCGAAAGCCGTAGTGGTTCCACTGTAAAGGATGAACGTGACATCTTGCCCATCCTTGTCGACTGGAAGTTGAACCCCAGTCATCCTCTCATTCTCTTTTTCTTTGTTGCTTTGGAAACAATTATCCAACGTTCGAAAAATTTTCCAGTTGACCTCTTTCAGTGGCCAGTTTACGAAGTTGAGATTATTTTCAGAACATTAACCGTTATTCACATAATTCCCGAGCTGCATTAAAAAAATTTCCTTTAAGGTTAATTAAACTTTAATATTTAGTGTTGTATATTTAAAGTTTCCATTTTTACTCTAAATTGCCAAAGGTGGAACAGATTACCATCTTTGTCGAACCTACTGAGAATGGATGGTTTATGGGAATACTGAACTGACATTATACGACCATCAAGAAACTGCTAACTGAATTCTATTTTCTCCGAAATAAAAATAGCTAACATGTTCCGTATGAGGACCAACGGAACACGGACGAGGATTCGAACCATCTTGTTGTTGACGGAAGTGCCTTGTGGCGTGTGGCCATTTGGCTTCGAGTGACAGACGTGCTCACGAAGGGATGGCGGCGCCGCGGCACAACAAGGGACAGCCAGATGGAACTGGATGGCAACATGCGGCCGCCGTGTTGTTACAGGAGAGAGAGCGAGCGATTACAGCCCCGTATCTAGCGTTCCGAGATAAAGCCCGTTACGAGTGGCGGGCGCGTCGCGCGGAGTTGCAGCACCACTCAGGCGCGCGCATCCCGGACTCGCAGGCGCCTACACCCCGTGTCTGTCCGGTTGCATATGGAGGAAATGCACGAGCGAGGATGCGCAGCCTCCGGATGCAGTCAACCAGCGAAGGGACAAGGGTCATGTGATGGCCACAGACTGAGGAACCAGTGAGACATGGAGGTAACAGAACCAAGCTGCGGTGGGGCATGGTTGACAATTATGTGCAGCGAAGGGTCCGCTTTGGTATGCTGCTGAAACTACATCACCTCTCCCAGCACACTCCTGGCAACTAGCAATACTATCAAAGAGCTAGCGGTTAATAGATGTGGTCTTCACAGATAGATGCATTCCACCAATTTGGACGATCTTCAGTCAGCTATTCAACTAAAGAGACGAAGCTAAGAATATGACGTCCCGTCGACAATAAGTCATAGAAGTTGGAACGTAAGATCTTATTAGTGAAGGAACGGGAAGGAAATTGGAGATGCCTTTTTCACAGGAACCATAACAGCCTTTGCCTTCAGTGATTTAGGGAAATGACAGAAAACCTCAACTGGGATGGCCAGTAGGCAATTGGAAACATCGTCCTCGCATGCGAGTCCGATGTCCTTACCAAGGCATCACCTCGTTCAATAGTCAAGTAAAATACCTGCTTGCAGTAAATGGTTTTTCGTGATTCTTACAAAGATTTTCGTCTGAAAACAACAGCAGTCTGTAAATAAAATGCGACTGTAGTAAAGCAAAAACAGCTTTTCTTCTGTCATACCAATCCCCTCATGGGACAGTAATATGACAACATACACACTAAGCCACCTAGCTAACAGAGCGGCAATACCAGCAACAAGTTATTCGTACCAGTTCTGGCTCAGTAGAAGGTCTAGTGTCAGGTTACACACTTAAGCGACTTATATTGTAAGTCACTCTCAACCTCCTCCTCCTGGTTCTATTCAACTAAAGAGGTATGATATAAGGGATACTGATATAACAGTTGACTCAACTGATCAAGGACATCCACGGAAACCTCACCATGCCCACGCACTGTAAGCAACTATGTGAGGTACTTTCAAGGAAATCCAGGGTAGGCGCTGCACTACCCAGGCAAATGGGCCAGGTCAAGCTGTAACTCGAACCGGTCACTTGATATAAAACTAGAAACACCAGACTAATGGGAGCACTTTCAAATGGCGAGAAACCCCATGGACCAGTACGATTTTAACTTCCCCTCCTCCTTAACACCCTTTATACTTAATTCAATTGTGTAGGCTTCTTTATTCTAGGTCTGTGCATCATGGGGAGGGGTTCAGGTTTCTTATGAATAATAATTCTGTAGTGGTAAGATTTGGAAATAGTAACAATGATATAACAAATTAACTAACGATTTATTATTGACAATTTTGTTTCTGAAATACATTATTTACAATAAATTAGTTGTTACTAACAAATTTTTTCTTTTATTTACACAGCTATTTGTCTCCGTGACATACACATTTATTTATTTTTTTACAAAGATATTTTTTCTTATATCCATTTATTTACAATTATTTTTTGTTGGTACATTTACACAGCCATTTGTTTCATACATATGTGTTATGATGATGATGATTGGTTTGTGGGGCGCTCAACAGTACGGTCATCAGCGCCCGTACAAATTCCCAATTTATGCAGTCCTATTTTTTTACAATCCAATCTAGCCACTGTCACGAATGATTATGAGGATGAAATAATGAGGACAACACAAACACCCAGTCCCCAGGCAGAGAAAATCCCCAACCCAGCCGGGAATCAGTTTTTCTGATGAGTTAAGACTATCGGATACATTACAATAAGATAGAAGGACTTTAATACTAAGTTTCCCATTTTATTTCTATAAACAGTATCTACATTTTAATCATTCTATATACACCGTAATTACAATTTAATCAATGCTTTCTGATCACCATAGGGCGTATCGTGCTTCTTGGGGAGCAATTGTCCAGGATTTCTGGTGTACGTTTACCGTACAGCATGCTGCGATGGTTGACTAGATGTGTCTGGAAGGCTGTCCTTGTCCTGGTTGTGCTAGTTCCTGTGGTTTCGGGGTTCCTCCTGGAGAAGTCGGCGAAACTCGCCGAGACGCACGGATAGTGCCCTGGGCTGCCCTAGTCGCTCAGAACGCTTTCATTGTGTGGTATTGAGGAACACTGGTCAACGCCGATTTGGTTTCTGGACGAGAACAGATACACGTCCAGCCGCCTCCTGTTTACTAGTGATGGTCAGTTTTAATGTTTGCCAGAAACTTGAGGTGGTTGTTTACAGTCAGTTTGAAGCAACTTGGTGCTTTCCTTCTGCTTGGTTCTCAACTTCAGTGTGCTGCATTAGCGCATTTTACATTTAATTGGTAGTTGTTTGAAGGACCAACTGACATGTGCTGAACTCCCTATCGCATAAATAATTGCTTATACAGGGTGTTACAAAAAGGTACGGCCAAACTTACAGGAAACATTCCTCACACACAAATAAAGAAAAGATGTTATGTGGACATGTGTCCGGAAACGCTTAATTTCCATGTTAGAGCTCATTTTAGTTTCGTCAGTATGTACTGTACTTGGAGCACGTTATCATGATTTCATACGGGATACTCTACCTGTACTGCTACAACATGTGCCTTTACAAATACGACTGAACATGTGGTTCATGCACGATGGAGCTCCTGCACATTTCAACCGAAGTGTTCGTACGTTTCTCAACAACAGATTAGGTGACCGATGGATTGGTAGAGGCGGACCAATTCCATGTCCTCCACACTCTCCTGACGTCAACCCTCTTGACTTTCATTTATGTAGGCATTTGAAAGCTCTTGTCTACGTAACCCCAGTACCAAATGTAGAGACTCTTCGTGCTCGTAATGTGGACGGCTGTGATACAATACGCCATCCTCCAGGGCTGCATCAGCGCATTAGGGATTCCATGCGACGGAGGGTGGATGCATGTATCCTCGCTAACGGAGGACATTTTGAACATTTCCTGTAACAAAGTGTTTGAAGTCACGCTGGTACGTTCTGTTGCTGTGAGTTTCCATTCCATGATTAATGTGATTTGAAGAGAAGTAATAAAATGAGCTCTAACATGGAAAGTAAGCGTTTCCGGACACATGTCCACATAACATATTTTCTTTCTTTGTGTGTGAGGAATGTTTCCCGAAAGTTTGGCCGTACCTTTTTGTAACACCTTGTATATTTAGAGTTCGTGGTTTTTTTTTTTTAATTTTGGGCGTCCGATTTTAAGTAAAAGTTCAAACTGTCGTTTTCGAGTGATTTAGATTGCAAGGCCTTGTGGCATGTGGTCAATTTTAAGTTTAGATTACGTCTTGCCACTGTACTGAACTTAAGACAGGAGACCCATTTTACTCAGTGATAGTGACTTGGGTCTTGCAGCAAGCAAAACATTTTCCTCCTTACTAATTAGTCAGATAATTGGAATGTTTTGTACGATAACGAAATATTTATTTTACATTTTAAGCATAAATAACCTGTGATGCTTGTGTTTGTACCCACACTAAGAGTGATACCTTTGAGAGCTGGAACAGAAGCTTTAGTTTTATTTTATCTTTTCACTGTTCATGAGAGTGTTTCCTGTATATGTTGTAGCAATCAATTTACTCTCGCTTGCCCTGTTGTCGCCGAGGGCTGGGGGCCCGAAGGTCTATGTGTGGGGCCAGTTGTGCCCCGATCTGACGCCATGTTGGTCAATTACAATTCATTTGTTTCATCTTTTGTAATCCTTTTAAAACTTTGAAACACGTCTAAATTTTTTTTAACATCTGGCATTCAGAGTTTCATAATTTTTCTTAAAGCTGGTCTTTAACATTTTTTTTTCTTTTTTAAATAGAAAAGATTCGTGTTCTCTGAAAGTTATAATGATTTATCAGTTCTTTGAAAATAGCAATGGCGTATCAGTTTGGGAGCACCAATATTAATTAATTTCTTGTTGGTTAATGAAGGTTTGGAAGAGCTACTTAATAACAAATGATGTTCAATGGTTTTCCACAACCCGTCCTCCAGGACCTTACTTTTTGTGTTCTGTAACGAAGTAAACCGTTCTTGCCTGTTCCACAAACAAATATAAATACATTATTTACTCGTGAACACAGGGTGTAGCCGTGTAAAAAATATATATACACACAATGTGTAATCAGGCATGTGTACTTTCATACACACAACTAAGACAAGCAGTTCATATATTTTTAACTTATAATTTAAATCTACATTGGATTCTCTCTCTCCAGTCAGTAACCTGACTGGTACAAAGCAGATATGTTCACAAATACCAACATATACCCAATTTTCTTCCTGTAAACTCTCTCTTATATGACTTAACAACTAGCTCTGTTCCCTTCAGCAGTTATTTTAGGTGAGACGCTCAGTATTTTCATTCAGCCTCTCATTTCCTGCATAACACTTTCTTTATAACACTCCAAATCATTGAGGATGTACGCTACTAGACCTTCAGCTGCACACACTCGTGGAATTTCCGTATAGAACTATATGATTACAATTTTTGCAAACGACTCGCTAAAAATGTTATTCCGTTTGTTTTAAGCTCTGCAAACGGTTGTTATGTTGTTAGAGGCACAACATCCAGTCCACCACATTTAGATACAATGTAACCATCCTTTTCAAGCACATCAAGGACGCATGGAGCTTTATAAACAGCTATTTCGTGTGTCCCTTTATATAGTGAACACGCTTCACTCTATATGGTTCAAATGGCTCTGAGCATTATGGGACTTAACATCTGTGGTCATCAGTCCCCTAGAACTTAGAACTACTTAAACCTAACCAACCTAAGGACATCACACACATCCATGCCCGAGGCAGGATTCGAACCTGCGACCGTAGCGGTCTCGCGATTACAGACTGTTGCGCTTCACTCTATAGTTTTTGGCCAGGACATTAACATATGCCCACTTAGCATTGTTATTAATGTAAGTACAGATATTTTATATTCCCAGTTGTAGCCATATTTTGTTATACCCCGTATTTAAAGCAACATGTAAGCCTCTCTTGGGCGTCCGCAGTAGATTCTTTCTTTCCCTATTGCAGTTTCTATTCTTTCTTTATGGCAGTGGTCATCGCCATACACTCCTATTTTCGTTTTTTGACCTTGACCTTTTCAATTTTCAGTTTCCTTTGTCTTTCACAAACGCGCTAACTACAATTAAAAGGCGTAATTTCTTTAATGGGGAATGGTTACAGTCTGCGAGATATATTTTCTTTTTCTTGGAACTTGTAGAATGACATTGTTAGTAGGTACTAGTCCTAATTTAGTGACATTGTATCTGACAGTATTGGCGGAAACAAAGTCGTGGATTGGGAGAAATGTGATTCTTCCGCTTTAACATAACACGATATATAGTCTTTGATGGAGTCATTGTCAGTAATCTCCGTGTAGTTTACAGGTAGATAATCGAAACTGTATGCAGAGAGAACGTAATTTGAAGACTTTTCTTGGTCTTTAGTGTTTGGAAGGCTTGTTTGTCCACCAGCCAATTTCTGGTTATTCTCATTACCCCAGTAAACAAACTGCGGAACCTCGTTAAACACTACACGGCAACTGCTCTGTAATTTGGATGAAGCTACGTGGATCTGATTGGCTCAGAGTACAGTGGAACACTGCTGACTACAGTCGGAAACACAAACAATCCTGCACGGGGTCGAACACACTATTCATTTTGTAGTTGCGTATTGTAGCCTGCAGCATTGTAATACTATGTTCTTTAGTCAATGAGGATGTAAAATTATCTCATAGTCAAATCCCTGGACACTTTATAAAATCCATAAGGTAGTTACCAATAACTCTGATCACGTTTGGGCTTGCGATTTGACGCATAAATTCATTATACGTCTTTGCTCTATAACTGGAGGTGATTCATATTAAGCGGTCTATTCCTACAGCCTTATTGTTCTCCACAGTCACACTGCTGTTTACCTGGCAGTTTTCTTTTGTGCACAAGTCGCAGTTTGATATTAGGTAGTCGCCTCTGATACCATGCCTTGCAGTGACGAACTTTGACAATTTACTACGTAGATAATACTTCAATAAGCCCCACGTCTCCTCCTCTAACTTTAAAGATCGTCCCTTTTCTAATTTCTCTCAACAGTTCACTTGAACACAGATTTTAATTACCATACTATCACAAAGCGGTTCTGTAATTGATATAAGCACTTTTTTCGAAGGAGTGTACCATTTTCGGTGTAATTTACTTTACCAACGTCAGTAACAAGATTGTCCACGTTCTCCAGTAAAAACACAAACCGAAGGATTTATAGGTTGGTCTTGTCATCCTCCCTAACAGCTGAGGCCCATTTAGGAGTTTGGAGGCATGCATGTTGTCACTTTCAACTACAACAGAAGACTGATCAGTTGCGGTTGTCAAGCCTCGTTTTATACTTTTATGATCCAAGACTATGGCACTTTCGGCCACGTGATCTTCCAGTCATAACTTCTAAATCTAGCTGTACTTCCAATCCAACTGTACACTCCTAGCCCAGTTGCGCTACTTGGTGTGAGAGTTGTCCGTGGGAGTCTGTTCTCCATCACGATTACCATCCTTACGAACAGTACAGTTCCAGCAAGTTAGCTGGGTTGTATAGTACCTACTGTACTTCAATGCGATACCCAAACGGTTGACTACAATGCAACAGCAGGGTGGTATAGCACAGCACAGTACTCTAACGCAACACACTTAGCTACAGGATGGTACAGCGTCTCGAATGTGATACCCTGACAGTATAGCCAGAATGTATTGTATGGCACTGTGCTTGGACGCGATTTTGGGCCACACAGTACAACAATGAGCTGAGCAGAATAGTATAGCACTGTACCCAAATGCAGTATTCGGATTATGTGGCGCAAGATGGGGCGGTAATGCTGAGCGGCAGCATCCCTCCCTCCCACAGACATCTTGCACACAAAGCAACACAAATGGGCCAAGAATTTACAACTAAGTTGCAAGTACAACAAAATTTAGAATGTATGTCCGTAAGACCACATGATCAGAAGTGCCACCATTCTTGATCTTTAGAGTATAAAAGTAGGCATGACATTCGCAACTGATCAGTCTTCTATCGTATTAAAAGTGTCAACAAGGAATCCTCCTAAGTGCCAAACATCCCTCAGCTATTAGGGAGGGAGATGAAAGACACCAACCGACGAATGCTTTTGTTTGTGTTTATTACTAGAGAACCTGCAATATCTTGTTACTGACATTGGTAACGTAAATTACACCGACAATGTACGCTCCTTAGCAGAAAGAATTTGAATGTCCTTACATCCATTACAGAACCGTTTTTCAATGCAATTATGATAGTTCAAACCTGTGATCAAGCGAATTATCAGGAGTAATTAGAGAAGGGACGATCTGTGATGTTAAAGAAGGAGACATTGACCTATTATCTAAGCACTAAATTCTTCATGTTCGTCACTGTGAGACATTTCGTCAACACGAAGCTACCATTTCTCCTACACAGGGACGACAACGAGACAGCGAACGACACTGAGACAGTAGTACTGGAAAAAACCTGCAAGGAAGCACTGAAAACTACTTCGAGGAAATAGAAAAATTCTGCCACTATACCATATAACATGGAATTAGTTAATGTCAAAAGGGATGTTATAACGGAATATCTGCCTGACATATTGCAGGCAGCTTTGTGTAGAGGACTATTACCTTTTGGATTTGGGCATAACACAGTGTTTTGCCTGAATTTTAATAACCACGATTTCTGCAGAGAAGGAGGCTGCCAGGGAAAAAGCAGTGTGATTGTGGGCAACGATAAGGAAGGTGGAACAGAGTGTTTCATATGGATGCTGTCGATGACCTCCTAAATGGCGGTTTTCAGCTCAGCAGTGGTTTTGGAGTTATTGCTGTACACCTTGTCTTCAATATCGCCTCACAAAAAGGAGTCACATGTGTTCAGATCCGGAGAATGTGGCAGCCAATCGAGCCCCCATGCCAGAGGCCTCTGGGTACCCCAGATCCAGAATGCTCTCCTCAAAATGCTCTTCGAGGACATTAAACAGTCTCCTGCTTCGATGGGGTCGAGCTCCGTCTTGCGTGAAGCACATCTTGTCGAAATCAGGGTCACTCTGAATACTAGAGATGACATCATCTTCCAAAACCGTCATGTACCGTTGGGTAGTCACCGTGCCATCTGGGAATATCGCGCTGATTACTCCGTAACTGGACATTGCACACCACACCGTTATCCGTTCAGCCTGAAGAGGCTCGTCGATCGCGAAATGCGGATTCTCAGTCCCCCAAATGCGCCGATTTTGCTTATTGACTAACATAGCCAAATGAAGGTGGCCTTCGTCGCTAAACCAAACCATGCACACCCATACTACTTCTCATCATGCCCCGCGGCCAACTGTGCAGTTTGAACGTCCTAACGGAAACCGTTCAGAAGTTACATGATTTTATTTCATATAGTTCAATAACTGTCACCCTGTATATGACAGGTCACGAGCTCAAACACAAGCAAAGTTTTGGTAACCACCTTAGAGATTTTATAAAGCGTCCAGACATGTAACTGCGAGGTGATTTTACATCCTCCTTGGCTAAATAACGGTATATTACCAGGTTGGAGGCAACAATCAACAGCTACATAGTGAATCGCATGCTTGACTCCTTGGAAGACTGTTTAAGTGTTTCACACTCTGACAAACAGGATTACCGAGCGAGGTGGCGCAGTAGTTAGCACACCGGAATCGCATTCGGGAAGTCGAAGTTCAACATCCGCATCCGCGCATCCAGATTTGGGTTTCCCGTGATTCCCTTAATCGTTCTAGGCATATGCTAGGATGGTTTCTTTGACAGGGTACAGCCAATTTCATTCCCCATTCTTGACACTATTTGAGATAGTGTTCCGTCTCTAAAGACCACGATACTGACGGGACGCTGAACCCAATCTTTCTTTCTTTCTTCAAACTGTATTTACAAAGTACTCCAGCGTACTCTGAGCCAATCACATGCATGTGGTGTCAACAAAGAGTAACTTACAGAATAATTGCAGTGTGGTGCTTAACAGTGTTCTGTAGTTCGTTTACTGGGGCGATGAGAATACCCAGAAACTGACTAGTGTACAAATAAGCCTTCCACTCACCCACGACCAAGAACAGCTTCTGAATTGTGTTCTCTCCGCTTACAGTTTTAATTTTCTACCTGTAAACTATACGGAAATTGTTAATACGACTCCATAAAAAACGGTATAGGCATTACACACAACAGTTATAGTAAAGCAGAAGAAACATATTTCTCTCAACCCACAACATCATCCTCGACAGTACCGTTAGTTAACATAGCCGGAACAAAATCAATACACCCAGAAAAACGACGTCGATTTTGATCCGATGACGGCTGGATTCTACGCAGCACAGACGCCCGCCAGGATCGCCGTATTTTAAGGGCAGCAGTGACAAGTCGTACGGCTACCACAACACAGATTAGAGGGCTTGTGAGCCCAGACGTGCCAGCACGAACAGATGTTAATCAGTTATTAGCTGTGGAACGACGGGTATACACACTTCCAGCTCGTCTTCCAACCACGCCACAGCATCGACGTGTACAGCTCGAGTGGTGCCGTTGGAGGATCACTTGGAAGATGGAATGACGCGCCACGGTCTTCAGCGTTCAAAGCAGATTCTGCCTGCAGGCAAGTGATGGTCGTTTGTATGTACGACATAGACCCGGTTAGCACTGTCCCGTAGAGTGAATTCTTTCAAAACAAACTGGCCCCACCCCAGGCACGGTCTGGGGTGCGGTAAACCATGACTCTCGTTCATCTTTGGAGTTTCTGAAGGGGACGGTAACCAGTGCTCGGTGCGCGCAGAATGTTGTTATGTCCGTTCTTTTGCAGTTCTTGCAATAGTAAGGTGACATGAAGATTATGCTCATCCACGCACTACCCGTGAAACCCAACCTGCTCTGCAAGACGTACAGCAACCTCCGGACTTGTCTCCTTATGTGTGTGACATGATGGGACGAGGAGTGACTAGTGCGACTCGCAAACCAACGACTCCGAACTACTTGAATAGTTCGAGCAGGCGCGACTTAACATATCCCAGTGCAGTATTCGCAGTTTGTACGATCGAATGGATGCCAGAGACAGCGCCTGCATTGCCGTCCGTGGAGGATACAAAGCGTATTAATATGACAGTGTCAGGATGGGTCGTTATTCTAGGTACCTCCAACCCGCTCCTGCTAATGATCTGCAAACTTCTAGAAGAGTGTACTATTTTTTTTTCGGCAGTGTAGCTGTCACTAAACTAGGATTGGTACACACAAACAATGTCATTCCACAAATTCTATTAAAAGAGTAAATGTATCACACAGACTTAAACCATTCGTCATTAAAGAGACTACACATTTTAAGTACAGTTTACAGGTTGAGCGGAAGACAAAGGAAATTGGAACTGGATTAGATCGAAGTCAAAAACGGAAACTGGAATATATAGCAATGACTACTGCCATCAAGGAAGAACATAAACTGCGACTGAAAAAAGAAAAAGCTATTGCGGATGTGAAGGGATAGCTTTACGCACAGTGTATGGCGAAATCTGTCTATGTCAGGGGAATCTCAATATCTTCATTTACTGTAACACTTTGGAGATCAGCTGCTTCGAAGAGTATTGGGCCTACAAAACCGGCCATTTATGCCATTGTTTATAGCGTTACTGGCACATAATTAATTAATGTATGCAGGCTTTCAAAAATAAAGAAATGAAGTGTTGTGGCCCTCCACTACGTACCCTCAGACTCAAATATTAAAAGTTTTGGCTGGTTTCGTTGTCTAGTGGCTGGGATACGTAGTTGCCGCATTACAAGCCATATACTGCTGAGTCTACAGTATACAATATGAATATACACATGAATCGAATGGTCGAAGGATCCTATCACTCGGCAATTGCGAATTTTGAATGTGACACTGAAATTCATAAATGAAAGATTGCAATTAAATAAAATCTGCAGGTACTAGTTTTAACGACTTTAAATGATGAGTGCGACAGCAGAAGTACCTTTAAGAATGCCATTTATTAGTGCAAAACACACTTACTGTTATCAATGGTCCAGCAATTAAATAAAATATAAGTTGAATAACAGGAAACAATACATTCCTACTTCACGTAATTATTTATGAGCAACAACATAGCTCACGAGATATTCACTTCTAAACGTATATTACGTCTTCACTGCAGAAGCCATGGAAATCTCAAGTGCACGGGTCGGCACTACGAAATATTTCTATCTCTCGCGACCACGCGCAAACTGCTCCACTCTCCCAGTCTTTCCCACGACTGCCCGTCACGCCTCCTTGTCCAGCACTTCCTCGTGTCCTCTCCCGTAGTATACTCCGTGCTCCTCCCCCACTTCGGTAGTCGCCTGCTGTAGTAACGAGCGCTGTGATTGGCTAGAGCGCTCCCGCCATGTCTTCAAGCCAACGCACACTCACAAACATATTGAAACACATACGAAATACTGGATTTACATTTAAATAACTTGAAATTAAATAAATATTCCTACAGCTGGCCCATAAACACGACTTAGACACATTAGTAAATACATAAAAAATTAAACAAACATATCAAAGGAATAGAACAGCAGTAAACCAGTAGCCTAATGTCTCTGTGCTTTGTAAAACACAGTAAATAATTGACCAATTTCTTCATGAAGAGTGTATATCGGATATAAACAAAGACATAGACGAATAAATGTATTTATAACCATGCTGCTACCGTTTTTTCGTGTCACTGTGGAGTACTTATGGCCTGACACGATTAATAGTAATCGGCAACTTTGACCTCCAATAACTCATGTACTATTCAACTTACATGCCTGTTATTTATACGAATTTAGGTTTACACTAATAGCTTTCTAAAGACACGTCGATCGACAAAATCGGATGAACCGTTTAGATTTTGGAAATTCGTTTCTGAGTGTTACTTGTATGGTTTATTTTCAGATACTAAACTTTAAACTAATAAAAATATTGAAAACCTGATTACACCATCAGAATCGCCGTGCAAATAATGGTAATGTACATGTGTCTTTTTAAGGTATAATGATTCATATGGCTACTATTAATTTCTATACGCACTGTGAAATGTGTGCCATGATAGTTTCACAAAGTCCGCCATCTTTGGCACTCTCGGCATACAAGTCTCTTTCATCGACACAGCGTCACCAAGGAATTCCCAGCCACGTGACTGGCGTGGGCACCAGGTAACGTTCGGCACCACGTGCCCCAGCGCCGCCACACCAACTCCGAACTTAGAATATTTTCAGGGCGCCGCAACTCGCCCATTACCTCACAATGTATCTTCAGAAGTAACACAACTCAACAAAATGGCTCTGAGCACTATGGGACTCAACTGCTGAGGTTATTAGTCCCCTAGAACTTAGAACTAGTTAAACCTAACTAACCTAAGGACATCACAAACATCCATGCCCGAGGCAGGATTCGAACCTGCGACCGTAGTGGTCTTGCGGTTCCAGACTGCAGCGCCTTTAACCGCACGGCCACTTCGGCCGGCACAACTCAACAAACATGACATATTTGTAGCACAGTCACTGCAAACTGCAAAATCTAACTAGTACATGCACGGAATTACGTTAACGTGATCATACTGCCTCAGCCATTCACGACAGCAGCTGTTACGTTCGCTAATGATTGTTTCGAAATAATTCCAAAAATTGATCAAAGAAGGCAGTACAATGGGACAGGTAGAGAGACACTGGTACATTGTTCTCATATGCAATGAATGCAGTTTTCGAGCACGGATGTCTCGTGCATCGAGAAAATCACGGTCCGACCTAACTTTTTTTTTTCTCACAAAGTAGCGTCCCAATCTATGCTCGGGCTTGGTCCAGAAAGTGTTAATAGCAATGCTAAGTGGCCGTATGTTGAAGTGCTGGCCAAAAACTGTATACTGGAACATGTTTACTGTAATAAATGACAGAAGAAACATCTGTTTATAAAATTACATTCCCACCTGGATCTGTTTAAAAAGAATGGTTACATTGTATCGAAAGATGGTGAATTGGAAGTCGGGCACCTGGCAACAGAACAACCTTTCGTAGAGCTTAAAACCAATGGAATAACAACGTTTAATGGCCACTCTTTTGCAAAAGTTGTAAACAAAGTACTATACGGGAATTCCACAATAATGTGCAGCAAAGGAGCTGGTAGCGTACACTGAGGAATATGAGGAATGTTGCAACAATAGTGATATGCAGGTAATCAGAGGTAATATTAGAATCCCTTAATCACCTCGCCTAGGATGACCGCTAATTGTTAAAGCCATAAAAGAGATAGTTTATAGGAAGAGACCTTGATATGTATTGGAATTCGAGAACGTCTTTTTTGTATCTGTCAAATTAACGAATGAAGAAAGAATTTAGATTTACATTGAAATCTCTAATTCAAAGTTGTTATTGAAACTATGCTAAACAAAAATAAGAAATTTGTTTTCTGCGTGTAAATGTATGTGTAGAAAGCAATAAAAATTTTGTACAAGGATATGCTGTGTCATCTGCCATTGCAGTGTATGTAGAGTCATCTACAGCATACACAAACGGAAGCTGTACGACCATTTTAGCTATACTAAGCATAATAAATATGTTTT
Source organism: Schistocerca nitens (assembly GCF_023898315.1). Taxonomy (NCBI): domain Eukaryota; kingdom Metazoa; phylum Arthropoda; class Insecta; order Orthoptera; family Acrididae; genus Schistocerca; species Schistocerca nitens. The sequence goes on along the minus strand of NC_064618.1, from coordinate 691,962,726 downwards.
TTCATCCTGTGATGGAGTGTTGATTAACGCTTAGTTCACATAGCTGACCATATGAACCAAGTGTTACTGTGTTTGTGAACACCTACAATCTCAAATGGGTTTAATGCTTTGAACTTCCTCCATCTGGTCGTTTTCTGCAATCGATTATTTGAGTAAGTCTTGTAGAGCATAGTCACTTGATGAGGCAGCAGATATTTTAGTGTGGAACGATTGCTGCATTTCTGAACTATTTTGTTGGGTGGGCAGACTATTCTGGGAGTGGAATAGTGTTTTGGAATGATTACGTTTTTTTACAGTATTGCAGTCCCTTTGTTATCCCGATTTATGATGCACTGTTCCCTTGGGAATGCATGCATGTCCGAAGGAACCTTGCATCATAAATCGGAATAACATAGGAACTGCAATATCTTATCCGCCATCAGGCAAGCGACTTCCAAGAAAAAAAAAAAAAAAAAAGTGTCTCCCCTGTACAGGAGTAGACATAACTGATGTATGAGCTGAGACAGTAGACTCATGGTGTAAGGTGGCAGGATAATTTTTAACATCTAACATAACTTAAGTCAAATAAATCGATTCTACTCATCAGCTGATGAATTTGATACCCCACAAGCCATACTTTGCTTAGAATCACTTTATTTGCATAGTACAGAGAGTAATTAATTCATGTGTGGCTCACACTAACTCGTACTAACAAAATCCACCAAATTTGCATGTTGATACACAATTAGCATTTTTTGTAGCAGTGGAATGAAGTGTAAGCGAGGCTTCCCAGCCAACCCGAGCACAGCGACACGGAACTAAGGGAAGTCATAAGCCAGTGAACCCTCACCGCCTGAGATTAATTAGGAACGGGACGCGCAGACCGCACCCGGCATTTTAGGTGGAGATAACCATACATAGTTGGGCGAGTCGTCTGACTCACACCTCCACTGAGGCGAACACGTTAAGACAGCAGGTGACTCACTTGCGTGGCCTCAAAAGAGAACACAGCCCTTCGATTTATGCGGAAACGTAAGAATGCAGAAAGTGCATCATCAGCTTGACATAAACAAAATTCACGTGACACATGTGCAGGGCGAGAGACTCTCATCTGCTCTCCAAAAGCCTTTTAACTTAAGAAAGCATTGAGTGGGAGGTCACTTCTGGGACGCACAAAGATGCACAACAACGTGACTCACCGGGATTTTTGTAAACATTCAACTGTCACGTGACAGCGGCGTGAACAATGCATGAAGTCTACGCGCACAGCTCCTGTTCGGGTAGAGCTTATTACTGAATGAAAGAATGATGAACGCTCATTGGACCGGGCGAAACTAACGCTCGCCCTAGTTTGTTTCTGAAATCCAATTGGACAAAGAAACGACGAAAGTTGCAGCAAAAGCTCTCATTGGTCCACACTACACAACACGGTGGGCGAGGGCTGCAAAAATATAGGCAATTACTAGTGAGTAATTGGAGTCTTTCTTTTCCTAGAAGGGCCGTGTTCTGGACGGAGCGCATCCAGCTCTGTCATGGCTCCAGAAGAGAAATTTTGTGTTCATCACCCATATTTGAGTTAACAATCGCGTAATATCTCCAGATTGGAGTTTACGAGCTACGAGCTGTGTTAGTTAAGTTTTGTGGGACATTTGAGGGCAACAGTGTGAACACTGATAAGCCTTACCGAGTGGACTCTGCCAGTTGATTTAGCCAGGGACAAACATAGTTCTCACCTCACGAAAACTGAGGGCAGTATACGACTGTACATCCAGTCAAGGCCAGAGCAGATATGTCAGGTCAACAGGTTCACAAGGCGTCGACACATCCGCTGCCGACACACTGTGAAATAATGCCTTCTGTGACTCGGTAGAAATAATTGATTACTTATGTGAAAAGAACGATATATTTTGCGATCATGTAACGCTCATTGAGTGTTAATGCCAAGCTTTCTGTGAACGGCGCGGCATTAACATCTCTGTTACTACTGTAAATTACGACCGGTGACCGATTTTGCGCTCTCTATTGTTCTGGCGCTTTTCTGTTAGCCTCTGGAACTATAAGATTCAATCTTGTCAGACATTTTAGCTCTAGTGAGCTCCATTTCTTAATATTGTAATTATTATTTTTGTCTTATGACGTATTATTCATCGCAATTACCGTCGTATTATTATTTCCCACAATCACTTGCTCTGCTGATGAGCATTCTGATTTCTAAACAGGAAATATTAAACTTTATTAACGATAACTAATTTTCGCCGTAAAATGGCAAATTCTATTGTGTTTTCTTTGCAGAAGGTGTCTGCCATGAAACTTGTAAATGTAAGAAATAATTTTTCTAAATAATAATCTGAATTACTGTAAAAAAAGGGTGGGGGTTTTCACAAAGTTATTTAGGAGTTAGATTTCCAGAGTCTCAGATATTCTATATTTCATCATTAGTCGATCACATTTCTGGATACTAATAAGAAATAATACTTTCCTTTGCAAAGTTTTACCCTTCTCTTTAAAAGCTAGCCATCATACAAACCAAAAACGATATATTTACCGCTGAATGACTTCTTCCAGAACTTTGCTACAGAAACTACAAAAGGTGAATCTCATGCTGCTAACTTAACTTGCAAAAGTTACTATTTACCGTCAATAGAAGTCATCTCAGTTATAAAATATTCTATTTAACAAGATTTAACATTCTTGCAAGTAATATAAAGTTATATTTTAACACGCCACAGCCGACCAAAGACGCCTTTACTGCCGCAGTCTGCACAAGGTAAGTACTGCGTTGCTCAGGCGTTAAGTGCCGGAGTCACTAGAGTGTGTCCGCTTCATATCTGCTTTAGATTGAAGTTGAGTTGCGTAGTTTTCCTCATTCATTGCGTCCAAGTCTGCCACGTATTGTATGTGTGTCCTTGGGGGCTTAAATTCGAGGAAGGCATTCGGCAGGTAGACTATATTGTCCAGTTACAAGAGACTAGTCCATGTACAGCAAGTTGTGTGATTCTGTACCACTGGCAGTGTAATAATTTTGGGTTAAATTTTCTTGTGTTCAGTGTGCTTGAAGTTATGCTAGTATTTGTTTTTCCCTTGAGATTATGCTAGTGTAAGAACTGTTTCGGTATATTTTCATATGTTTGTCATGCTTGAATTTAGTTTCATTAAGATTTTCTTCTGTTAATTTTATAGGATCTTCCTAAGTAAATAGGATTTTCCTTTATCGCCAGATATGCAACCTGAACCAGTTGTGTTTGGTTATTATTATAATAAAAATATTTAGTAAAGGTAATTGTCTGTGTGATCTAAAGTAGAGGATACCCCTTTCTCAGTGACACATTGTACGCCATGTGTAACAGCTATTATTCTGATGTCTAAACATCACTGTGTCTGGGATCTCCTTCCCTGGCAGAGTCTGGGTTCACAGGCACTTTAAACTTGTCAGAGTTATCTGTGTGTGATAAGTGGAAAGGTCAGGTCATACCAAACTAGGCGAGTACATTAGAATGGTTGAGGACATAGGGAAGTTTGGGTCTGGCCGTGAGTCATGCACGGATAGCCTAATGGTAAAGCGAACCCTTGGGACAAGTGAGAAATCCAGATTTGAGTCCCGGTCCAGCACAAATTTTCATTATCGTCATTCCATATCACAGCTGATGGTTGTCCTTTTTCGCAAATGCCAACAAACTTAAAGTGACTTCATTTTGTCTTGACCAAGTAGCATCCATCCAGTTGCCTGACATAAAAGTGTCAGATATTGTGCAGGTTTTCCGTTTCTGTGGTAGTTACTGCGTGTGGTATGTTATCTAGAAGTGGTTGTACTTGGTTAATCGAGTAGTGTTGCAACACTGTAGTGAATTATTTAATATATGTTATTGCTTTAGCACAAATTAGTGATGCGGGTACAGTTGCATTGAAAGTTATTTAACCCACACCACATAGTTGGTCTCGGTTGTTTACTACTTCATTGGGCACGTGGTTTGCTATGAGTTATTTCCACAGGACATTTAGATGCACACCACGAGTCATATGAACTCTGTGACAATCATTTTTCCTCAAGTACATTACTGTTTTTAAAATGTTTAAGTATTTTCTTGCACATATCATTTCACTGGACTTATTTCTTGACTTTTGCAGGACCACTGCAGGTCACAAATGCAATCTAACTGTACGAAGATATCTTGATGACTTCTGCCAACTTCGTGTGTTTACCATGTTCTGGACGCAATAGACTTGGCTTGATGAATCCGGCAGCAGCAATCAGAGTAGACAGCTTACGTGCAATGTCCATGACTATGAGCAATTATGATGAATTTGTTTCTGGTTTCTAGGAACACCGAGATCGTAGTCTAGAATTTTGGGCAGTATGACCAACAGTTTTTGTGCCCACTTATCTTAAATGGAAACAGAGGGACGCTCAATCATTTGTTTTGGTGAGAAATTATTTGCAACGTTTACCTCCAAAACCCACCGAAATACAGGACAGACGTTCAGTTTAAGCCTGCATGCATCACGTTTACACGCTCGCACGTAAGGTAGATTATTCCTCATGTAGGAATTCACTTCTTCATATTGATAATACAACAGGTTATTGCAACAGACACATACCATACCAATCTCTTCATTTTTCAAGTGTATCCTGCAAAGTTTTGATTTCTCACTTTAATTTACCTTACGTTCTTGCGCTATTACATTTTTTGTCTGTTAATGATTCATTACATAGACCATGCTTCCATAGTTCTGGTTTTAAGTGAGATATCCCGCACTGACACTGAAAATTTCAGAAGTGGAGCTATTTTAAGTAAGTTTTAGGCATATTTCCTTGTCGTCACACATCTAAGATCTTGCATTTGAAGTGAATAATATCCTTGTTTGCTCTCTCTCCACAGTAGCATAGTTCGGAATTCCAGTTTCCCCACATCATGCGAGTGTAATAATGTGAGCACACATTAATTCAGTCGACTTGATTCCCTCTTACTAATGCCAATAAGATTTGACAGTATGTATCATGAAATACACTTAGCATCACAATATACAGCAAATTTTATACATTTTGTTTATCAGTAGTTTACCTCACAATTTTTCGATTTACTTACAGAGATGACTAACTCGGGAATTACTGGCATCACCATTTTTACGTTCATTTCATCTCAGATTTTACATGAACTGGTGAAATAATATCTACTAAGGTAATCATAAATTCGGATACTTCGAGTTCCACTTACGGAAATGTAAATGCGTACAGAACAAAATTCTCTTCAACAAGAAAAACACATTTTTAAATACGATTCTGTAACTCGCCAAACATTAATATGAAGAGCGTTCAGTAAGTACTGCAACACTTCTACACTCCTGGAAATGGAAAAAAGAACACATTGACACCGGTGTGTCAGACCCACCATACTTGCTCCGGACACTGCGAGAGGGCTGTACAAGCAATGATCACACGCACGGCACAGCGGACACACCAGGAACCGCGGTGTTGGCCGTCGAATGGCGCTAGCTGCGCAGCATTTGTGCACCGCCGCCGTCAGTGTCAGCCAGTTTGCCGTGGCATACGGAGCTCCATCGCAGTCTTTAACACTGGTAGCATGCCGCGACAGCGTGGACGTGAACCGTATGTGCAGTTGACGGACTTTGAGCGAGGGCGTATAGTGGGCATGCGGGAGGCCGGGTGGACGTACCGCCGAATTGCTCAACACGTGGGGCGTGAGGTCTCCACAGTACATCGATGTTGTCGCCAGTGGTCGGCGGAAGGTGCACGTGCCCGTCGACCTGGGACCGGACCGCAGCGACGCACGGATGCACGCCAAGACCGTAGGATCCTACGCAGTGCCGTAGGGGACCGCACCGCCACTTCCCAGCAAATTAGGGACACTGTTGCTCCTGGGGTATCGGCGAGGACCATTCGCAACCGTCTCCATGAAGCTGGGCTACGGTCCCGCACACCGTTAGGCCGTCTTCCGCTCACGCCCCAACATCGTGCAGCCCGCCTCCAGTGGTGTCGCGACAGGCGTGAATGGAGGGACGAATGGAGACGTGTCGTCTTCAGCGATGAGAGTCGCTTCTGCCTTGGTGCCAATGATGGTCGTATGCGTGTTTGGCGCCGTGCAGGTGAGCGCCACAATCAGGACTGCATACGACCGAGGCATTCAGGGCCAACACCCGGCATCATGGTGTGGGGAGCGATCTCCTACACTGGCCGTACACCACTGGTGATCGTCGAGGGGACACTGAATAGTGCACGGTACATCCAAACCGTCATCGAACCCATCGTTCTACCATTCCTAGACCGGCAAGGGAACTTGCTGTTCCAACAGGACAATGCACGTCCGCATGTATCCCGTGCCACCCAACGTGCTCTAGAAGGTGTAAGTCAACTACCCTGGCCAGCAAGATCTCCGGATCTGTCCCCCATTGAGCATGTTTGGGACTGGATGAAGCGTCGTCTCACGCGGTCTGCACGTCCAGCACGAACGCTGGTCCAACTGAGGCGCCAGGTGGAAATGGCATGGCAAGCCGTTCCACAGGACTACATCCAGCATCTCTACGATCGTCTCCATGGGAGAATAGCAGCCTGCATTGCTGCGAAAGGTGGATATACACTGTACTAGTGCCGACATTGTGCATGCTCTGTTGCCTGTGTCTATGTGCCTGTGGTTCTGTCAGTGTTATCATGTGATGTATCTGACCCCAGGAATGTGTCAATAAAGTTTCCCCTTCCTGGGACAATGAATTCACGGTGTTCTTATTTCAATTTCCAGGAGTGTATTTCTCAAAGCAAGTTGGTTTTATTCAGGGTTCCAATACGCCGTATTATTCCCCATTTTTTGGATAGACAATGCAATTTTCGACAAATCCCCTTTCAATGCGACGACCTTACACCACCTTACTGGGAGGGCCTGTATGCCCATTTCGTACCATTCTACTGGTGGACACCGTAGCTAACGTGTTGCTACACCAGTAGCCTCCTTATAGTCCATGTACTGCTTCCCATGGAGTGCATCCTTCATCGGGCCGAACAGATGGAAGGCAGCAAGTACGAGAACTGGGTTGTAAGATGGAGATAGATCCAATTAAGTTTTGGGAGCTCCTACTGGGTACGCAGACTTGTCTAAAGCCCTGAGCTGTCATGGAGAATAAGTTGGTTTGTATTTTTGCGGCTGCCTCGAATCAAAGTGTCTGCACGTTCCAACACTGCAGAAGTGACAGCTGTTTGCCGCCGGCAGTGATTATCAGACTGAAGGCGGGCTGCACAGTTCTCTCTATGCATCCGTAGTTAACTGTTTTGATTGGGGAAAAGAATTTTATTAAATCTCCTGAGCTTTTAACGCTATAACGGCGGAGTTTCTGACATTCCTAAAACGGCGGAAAACGGTCATTTTGACCCCACATAAAATATTCTCATATCTGACTTACACAAGTTATTTTTTTTAGTGTTTGTTATTCCATACTTTATTTCTCACAATCACAACAATTATTTACAATTATAAATAAGAATTACTAATTTATTTGAACAACAATGTATCATACAAATTTATTGTTGCTACTACAAACAAGTTTTTTTAACTACAGATTTTAATTTATTAACTATTCATACAACCTTCTAGACATATTTTGTATATTTGGTCCATTTTACTCTCACGTGTGTTTTATAAACAGCTCTGTACTACTTTTCACTCAAGTCATTTGAAGCTGCTAGACGCACTTAACGCAGGTGATTTCTGCTTTACATGCACATTTTCTGCACGCGCCTCTGTGGCAATTTGCATAGTTTTTGCTGCTCTTGTTGCCTTTGCAGAGGCTGAGTTGGCACTTCCTCCGCTTTCTAGGTGTTTTCACTCCCATATCCCCTTCTTTTGCCTGGTGCTCTTTCGTTCCCTTGAGTTAATTTTCCAGTGGAAGTACGAATTACTTCCTTTCCATTTCCTTGTTCGTTAATATGTTATAGATGATCCACGCATTTATTGCCGCCATTCCCATTATATGTTGTAGAAGACATGCATTGGCCTTCTCCTAGACGCAACCTTCGTAGTATATTTATGGGTCATTTGATCAACCACATCCACCCCGTACTTTGTAGCATTGTAGAACGTTATGGTTTCGGATTTTTCTCTTTCCTTCCTTGCTTATTGCCATTTCAGCAGGCAGCATAATCAGAAGAACGGCATTTTTATTCTTCTTTCCTTGGTATACAGCCAAGGTGCAGTCTGTGTTGCCACTATTGTGCAATATTGTGTTGGAGTGTATTTCAGCATTCGGCTTCCTTACTCCAGCGGGGATTTCACAGTGGATCTTGTTCATTGTACCAACTAATGATGTTTTCTTCTTTTTTTGAGTTTTTTAGCAAGTTGAAGAGACGTAAAGAAGTTTTCTGTGGTTACATTTCTTCCTTGATTTACAAATGGCTCCATGAGACGCAGAATGACGTACTCTTCAGGTGGTTGTTTCTCTCTAACATGGCCTTGTTACCGAGGTATGGGAAAGCATTACGTATACACTTTGTTGTTACACCAACAGCCAACCGGAATTTGATACCATATTTGTCTGGTTTGTTGAACATCAACTGAGTAAACCTGCATATTGCTTGCTTAGTAATAGTTGCTCGTCAATGGTAATATTTTCTCCAGTGCAGTAAGCACGAATACTGTTTTCAATTAACTTTCCCCAAATTTCAGATACAAGAGCGAATTTGTTAGCTGCCAGGCGTTCAGTCCAGGTTGATTTTTCATCAAAACGGAGAAATCTGAGAAGCTCCTGAAATCTGTCCTTTGGCATAATGTCCTTGATAAAAGCAGGCTCCCTTGAGTGCGACCAGAGATCACCCACAGACATACCTTTTGTGCACAATAACACCCCGAACATACATGACGGCTATCAGTTTCTCCAGTTCCTCAAGTGACACAGTCCAGTCTTTGTTTTGTAGTACTTTTCGAGCATTTGATTGTGTGTATTTCTTCACGAGACGCAGTATTGCTTCATCAAAAATAAGACGGAGGGCACTGATGAAACAGCTGTCTACTCGTTGGCAAGCATAAACACTGGGACCTCCTCTCTCTTTCAGATCATTCACAGCTGATCGCCTTCCAGAAGACGAATAATTTCAAATCTTCCACACGGTTCCATCCCTTGCAATCATCTTTGTAGACGATTCCAACTCTACCTGCTGTCGTGAAAGAGGTGATGATTGACGTATATCAGCATCTGAATCCTCTTCCACTAATCGACCCTCGTTCACAATCTCTTCATCTTCACTTGTGTAGTTACATAATCATCATTATCATCTTCATCAGTGAAGTCAATTTCCGATTCAACTTCGGAATTCTCTAAGAGATGTAACACTTCTTCATCAGAAAGTCCACGCTGACGATACATGTTCGAAAACGTGTTTCACGGACAAAAACTGCCTGAGTGACACAACATAAGCCATGGAGGATTGGAACGTATACGTGCCAAGTTGCAACAATGAGGGGCAACTGCTCTGCGTTACTGCTTACTGTTGCCACAGCGTTGTTCGATAATTTACTTATATTCAGAAGAGAAATTACAGTTCTAGGTATGCTGAATGAAATGGCAAAGAAAACTAAAATATTTTGTAAATACTAAAACATCCTCAAAGAGAGGAGAAAAATTTCGAAAAAAAACAATTTAATTTCATTAAATAAGTAAACTGGATATGAAAATGAACGAAAAACTTATGACAGAGGTCATTTTGATCCCTTCCGCCGTTCTAGTGTTAATGGGAGTGCGTTCAAGGGCAAACTGAACTGCTGTTAGCGGATATTCCTTAATTGTGCCTCGGCCATCAGAGTCTGTACTGAGCTATCACCAGGACTGCTGTAGTAATTTATGGTAACAGCTGGGCTTCCGCGTGGCCGTACGTTGGAGATTCTGCTGTGTCCGATCCCCCGCATCCCGAACAACAAGTAGACATCACGTTCCAGTCACCACTGACAGCTTCAACATTTCTGTATGAATCTTTAATTAATAAATCAGAATCAAGTTAACCTCATCAGAATTAATAATCCGTCCTGCAGTCCAGTCATATGATCATATCCTGATACATCAGGCATGTGTATAAATAATTATTACAAGATGAGTCTATTAAAAGTTGATATGCAAATGTGCCAGTACTATTAATCCTCCACTGTAATGTGTAATATGAAGAAAGCACGAGTTTCCCTATTTCCTTTCCTAATAATCCTTACGAGTGAATAACTACAGTGTTTTTTGTCACAAGTGTGTATAATTTTCCCAAGTTTTGTTTAATGCATATAACTGATGCGGGCTACTTCATGAACTTTTAATAAAAGCTTGTTCAATACTTCAATATTTTAATGACAGATGATTACTGGTTTCTGTGGCTGAATTCATCTATCTGCATTTAGTTTTAAACTTTAATCTGCTTCATGGAGGATACCACAGCCAAATATTTATTGAATGAATGAGATACAGTGCAGTTAAATGCACTTAGCTCATATGTGTGTGTGTTTTCAGCATTAATAACATGTAGTGCAGTTTTCCATACAGATAATCGATTTAAAATGGCTTCATAAGCCGAAACCGGTTGTGGAATGAAATAGAGGTTAAATAAGTAATAGCATAAGCAGAAAAAATACTGCATTCATTCACTAAATTTAAATGTTGGTCATGCTGTAACACGTAACTTGTATTCAGTACTGTGAGATGCCATGGAGGGAACATAAAGGCGCGGAAAAGGTCGAATGAAGTCTCTTGTAAAGGTCTTTTTTCAGCTAACTTGTGTCGGTGCTGGTTAACGTGTTTTTGTCGAGAAGAAGTGCTAGAATTAAATACCGTAGTATGTTCCTGGACTTAGAATAATTTAGTGATTGTTAATTATGGAGACAAGCTTTTCACGGAATTTAGATTAGTTAACTATGTTTCTCGGTGGTCAGTGTGGTACATGGGATTAGAGGTAGCTAAGAATTATAATTATTAAAATTGACTGACTGCTCCGTCTGCTCTTGGTAGAATTTTTTGTACATCATAAATGAAAACACACACACACACACACACACACACACACACACACACACACACACACGTATTTGCTGGAAAGGGGTGTAAGGATTTGCCTAGTTCAATGTGTGGGCTTTCAAGCGATGGTGCACGACCGAACCCTGAGATTACAACGAGTCAAGCTAACAGAGATTAGGTCGTGCATTGCTCATACTGACATCGACCTATAAAACCGCCAGTGCGCCTGTAACCTACACCCTGGTTTCCAAACAACTTTTAACTCGTCTGCAAGTTTTAGAACAGAGGAAACTGCAATGCAATAAATTATTCGTAATGCGCACAGACCAAAGTATGTGGCTATGATGTTTTCCGCAACAACACTACTCTCCCCCCACCCCCCCCCCCCCACCCCCTAATCTCTCTTCCCCTGCTCTCCCTCTCTCACCACCTCTTCCCTCACTCACTCACTCACTCACGGGTTCTAGTGCCACATGGTATGCTGTGATGGGAGGAGGTAAGAAGTGCCTCCATGGAATTGAAAAAATGTGTAAACAGCATGCCCCGTGATGCTGACGTCGAGTCGCTGCAGTGAGCCGGCGGGGCAGCCTCACCTAGCCGCGTCCACACCGGATGCGCCGTCACAAGCGACGCACAAAGCGTTAATTACATTTGCATGGATATTGGACACGTGTTGATATCATAACTTAAAAACTACAAAAATAACATAATTCATACTTACAAGTATTTACATACTTGCAGGTCTAGTTTGACAAAAAATGGAAAACGAAACTGAAAATTTGTTATTTTCGTAATTGTTTATCATAAGTTGAAGGGGGAAGAACGTAGGAAGCACTGCCAGTGGCAGACATAAGATCCGAAATGTCGAAAGGTAATACGAGAATTAAACCTTTACGTGGCTTACGTGTCGGTAGTCATCAACAAGATATCAATAGTAAATTTCGTTGATGACACTGTTCTCTTCCATGAAAGCTAAAAAGTCTTACAGGGCATTGTGAAAGGATGAAGAGAATACGGATTGGCAGAAAACTGAAGAGAGACAAAAGTAATAAGGGCTAGGGAAATGAGATTACTAAGAAACTTACCAGCAAAACTGGGGACGGCGAAGTAGACTAGATGAAGAAATTCTGCTATCTTCGAAGCAAAATAATGCATGACACAACGAACCAACATAGAAAACCAACCATCACAAGCAAAGAAGGCATTCCTCGCCAAAAACAGACTACTAGCATCAATCATTGGCCTTAACTGGAGTAAGAAACTTTTGAGGACGTACGTTTTCAGTACAGCAATGTATGGAATGAATGAAAAGTAAAGGAAGTCGTATGGCATGAATGACTGGGAAACCTCGAATGGCCGTGGAGTGAATCATGGTCTGTGAGAAAACAGAACAAAAAACAAATGAAGCGTTTGTTATGTGATGCTGGAAAGGATGTTCAAATTAGGTGGGATGATAAGAGTGGAAATTAGGAGCATCCACGCAAACCGCCGAGGAGCGAAACATGTGCAAAATAGTGACAAGAAGTAGGGATAGAGTGGTGGGACTTCTGTTAAGACATAAGGGAACGATATCCATGGTGCTACGGGAAGCTATAGACGGTAAAAGTATGGGAGGCAAAAACTGGAATATGTATAACAAATAATTGAGGACGCTGGGTGCAACTGTTACTCTGAGATGGTGAACAGGTTCAATTCGTCGTGGCCCGCATCAAACCAGTCAAAAGTCGATTGATTCCCAAAAAACGTAATGGTCAGTTTGCACGCTTTTATCGTATGTCGTAAGACTTCCAACATTTGGTCAGATTGATTAAACCATTAATAAAGAAACAAGACACTAACTATATGAATGTAATGTGATCGATGTTTGATGTGTCTCGTAAAAGTGTCCAAGCAAGGCATCTCAATGATTGTTACATTTAAATTTTGAAAGACCTGACTCATCATGTAGTACTGTCATAAAAATGACAAATTATTGAAAATGTTAGTGCATAGTCGAAAGTTTTTCGCTAAGACGCAAGACAAATGTTACGTAGTCAATTTCGGTTGACAAACTGAAGTAGATGTAACACCAATTATGTCTATACAGTTCTTAAAAATGAAGTTATTGCTGCGGAACGCGCAGGACAGTACACCGTACCAACAGAGCGCACACGAATGAGCCGTTTCTTCTGACATACCGACATTGCAAGGAACATGTTCGTCGTTGCGTAGAGCGGGACTGAACGGCGCTGTTTGACGAGTTTGACATCCCCAATGGACGCGACGCACTGCCTCTGACCCCTTTCTTGTTTTGCGCGGCCAGCAACAGCGCGTTACGCCTAGTGAGGGCGCCGATGGCCTGTGCCGTGGCACTACGTCCGAGAGAGACTTAGTGGGTAGAGCTGTTGCCCTGCCATGCCCTCGAACTGTTGACTTCCGCTGTCACCTCCACTTGACGACCTCCTCTGGCATTTTCTGTCGTCCTGGTAGACCTGCGAGACTGAGAATTTCGTTACAGAATGTGCAGTAATACAACGCTCAGGCTCCCACTAACTGCCCATATATGTTCGTTATTCTACAGTAAGTTTCTATGTACATATGTTTGTACGGTGTCTTTATATTGTACATTTCCTTCTAAACCACTGAATCGTTGTCACACAAACATGGTACACATAATACTTACGATCTGGAAGGAAATACGGTGGAGGGGGGGGGGGGGGGGCGCCGCAATAACCACCAACATCCACTGGGTGGTGGCGATAACGTGGAGAAATCAGGAAGGAGATGGACACAGACTGGGGGCAGGAGGAGTTGGACAGAGAAAGGGGGTGGACATAGACAATGAAATGAAAGAGAAAGAGATGGACAGAGAGGGGCGGGGGGGGGGGGGGAGAAGGAAGGAATGGACAAAAAGTGGTGAAGAAATAGTAGACTGGAATAAAAACATACCCACGCAACACTGGGTACTGAGCAAGTCATGAATACAATAATACTGATCCAGGGTGTCTTGAAATACAAAATTAATTTGTAAAATGACGTAAGGTAGCGGAGAAACGTTCACGTGTTGAGGTATTTGGCATATATAGGGTCGAAAACTGCCATGAATTATAACAATGAATGGCTCTGCCAGCGTATTACAAACTACTCCTGGTCTCTGCAACAGATTCCCTCATTACTAACCTCGAAAGAAAGCACAGAACACAGGTACATTCGGTAAAATTGTCGTCACAGGTCATAAAATACAATAAATTACTTGCAAAATACATTTTGTTTCAAGGAGATTCTTCCCATTTCAAGAGATTACATCTTCTACAAACGGTAGTCCAATGCATAAGTTAAAATTCACCACGTGTTTTCAGGTTTTTTACATTCTCTCAGCTTTGATTATCAGAAATTGCTTTGCAGTGCAAACAGTAAACTTCATCTAGTACTTTTAGTGTCTCATTTCCTAATCCAATTCTCACGCCATCGCCTGAATTAATTTGATTATATTCCAATAACCTTGTCTGGATTTTGTTGTTGCTCATCTTATTATCTCTTTACAAGCGTCTATCCACTCTAATCAGCTGCTCTTCCAAGTCCTTTGAGGTTGCCTACGACACTTTCATTACGTACGGGACAGCAAAGTTTTTTTATTTTTTTCTCCCTAAACATTAATCTGTCTTTATGTTGTATAGTCTGTATTGCCTCCCGTGTTCCTAATTTTCTCTGGAACCCAAACTGACCTTCCCCGACGCTGATTTCTATCTGGTTTTCCATTCTTCTGAATGGTCAGTATCTTGCAATCATTGTAATATTCGCACCTCCCAGGATTTGCTTTCTTTCGAACTGGAATTATTACATTGTTCCTGAAATCTGACGGTAATCATGCAATCTCGTATACCTTACACACAGGCGGAAAAGTTGTATCATGGCTACCCGTGCCAAGGATAGGCAGAGTAGAAGCACGAAAATCAATAAATATGTTATGTGCAGCAAGAAATAAAACCCACAGATTTCAGATGGTAATATGAATGTGTAAGCTCAGTACGTACTTACCTGTATGTCTGACTAGATGCACACTGGACAATTCAAGTTCACATATAATATGTAGCAAGGAAAGGTACTGGTACGATGATTAAAATTATTAATACAGGAACATAATTAGACTCTTCCAAGATACTATATCAACTACCGCTGTGAGGCACTGTTGGAGCTCATGGTAAAACAGGGTGCTGTGGTGAGGGGGGTAGAGTGAGATATACTGCTACGCTTTTGTCCAGATTTTGGCACCACTTCCACAGACGTCGTAACTATACTAATGGGCGTATGCTCTTAGTCTGATAGGAAGAAGCGTTGCAATCTATTGGATAAAGTGAAATCAATAAGGAATAATACATGAAATCATTAGGGAACCAGTAACAAACCGTCCGCAGCTCGTGGTCGTGCGGTAGCGTTCTCGCTTCCCACGCCCGGGTTCCCGGGTTCGATTCCCTGCGGGGTCAAGGATTTTCTCAGCCTCGTGATGACTGGGTGTTGTGTTTTGTCCTTAGGTTAGTTAGGTTTAAGTAGTTGTAAGTTCTAGGGGACTGATGACCATAGATGTTAAGTCCCATAGTGCTCAGAGCCATTCGAACCATTTGAAGTAACAAACCCGTTAAAAGAAAGAATTTAATAATTATTGAATCGCAGTAAGGGTGGAACTCCTCAAACAACAGAAAGAGAACGTTCCACTTCCTTTCTGATGTGTATGAAAGGTTTCAGTTGACATGTTTCAAACCACAAATGGTTCAAATGGCTCTAAGCACTATGGGACTTAACATCTGAGGTCATCAGTCCCCTAAACTTAGAACTACTTAAACCTAAGTAATCTAAGGACATCACAAACATCCATGCCCGAGGCAGGATTAGAACCTGCGACAGTAGCAGCCGCGTGGTTCCGGACTGACGTGCCTAGAACCGCTCGGCCACCGCGGCCGGCTTCGAACCACATAGCGGACTGGTCCACTAACTTTCAGGACGTGGGTGATATCCTACCTACCTTAACAGAACTGGTGGGGCGGTGGCCAACAGTCACTGTGTCACATGAGATCAGGTCTTATTGGAATGTCCCCTTGCAGATTTCGAGGGACAAAATGTTTATGAAAAATTTTTTTTTTTCCGAACAGGCCCGGCGGAGGTTATAGTCCTCCCTCGGGCATGGGTGTGTGTGTTTGTCCTTAGGACAATTTAGGTTAAGTAGTGTGTAAGCTTAGACTGATGACCTTAGCACTTAAGTCCCGTAAGACTTCACACACAATTGATTTTTTCGAACAGGAAGAGAGGACAGGAGATCATTCGTCTTCTTCCTGGTTTGTGCAGCCTGCCACGAATTCCTCTCCTGTACCAACCTCTTCGTCTCAGAATGGCACTTGCACACAATGTTCTCTACAGCTCCCACAAATATTGCGGAAACTATTCCTTGATAACTTCACACGTCCTCCTTCTTATCAGTGTTTTCCAGATGTTCGTCTCTTCATCGATTCTGCAGAGAACTTCATTTTTTATCAGTTCACCTACTTTTTCAACACACTTTTATAACGCTGTATCTCAAACGCTTGTTTCCCTTCTTTCCCTGTTTTGCAGCCAACCGTAATTCACTTCCATACAAACTGTGCTTCAAGCGTACATTCTCAGATATTTCTTCCCCAAATTAAGACCAATACTTGACATTAGCGAACTTCTTTTGTGCACGAATGACCTCTTTGACTTATTTCTTATGTCTTTCTTTTACGACATTAACAGACTAAAAAGAGGAGCACGCTGCCTCAGATGCTGCGGCTATAATCAAATGAGACAACACCAAACAGGACAGAAAGAAGCATCTATAGTTACACATTCGCTTGGCCAAGCAATGCAGTAGAAGTGGACGCAGAAGCCCCTAGAAGAATCAACGGTTCTCAGAGTGAAGATAAATATTCTGATAGAGAAAATTTCAGTGTTCTTACCACGTGCGAAACGCCATCTCTGCTGTTCGGTTGCATCACTGTACATTGAGGTAACAAAAGATATGGGATACCTCGCAAAACCGTATCGGACCTCCTTTTGCCCGATGTAGTGCAGCAACTCGTCATGGAATGGACTCAACAAGTCATTGCAAGTGTCTGTCTGTCTCCCCCCCCCCCCCTTGAAATATTGTGCCATGCTACCCCTCTATCGTCTATAACTGCCAGGGCAGGATTCCGTGCAAGAACTGGTCTCTCAACTATGTCAGGTAAATGTTCGATGGGATTCATGTGTGTGGCGATCTGGGTGACCTAATCATTCGCTACAACGGTCCAGAATTTTCTTCAAACGAAGCACGAACATTCGCGGCGCGGTGTCCTGGCGCAGTGTCACCCATAAAAATTCCATTATTGTGTGGGAACATTAAGTCCATGAATGGCTGCAAATGGCCTCCAAGCAGCCGAACGTAACCATACAACCCAGTCCATTCCACGTAAATACAGCTTGCAACATTACGGAGCCACCACAAACTTGCAGAGAGACTTGTTGACAACAGGGGTTCATGGCTTCGTGGGGTCTGTGCCACACTCGAACCCTACCATCAGCTCTTACCAACTGAAATCTGATCTGGACACGGTTTTCCATCGCTGTAGACGTCGGTCGTCTGCTGCCATAGCCCTTTAACACCAAATTTCACCGCACTGTCCTAACGGATAAGTTCGTCGTGCGTCCCACTTTGATTTCTGCGGTTATGCGACTCAGTATTGCTTGTCTGCTAGCAATGACAACTGTACGCAAACACCGCTGCTCTCGGTAGTTCGGCCACTGCGTTGGCAAGAGGTAATGCCTGAAATTTGGTATTTTCGGCACACTCTCGACACTACGGATCTCCGAAATGGCCCGCGTCCACTGTATATTAATTCCCAACGTGCGATCACAATCACGTTAAAAACAGTTACACATGAACCACGTGAGTACAAATGACAGCTCCGCCAATGCACTGCCCTTTCATAGCTTTTGTACATGATACTACTGTCATCTGCATACGTGCTATCCTATGGCTTTTGTCACCTCTGTATACATAACTGTAAACGAATTAGTTAAAATGTTGACAGATGACCAAGGTGTACGACAAATTCTGATTACCAACATTTACTGCTGCGACCTGAGGCAGTGGTTCCACGACCCCATCTCGACCGGGGCGACCACATCGAGTATTGTGGGCAGGTAGTATGCCACGACAATGACCAGTGCAACTCAGTGCTCACGGCAGTGGGCGTTCCATCAGGTACACAACTCTGCAGGTCAAGGGAGGGCAGTTAATAGCAGAAATGGAAACATCTAGATGAGGCAGTCTCTGCGGGAAGATACACGTCCAGGTGTATACGCAGACCATGTCGAAATGACACCGCAGGGGTATAGAGGCACAGCATCCTCTTAGTGTACGTCTTTATGATCCCACCCTATGAGACGACGCCTATCCACAAACCAAGTCTTTTCTCGTCGACGAATATCTTCAGCAGTATTGTGGGTGTGGGAACCCAGCGAGGTCGACTGACCTCGTGTCACAAAAAGTGTCCGTAATGCTCTTCGAAGGAACGTTGCAGCAAGCGGACAGACTCCTCCTCAAAACACTACCATGCTAAGGGCGGCTCTGCTAGAAGACTGTTACACTCTGCAGGGCTCACTATGATAATTTTTAACAGCATAGTTCATAGTTCTGTATGTCATTTGTAGTAGCCCCACTCGTACTAACGTTACTTCTGCTACTTAAAACGGAAAGAACTAGTTAATATACATTAAGGCTGCAGATGCAAAATATATTTTTATATTTAATTTGTGCTATGTAGTGTGTTCTACGGTTTGGCCAAGATTCATCGCATACTAAAACTTTTTAAATATAATTATTTTAGTTTTTGTCACGACTTACGCAAATAACTCTCACACACTATTATTAGTTCTACAGGTTCCAATGCTAAATACTATTTTCTTTGTAAGATTACCCATAGATCCGTCGATAGCAACATACAACATTATATTTCCCGTTGAGTCTCTTTGGCTCTAGATACAGTGGAGTTTCGCTGTCAGCTGACGATCACCAACATCAGTATGGCGTAGCTAATCAACGGCAGGCCACGTGTTCGCGGGACACTTGTTTGAAAACTCCTTCCATTCGTCAGTCCTCTCGCAACGTGGAACTCGTATTTGCCGTACTAATTTCGTCTCCAAGGGAACTTAGGTCGGTGAGTTTTCAAGGTGCGATTACAAAATAACAAGCGTGGAGGCTAGGAGGCGGCTGTGGCAAAGAAAACTACAAAGATGTTTGTAGCCGATGACTTTCGTCCTTAATGATGATAAGTGCCACATATGTTGTAAATACTACCTACACGACTAACAAAATTTCTCTAAGTAAATTTCTCATATTATGTTAAAAGCATCGAAAGGGGAGTGAAGATATGATAGGCACGCTGCCTCAGATGGTGCGGCTTAGAACGTCAAGAAACTATACACATTGCAACGAATGGTATTGAAATATAAACTGGATCTTCGTAGAGATAACGTGGCCGATTGTTTTGACGTGTGAAAAACAGCCGTTTGAAGCTGGGCTGTAAAATTGTCGTGTAGCGGTTCGTGCACAGTATATTATCAGCTCGCATTCACGCTCCTCGCTACAGTCGATAAGGCAGATAAGCGTCCCGCCATTGTCTGCGCATCAGAGACGGCGGAGCGTGAGAACGACGCGTGCGACGCTCACCTGCAAGTCGTCGGGTATCAGCCACGGCCTGCCGGGGTCCGGCCTGTTGAAGCAGACGCTCGCCGTGTAGGGGATCATAGTGGCGCGCAGGTGACGCGGTGCCTGCTGTGTGGTGCGGCGCGATGCGATGCGAGGAGGGTCCACTCGCTCGCTCGATACGACGCCCGCCGCAGACTACGGGCAGCGCCAAGCCGGCTGGGACACGGCCGCCCGCCGCACTGCGCGTGCGCTCGCGCCCCGCGCAGGTAGCGAAGCCACACAAAAGCCCGCGCCGCGCCGAGCCGTGAAGAAAGCACTGCGCCGCCCCTCCTTCAAACTAGCGCCTTTGGACTTGAGTGCGTCACAATGCGGCTCCCTTCTTTGCAGCTGGGATCTTTGCATCGAATAGCACCGCGCTGCTACCTCAAGTGCATTGTATTAAAACTGTCATTAGCATCGCATTCAGTGACTACCAGTTGTAGCGAAGTAACATGGGATAGCAATAAACACAGTTACCTGCATCCATGCTATCATTCTCTCCGTTGTGATACATTTGATCATGACATCATGCACGACATTTATTTTTACCGTTGTTCCCGGCATGCAGAGCCACATTATCACAATGGCCGTTCCACATAGCGTCGGCGTTGCTTTGCATGAAATTTTTTTCTTGTATTATTTCTACATGTTCCTCAGTAATATAAGCAGTACCCTGAAGTGACAGAAGTCATGGGATAGCAATATGCACACATACAGCTGGCGGTTCTATCACTTACACAAGTTACAAAAGCGCAGTGCATTGGTGGAGCTGTCATTTGGACTCCGGAGATCCAAATGAAAAGGTTTCTGCCGTGATTATGGACGCACAACGGTAATTATCAGATAGTGAACGCGGAATGGTACTTGGGGCTAGACGAATGGGACATCCGATTGCGAAATCGTTAAGCAATTCAATATTTCGAGAGCCAAAGCGTCAAGCGTGTGTCGAGAATACCAAATTTCAGTCACTACCTTTCACCACGGACAACGCCGTGGCCGACGGCCTTCGCTTAACTACCGAGAGCAGCGGTGTATGCACGGACTAGCTAACACAAAAGCAACACTGCGTGAAGTATCTGCGGAAATCAATGTGGGGCGTACGACAAACATATCCGTTGGGACATTGCGACGATATTTGCCGTTAACAGGCTATGGCAGCAGAAGACCGACATGAGTGCCTTTGGTAACAGCACGACATCGCCTGCAGCGCGTCTCCTGGGCTCGTGACCATACCAGTTGGATCCTAACACGACTGGAAAACGGTGGCCTGGTCAGATGAGCCCCGATTTCAGTTGGTAAGAGCTGATGGTACGGTTCCAGTGTGGCGCAGAACCCACGAAGCCATGGACCCAAATTGTCAACAAGGCACTCTGCAAGCTATCGGTGGCTCAATAATGGTGCATGCTGTGTTCACATGGAATGGACTGGTTCCTACGCTTGTGTTCGGTTGCTTGGAGACCACTTTCAGCCATTTATGAACTTCGTGTTCCCAGTCAACGATGGAATTTTTATGGGTGATAGTGCGCCTTACCACCTGGCAACAAATGTTCGCGATTGAAGAAAATTCTCGATCGTTGGAGCGAATGATCTAACCACCCAGATCGCCACACACGAATCTCATCGAACGTTTATCTGATATAATCGAGAGATACGTTCTTGCACGAAAGTCTGCAATGGCAACACTTGCGCAGTTATAGACGACAGAGGGGCAGCATTGCTCAATATTTCTGGGAGGAACTTCCAACGACTTGTTGAGTCCATGCCACGTCCAGTTGCTGCAGTACGCCGGGTAAAAGGAGGTTCGACACGGTATTAGGAGGTATCCAATGACTTTTGTCACCTCACTGTACAGTGCAGTCACAACATGATGGTTTTTGACAGTTATTTCATGTTATAGTCACGTTATAGACGCTGAATTCAGCGCGACTTAATTGCAACATGGTATAGGTTGATGGATTAAGGGCGTATGTAATATCTTGCGCGTGGGGCGTATCAGACAACAGCACCGAATGCTTTAATTTAAAATCCAATTACGAACAAGCTTTACGTAAGATAGCTACAGCATTTTAGATTGATGATCAACAGTAATGTAGAAAACAAAATCCTCAGGAACATCTGCATCGTTTCAAAAACAATGTGACAGGTTTTATGCGCCAGTTTTTCTTTACTGAGAATGAGAAGCGATTCTGCCAAATAACGCCAAATACTCCTCAACACCAAAGCACTGGGTCGCCCACGGTTAAAAGTGTTGTCCAGGATGCGTAAGAGATTCCTCTTATTCTTTATATTGCAGAGAGTAATACAATAGTTTGCGACCTCTGGCGTTCATCTACTCCCCAATCAGGAGAATTTTGTATCTAGAAAATTTTAAGTCCAATGACGAGTTTATGGGCGCCAAAGGCAGATTCCGATAGGTTTGAATACTAACAAGCCACCAGTTTAATTGATGGCTGTAATGGTTGTAAAAGATTGACAAGTATAATAAAATGTAGGCTGGAATTAGCCAGAAAAGCGTTTCTGAAAATAGAACATCAATTTGTGTATTACGAAGTCTTTTTCTGAAGGACCGAATGGAAGTGAAAGGCGGAGAATAAGTTCTGACAGAAAGAAAATAGAAGCTTTTGAATTGTGGTGCTACAGTAGAGTGCTGAAGGTTAGATGTGTAGATCGGTTGAAAAATGGGGAGGTACGGAATCGAAATGAAACAAAGGTAGTTTTTGGGACAACGTGAATAAAAGGAGGACGACACGTCCTGAGGTGTCAAGGAATTGTCAGTTCATTCAATATATTTTACAGACGTTCCAGAACTGCGATTCAGGCATGGAAGCTACTTATTGGAGAGAAACTGCGCCGCATATATATGGGTATCACGTAAGGAACAAGTAGAAAAAGAAAAAAAAAAGTTCTTGTTTTTCTGACAAGTAGTGTTTTGCTGTCAAGCTGAGAAATTCCCTCCCTGCCCAAGTATCAGACTTATTTTCGTTTTTTTCTTCCTTGCTCATGTAACACTCTAAGTTTCGTGAATTGATGTGGTACATACGCAAATAGTACTGGGGAAGTATTTTATAATACTCTGTGATACCTCCGCTCGGGGCCTCATTAGCCGAACCACAACACCAGCGGCCCAGGAGAAAGCCGGCCGCACTCCATGCGGAGAGCGCCGGAGAAACGGACACTGCAGCCATTCTACAAGCACAAAGGGAGTAGCCGACTTATGCCCTGGCCTCGCTTAGGAATGGACACGTTGCGAAGAGCCTGGCGGACAATTAGAAGCGCGCCGAAAACTAATGGACACCTGCAGCCACTTGGATGGAACGTCAAAAACGTACGCACGAAAGCGTGAGTTGTTCTGGCCTGACAGCAGTCGTTTAACCTGGCTTAGAAAGCAGAAACGTGTCGACAATTCCAGCATCCCACAAGCACAAGGAGGAGCGTACATAAAGTGCGAAGAATGCCCACAGGGAAGCATGTGAAAGAAGTCCACATTTTTAAAAGGATGTTTTCTGAATCGTAAGGACGTTCTTTGTAAATCACGGACGCCAGCAGATTCTGAAACGAAGCCCAAAGATGAGTCTGTCCAGTCCTCACGCAGAGATAGCGGTTACAAGGAAGTGTTATGTATCTGATCTTGAAACAGCTTCGGAATGCAGCAAAACATCGTACGAATGTGAAATCGTGAGAAAGATACCAATTCCCCAGGCATACACCAGCCTACGCAAGATAGTAAATTTCCACCCTGCACAGTGAGGCGTGACCATGACACAGCGATCAGTCGTTGGGCGACATTGCAAAATGAATACGTCAATGGCAACACCGCGAGAGGAGAACATTTCGAGGGGTAGCTGAGCTGAAGAATGGACGAGAAGAGAAAGAGCAGAGTCGGCGAGACAGCGCGGAAGCGAGAGGACATGGGCGCTCTTCCGTCCAACATCCGCCTTCTGACACCATGATATCGCAGCTTTGGCCACGCTACCGACAACGGGCAGACACCGCGAAAACCGTACCTGGCCCTCGCCGCAAAGCCGCAATTGATGATGACGGCAGCCCACTCGCAACACACAGCTCAGAGGCGACATGCCGTACGGATATTGAGCCTGCCCCCAACACGACGAATGACCACGAATAATCGTAAGACGATTCGTCCCCACCCTTCCCCTTAGCAACAGAGTTGTCTCTATGTCCAGTCAAATTGGCCCGAGATTTGTAATTTTGTTTCGCTTTGTGTAAACGGTACTGAAACAAACATTTGTTTCGTGCTTTAATTGTCTAGCAATCTGTTCCATTCATATATGAAAGCTCATAATGTCATAACATTCTGTGTTTGCTTTCACTTAATAATTGATGTCACTTAATTCTTTGCTTCCAGTATGAGGTGACCTCATTGGTAATTTTCATGTAATGTGATGTCACAAAATAATTTCTCAAGATCACAACAACTCATACTTGATACATCTATTTCGTTTTAATCACTCTTCTACGCCATTCTGTCGCAGCTGTTTCACTGCAGACTGGCATTTTTCTTCGTAATACGCTTTCAGACTTCGTTCATTTGTGTGAAACTGACTTTCCAGGTATGGAAACAGGCCACTCACGTAGAGTAGCTTCACTGCTATATGCATAGTGCCCGTCTAAGGATAATTCATCACTACAAACGTTTGCCGAGGGGTCTAAGGCGCTGCAGTCATGGACTGTGCGGCTGGTCCTGGCGGAGGTTCGAGTCGTGTGTGTGTGTGTGTGTGTGTGTGTGTGTGTGTGTGTGTGTGTCCTAAGGATGATTTACGTTAAGTAGTGTGTAAGCTTAGGGACTGATGACCTTAGCAGTTAAGTCCCATAAGATTTCACACACATTTTTTTTTAACTACAAATGTTTGATGGCTGTCCTGCAGTGCTGTCCCCTTTCGAGCTGGGCCATCTGTATATATTCACAAGCCAAAATATCGTGTTTTTTCTCCTACAGTTACCGTGTTACTTCCCTTAGCAGTTACTCTGAAACTGAAAAAAAAATACACCTGCAGCTCTAACAGAACACGTCTCAGTTAAGTCACTCTCATTTCTTTCTATGACCTGAGAATTGTTTCCGGACCGGCACTCTGAACCGGATCTCCCCCAGCTTTCCTGGTAGCGGATGAATACTATATTGCAGTACCCGTGCTTGTAAAAAGTGGGATGCAACACTGAACAGTACTTATTACAAACACAGCCACTGCAGGGTCGTAATTCTCCCAATAACTCGAAGTTGTGTACTGATCTTCACCACTGACTGTGTATGTCGCGTAATCTCACGTTCGACTGTCTGTGACCGCCTTCGTCTTCTCTACAGTGAAAACCTGAAAGGGTTCTCTCTTAGAGAAACTATCAGTATAATGAAGCGCATTTTGCTGAAAATCAAAAGGTTGTGTTAAACAATTAACAAGTCATTTATCTTTCTAATCGGTGTGATAGAGTGTCCAGGTAACGTAATAATCTTATTTTGCGAGCTTGTGTTCCGTCTCTAATGACCTCGATGTCGACGGGACGTTAAAGTTCTTGCCAATGAAGTTATGAGCATATGGTTAACTTACGTGGTGAAAGTACATGCTTCTGCTATATGACGCATGGCTAACACGTGTTTAAGTAAACAAATTCTATACAGATAATGAAGGGTAGATTTGTGGTTTCACAGAAGCTCACTATATCCTAAAAATGGTAAAAATCAGTGCACTACTGGCACGATATCCAGATAATCAGATTCTAGTACAATTCACGGCTCTCTGAACACTTACCCAGTGGATATGAGAAAGAAAGTAACAATATTCCAGGGGGCAGTATTATTTCGTATTCAGTGCTGCTTTTAATAAAGAACATCAACAATATTTCAGCGTCTTTTAGTGCAGCTGTACAGCTCTAAAATTCGGTATAGAATAAATTAAACATCTCGTAGTACAGGTATTTGCCAACGGCCGTGTCACAGTGGTAACACCGGTTCCCGTCAGATCACCGAAGTTAAGCGCTGTCGGGCTGGGCTAGCACTTGGCTGGGTGGCCATCCGGTCTGCAGAGCGCTGTTAGCAAGCGGGGTGCACTCAACCCTTGTGAGGAAAACTGAGGAGCTACTTGATTGAGAAGTAACGGCTCCGGTCTCGTAAACTAACATATGGCCGGGAAAGCAGTGTGCTGACCACATTCCCCTTCGTATCCGCAGACAGTGACGCCTGTGGCCTGAGGATGACACGACGGCCGGTCGGTCCTTTGGGCCTTCCAAGGCCTGTGCGGACGGAGTTTAGTATTAGTACAGGTATTTAAGATGCAAGAGGGAAATATTAGATTTTAAATTAGTATTTAGAGCATATTAAATAACATCCTTAATATAACACAAAAACTTTGTACTTTTCAGAACATGGTATACGACAAATTATTAGAGAGATGTAATCGACAGATGTGAAATATCGAAGTGTTACTTCTAGTTTTACTTGAACCTGAACTGCATCTGTAATGTGAAAACCTGATTTTTTAATAGACCTCTAATCACATCTCTACAAGTAGTGGCCTACTCGAAATCTGTTTTGCTGAATATATTTAAAGGTGTGCAGGCATACATCAATTAACCTTCAATGACTATCACTCAGTATACGTGTAAAAAAAAAAAAAAAAAAAAAAACGGCTCTGAGCACTGTGCGACTTACCTTCTGAGGTCATCAGTTCCCTAGAACTTAGAACTACTTAAACCTAACTAACCTAAGGACATCACACACATCCATGCCAGAGGCAGGATTCGAACCTGGGACCGGAGCGGTCGCTCGGCTCTATATTGTAGCGCCTAGAACCACACGGCCACTCCGGCCGGCCTACGTGTGAAAGAAAGTTTAGTGTAACATACTCTGAACATCTAAAATACTGGAACGTAGAAACACAAACGTACACCACACTTGCAAACCACTTCATGTAACAGACCGACCGCCCTATTGGCATAAAAACAACGCCAATAAGCAGTAATACCAATTTCTAGATAGCTGATGTCCACCTGCCACAACCCAAAAAGATCCACTACAGTATCTTTAAGCAAAAGATAAGCCGTGCTTGCCACGTGTACAAATTATTTTTCTAGGTTATAATGCACATCTGAAATTTCTGATAAAGATTTTGAACACTTGTAGTTTACAATAAACCTGCGATTTCAGTCCGTGGATGTCGAACTGTATTGTAACTGTAACAAACTCCGCCTTTGACTACACTTATCGGTTTCTCACAATTCAAGTTTCGTGTCGTGTCGGCCATTATGACCGAAAAAGACAAAGTGATTTGAATTTCACCGGTTTTCGTCCGAAATGTGTACGTTCTGACTATGAGGTCGGCTACTTTGTGACCGTGCACTTAGTGGCGTACTGATTTGAAACGATCGGCCGTGTTCTGCCAATGATGGTACCACTGTGACCGCAGCCTAACACCGCCGAGTGTCTATTTTTCTTTTCTTTTTTTTTGTTTTGTTTTGACATTATGACTGTCAGGAAGATCTCTTCTCGTAAATCCGTGTCAAAAGGTGAATTGTTTTGGTGAAGTTACATTTACAACGTCTCATTACTATTATCTATCTCACTTGACTTAAATCTCAGACACTTTAAATCGTACTTTCAGCAATGTAAACATACTGAACAAAAACTGATGGTTTTTATGAAATGCTTTTTCATACCAACATTTTACGTATTTGCAAATACTTCTACTTTTGCCATTGCTTTCATTATTACAGTATTTATTTGTTCTATGGTAGCACTTGCAGTGATACAGGAAATACACAGATGTGTATCTGCAGTATTTATGTTACTCCTTTCTTTTGCATGTTTATCATTATTGCACGCTGAATTGTGTGCTGTTTAACTCAATGTGCTACTAAAATATGCCCGGCGAATGACGTTGTCCATAGCACCAGCTGTCTACAACTTTACAGGAAAGAGTAGGAGTATCTTCATTGGTGTAGTATTTACACCGTGAAAAAACTTTAAATCTGACAGCATCGTGATGGCTGGAGTTCGTTTATATCTTAGAACTCGTCATACGATATTATTCCAGAACCATTATGAGACCTTGCTTACCTGTTTCGGCGAATACCAGCAACTGATTCAGTTCGACTGGGTAACATTCAGTGAATTCTGGAAACAGTCGAAGTTTTACGTTTTTAGTTGTTCCAAGATTAAAGGCTGGGGATCTTATCCTTTTTTCATTAGGAACTTTTATGTTTTCGTCCATTTTTAATGGTCCTTTTGGGTCAAACTCTATTTCAATTTATGAATTACTTTTATTAATATTTTGATACCAAAATGGTCATTTCTAATAGAAGTACTATTTGGTATGTTCCTTTTTCGTTACATTTACAACTTGCACAGAAGGCAGGCTGTAGTTGTAAGAGTACAAGTCAGTTTTAGAAATCAGTTGTTACGAAGGGAGTGAGACGGGGCTGCAGCCTATCCCCAATGTTATTAAATCCGTCAACTGAGCAAACTGCGACAGAAATTTAGGTTCAAGGGAACAAGATAAGAATACCGAGGTTTGCCAATAGCGTTGTAATTCTGTCAGAGACGGTAAAGGACCTCGAGGATGAGTTTAACGAAATGAATAGTCTCATGAAAATAGGGTATAAGATGAATATCAACAATAATCCAATCTAGTCAATTCAATCAGAGGTTGTTGAGGGAATTTGATTACGAAATGAGATATTAAAACTAATTTTACGACTCAACAGTCAAAAGAAGGGACCATTTGACGGGACACATCCTGAGACATTAAAGAATAGTCATTATGTAAGTGAGTGAAGTTTAGGAGACTAAAAATGTAGATGTAGATTAGTGACTGAGTATAGTACGCAGGTTCAAAAGGATGTAGGTTATAGTAACTACGCAGTGAAGCAGCTTACACAAGATACACTAAGGAAAAATGCAGCTAACCAATCTTCAGACTGAAGACCATATCAGCATTAGATATGAGGGAATAATGCTCTTACAGCCAGCAGTTTCTAGGAGCTAAAAGGAGTGTTAAGAAAAACGGAAAAAAAATATTTAGTCTAGTGGAGCGGTAAACAGATTGCACGAATATCTTAGTATATTTCAAACTGGACAAATATTATCAGTTTAGTATTACAGACGAAATTCACCAAGTGTTAACTGGACTCGTAGTTTCTTTAAATTTTCCGGAGATACGAAAAAAAATTACGCGAAAATAGAAACAATGGCCACGTAGCGCACGCCGACTACTGTGTACATTGGTTGTCAGGTTCGCAGAATTAACTCTTGCGTATGTCCCACCCTCGAAGTTATCCCACGTCAGTTTTTTGCCGATAATGCACCACAAAGTGTCACATCGTTTTTTTATGGGAAGCAATTATTCAAGATACGATGTTTATAAGCACTGAAGCATTAGGTACATATGTTAATAGAAAATTCGTCTTCATGTTAACTTACAAGTAATTTTTTTTTTCAGTAATACACTAGCAAAACATGAAAACACGATGTGTGGCATCCAAATGAATATGGAAAGTAGAGGCCACAAAAAAGCTATTTTATTTACACAGGCGCAATCTGTTGTTTGGATTAATTTGCTTTTTCAATAAACACGACAATAAGTCACGGCAGGTGTTATTAAGACGAATTTGTGTAGTTAACTGAACTTGAGTGATGTTGCATTATGGACTTTCTGTGGTCATACGTCATTTCCGAAAAATAGCCAAACATTCAACATGTAGTGTCAGATGAACATACGCGTCAGTTGCGCAGCACTGATGTTTGATGGAAGTGGAAATGTTGGTCTTCGCACCACCGGACGCGGCACCACAAACGTTCCTGCCGGGTCACCGCATCAGACGGCGCATATCAGCTGCAAGACCAGTTTAACGGACAGTAAACGTTACGACCTTCGACAAGCGTCTTCTGTGAGCTCGGCTGTTACTCACAGGGCTACCTCGCACAACTCGTCACCGTGAAAGCTGCATCAAATAGACACGTATACAAAGCGTCCTTGGAAAAGAAACAAGTTTGTGATTACAGAAAATTTTCCTCAGTATCAGTTACAGCTGTTTGCGAAGTTAGGTTACTACAACGGCAGTTACTGATATGAATTTGGCAGAGATGTACAGCACCAGCATGAATTAAAAAAGCATCACCAGTGCCAAACTCGGCTCGGCCTCATCAAATACCATCTCCATACGAGAATGCAGGCAACAGGCAATATATGTGTATTTGACGGTAAGTCACTGTAACAATGTTGTAATGATATGAAGTAGATGCCCTGATCAATCGAAACCGGTAATGCCCCTACAAAATTAGCGATCGAGGCAAATTTTATATACAGTGTCAAAAGTCTCACTTGTCTGTTTCTATCAACATTTCTGGCGATGTCTCCTTTAGACACGCTAGTCAGCACGTAACACTCTGTCTCCTACGACTTCTGGTCCTATTATTTTGTAACCAATAATGCTGCACCAGATGTTCACTGAAAACTATACTTGATGGTTTCGTTCTACTGTGGTACGGAGGTTTCCATTCAGCCTGGTCTTTAGCTTCGTGAACATTGGAATAGCCATCACGTCATGTTGGTTCGTGACTGAAGAGAACAGTTTCCAGGAGAGACTTGTCGCTAAAGCATACTTGTCTTATTCGTCTGCAAAAGTTTATATGCTCGTCGTCTGCATGCGCAGATTTTTGATCACGCTGCTTAGTTTCCTTGAAAGAGAACCAATCAAAAACCTGCGATTTCTGTATCATATTTACATGTTTCAAGTTCCGGTCCATGGCTTGCTCTCTACCATATGTAACATATCCTCTTCCATACTTAGATTATCTGGGTCGCAGAACCCTCCGTTCTTACGCGTCATGATGAATTCTAACTTAAATGACAGCATGAAAAAGGTTGTGTATGTGAGAACTTCTCTCTGCACATACTACGCGCTGCCGTTGCCACATCACACACGATGTGAATTTGCACTACTTGTTGAGAATTCATGCATGGCAAGCTTACTCTGGGCTTGCCAGAAAATATAGAAGGCCTATGTTGTGCTTACCAGGTCACCTTCTTGCAGAATTGCGTACGTGAAGCTCATGAAGAAGAAAAATATCCCACATTCTTTCGACGTCATTCGCCAGTGTGCTGCTGACCAAGGCGAAGGAAGTCTAGTGCTTCCGAAGCTACCGTCATCTTTCGCTTACGTCACGACTAAAACACAGCTTACATTTAGCGACCAACCTACTTCGCTTAGACGAAGCAGCGTCTTTAAGTCTTTATAATGTGGTCATTTTACATACGAATTAATTACTTTTCTGGATTTGCGTCACAAATCCAAACTACATAAGAACATGAAACTGCGCGTACGTTGACAAGGCATTTTATAATGTATACATTTGGTTGCGACACTATGCTCGAGTGTTCCACAAAGAGCGTTCAAAAAGTTTTGCACAGTCATCTCTAAAAATTTTTGTTAACATACTTGGAACATTTAGCTCTAAGTTGGTATATAAAAGTATTTTCATTTATTTACAGGTGAACCATAATGGACCTTGAAGTAGATGCAGGGTTGCGACAACGGTCGGTGATGAAGTTTCTCTTCAAGACCGGTGATGACTCAGCCACATCGATTCAGAGGGAGTTGCTCCCTGTTTATGGGGAGCACACAGTGGATCGCAGCAGTATCCAGTGATTTCTGTAAATAGTTTTCACGGGTTTGCCGCCGGATCACGTTGTGCAAATTCAAAAAAAATGTGGAATTTGCACAACGTGATCCGGCGGCTAATCCGTGAAGACTATTTACAACACATCCGCCGGGAAAGCTTGAAGAGTCAAACAAGGTGGTTTCTCTCTACTGGACAATCCATAATGCGGTAGACTATTGACGGCAGTGAGTGATGTGAATAAGGAGACCACTGATCAAATCATCCAAAATGACATGTGTGACGACACGACAGCTTGCTGAAATGATTCGTTTGTTATTGGGTAGTGTGATATCACTTGTACAGTCACTAGGGTACAGAAAAATCTGTGGACATTTGGTGCCTAGATTATTGACAAGAGAAATGAAAACTATGAGGAAGAATGTGTGCGAAGGTCTCATGAACACCTTTACTGACGAGTGGAAACAGTGCTTTGAAGGCGTCATTACCCAGGATGATACATGGTTGTTTTCGTCCGAACCTGAGAGCAAAACCCAATCCATGGAGTGGCGTCATCCGGGTTCCCCTCGGAAAAAGAAACCAAGACTTTCACGAACAGCAGGCCGAAAGGTGATGGCTTCCTTCTTCTGGGATCAGTGTGGTGTTATTTTCATTGAATTTTTGGAATCTGGCTCCACAATTAACCGGGACCGTTACTGTTTGTCATTGCAAAAGCTGCGACGACCCATCGAGACCCACAGATCACAGCTTCAGGGACAGCTCATCAGACTTCACCATGACAATGCCAAACCCGATACAGCCCTTATCACGCAGGACAAAATCAGGAAAATGGGTTGGAAAATTGTTCCTCATCCTCCCTACAGTCCGGACTTAGCTCCGTCTGATTTTTACCTCTTTCGTCGTATGAAGGCCCGCGTGCGCGGTAAAAAATTTGATAGTGAGAAAGACCTTATTTCCCGTGTCAAGCGATTGTGTAAAAGTCAATCCCCAGAATTTTACCACAGTGGATTTATACCATGGAAAGAACCTTGGGCCAGATGCGTCACAGCTGATGGAGGCTACATTGAGTAGGCTCAATGTATAGCTAAATGTTCCAAGTACGTTCACAAAAATTTTCATTCTCCTCCCGCAAAAACTAAAAAAATTGGAGACGACTGTGCAAAACTTTTTGAACGCCCTTTGTAAGTAAGTAAAAACGGTCCTGAACTTGAACAATGGTTTGAACAGAGCAGTACTTCACTAAGGATAGTGGTATCGGAGGTGGTGTGCCGTTGCCTTCCTAAGTTTCTCAGGCAATTGTAGGCGGAGACAGTTTAATGTGGGCTCCAAAACCAAGTTGCAACTTCGTACGTTTCATAACAGCATAACAATGTCAAGGATGAGAAAAAGTTGTTACATAAAAATTCTGGACCTTTTATTCGAAGTCTGAAATCTACTAACAGATCCACAATGAGAATTCAATGTGACTGTAATTACTTTTTCTCTAACGCGAAAAGCTTAATGCATTCAGATTAAGACAATCAATAAAACATTGTACATTTTTGAAGGGTAGGAAAGGAATGGAAACATCGCCATCAGGCCCTGAAGACCACACGAAAATCGACCGACCGCCGTGTCATTTTCACTCATTCATCATCGGATGCGCTATGGAGGGGCATGGGGTCAGCACACCACACTCCCAGCCGTCGTCGACGAGCCTGGAGATGCTACCTGTTAGTCAGGTAGCTCCTCAGTTGGTATCACTAGGCTGAATGCCCCCCAGTTCAGTCCTCCCACCAAGGAAAAATCCCTGGCATTAGCGAGAATCTAAACTGGGTCCCCCGCATGAGGACCTATCGCGGTGACCACTCGATTACGGGGATGGACTCTATGAAAGGTACACACACGTTATAAGAAAGACGATCATTACGTAATGGGGAGTAGAGGGGAGGAAGGTAAGGACGGGAAAAGGGGAAGTAGAAGGCGTATCCGTCATTATCACCATGAACGTTCATTAGCTGAAGATAAAACAACGGTCCATCCTTCCCTTTCTGTAACAGTAGTGCCCCATACCTCTTGACTCGGCTGGTTGGGGACGCGTGTCAACAGCCCCAGAAGTGGCGCAAAGCACGGAGTATCGAGCGGCGGGCGGGTGCCGGCCTCCCCCGCCGGCTATCTGGCCGCACTCTCTCCCGTTAATTAAGCTGTGTCGGCAGACAGGCGACAAGCGTCCATCCCTCCTAAGGGCCAATCGCAAAACCGGCACG
The DNA here is from genome assembly GCF_023898315.1 of Schistocerca nitens. Taxonomy (NCBI): domain Eukaryota; kingdom Metazoa; phylum Arthropoda; class Insecta; order Orthoptera; family Acrididae; genus Schistocerca; species Schistocerca nitens. The sequence goes on along the minus strand of NC_064618.1, from coordinate 691,929,173 downwards.
ACAGGGGCACCTGCTACACCGCCGCCCGCCGCTGCTATATCAACCGGACAGGGCAATCACTCGCCGGGGGCGGAGTAGGGGCGGGGGACTTGCTGCCGCTGACGTCACGCCGCTCCCCGGGGGCGGCTACAGGCGCCTGCGGAAATCTGGATTACGACGCTCCCTACTCCTCACAGAAGTGGGAACAAGTGCTCCATTTCACGCGTCTCAAAATAGCCATTCGCTAATAACTCAGACGCTCACTCCTTCTCCACTCTGGGCCGTTATAAAGGAAGCTCCATCTCCAATCTTTTCCGCCATTTATACCAAGACGTTGACATCTTAGTTATCCTCAGGAAGCACTAAAATGGTTCAAGAATGTAAACGCCTCATGGTCATTCAACAGGCGGCTTACAGAAATTAAAAGTCTTATTATTTTATTATTTCAGGTACCATTTGATGGTATTAGCTGCCTGCTGACTACGACCTGAACACTACCTACTCTTGTAAGCTGTTGTATGATGCATCAGTATTTCTTTATTCCCTGACTCATTATTACGTACTCGCTCGTATTTCCAGAATGCTCTTCCTGCTCTCTCACCATATAGGTCCACTTCTAACGTTACGCGTAGGTAGGTGCGCTAATCGGCCGCCTAGAATCAGTACAAGGTAAGGTGGATTTGTTTGAGAACCTATGCGGCCCAGTCACGGCCGCTCCAGGCGAACTAGCTTGTGAGATACTGTTCCCACAAGCGCCAGAAATCGCAGAGTGGTGCAACGGGGCCGAGTGCTTTATCTCATGATACGTGAACATGACTAGGACCATAACGATGTGATGGCGATATCAGATAACGACAACTGCTAGACACCCCAGCGCGCGGAGAATGTGAGTTTCATCTCTAATGACTATCAGCGATGTTGATGTTGCTGCTAGCACGTCTGAGACTGAAGTGACTTTTCGCACCGAAACGACTCGTACTTAATCCGACAACCACATTCTTTTGCTTATTTGAGTCAATAGAAATAGAGTATACTTATCTCTAGTCATGTGGCTTTACAGAGGATAGCGCTGACTCACAACCCGTATCTTACACCGGTACTCTTATATAAATAATTACATTTCTGTGCAGGTGACACACGGAGGCGGGATGAAACGCATCCGGTAATAAAATAATTTTCTGATTCTATGAGGCTTGCAGCATGTCGCAGGTTATCTGCGGAGTGCTACCCACGCCTCAGACACTGCTGCCGACTCTGTTCAAAGTATACCCTACAAATTTTAGAACGCAACTTAGCAGGTGACGGCTAGCACCGAAGTCATCGATGTCATATGTAAGTATTGGGCGTCACTGAGTCCGGTAGCTTATCACGATACGCACCGCTTCCGCAGTAATAGTAACGGAAGGTACTGACAAGGGAACCTCCCCATCGCACCCCCCTCAGATTTAGTTATAAGTTGGCACAGTGGATAGGCCTTGATAAACTGAACACAGATCAATTGAGAAAACAGGAAGAAGTTGTGTGGAACTGTGAAAAAATAAGCAAAATATACAAACTGAGTAGTCCATGGGCCACATAGGCAACATCATGGACAATGTGACTTCTAGAGCGCTGTGGTCCCGTGGTAGCGTGAGGAGTTGCAGAACGAGAGGTCTTTGGTTCAAGTCTTCCCTCTAGTGAAAATTTTACTTTCTTTATTTTTGCATACTTATTATCTTTCCGTTCGTTCATTGACGTCCCTGTTCACTGTAATAAGTTTAGTGTCTGTGTTTTGCGACCGCATCGCAAAACCGTGCGATTAGTAGACGAAAGGACGTGCCTCTCCAATGGGAACCGAAATCATTTGATCACAAGGTCATAGGTCAACCGATTCCTCCACAGGAAAACACATCTGATATATTCTATACGACACTGGTGACGACATGTGCGTCACATGACAGGAATATGTTGTCGACCCACCTAACTTGTACACTTGGCGTATGGGAAAAAAGATTCTTCTACTTTGCCCGATTTAGGTTTTCTTGTGGATGTGATAATCACTCCCAAAAAAGTGATGAAAACATATGAGTTTGTCACATAAACTGAAAATAAAAACATTAAATTTTTCACTCAATGGAAGATTTGAACCAAGGACCTTTCGTTCCACAGCTGCTCACGTTACCACGAGACCACGGCACCCCTGCGTTCCCAGTCTCCTTGATGTTGCCTATCTTCCCGTGAACTACTCAGTTTGTATATTTTGCTTATTTTTTTCATACGTCCACACAACTTCTTCCTGTTTTCTCGATTGATCTGTGTTCAGTTTTTCAAGGCCTACCCACTGTGCCAACTTATAACTAAATCTGAGGGGGGTGCGATGGGGAGGTTCCCTTGTGAGAATAATTTACGCTCTGCTACCGAGACCACACGAGAGAGTTGCTCAACGTGAAGTACCAGCAGGCACTTGTTATCGCGCATAGCCGGCCCACGGCCCTGCGCTGGTTGCTCGCTATCTCGAGAGAGAGCCGTACGTCTTTATCAAGACGTTACTAGCCGCTAGTGTGTGTTTAAATATGATAAAAAACCGACATGTTTTACCAATAGCACTGTGCGAGTATGTTTATGAGTCACTCTAATGCATTTTATGCGAGTACACCAACAGCATTAGATTGTGTAATTAAATACTTCAAATAATCACTTTCGAGCATACCCTATAAGTGTGGATGTAAATGCGACCCAATTGCACTGTTTCGTGTGTGCGTACTGACACATGGACATCCGAGGTCCAGAGGTAGGATAGATGTGAATTGTTTCGTATAAACAGTATTACTCAACACACCAAAATACATAGTAATTGAGGAAATTCACGTTAAAGCCACCCAGGATCACTTGATGTCAGCAGTGTAATTGCTTATTTAAAAAAAAAAAAAATAAAGCATGACGGGAAAATGTCGACACGTAAAAAAACACCACAGGACTGTGACAGGAGCTCGCAGGCTGGAAGGTTAGGATAGAGGGCGCCCCTGATGAATCAGTAATGATGGGCATAATCTTGTACAAATGTAACGCTGAGATATCGACAGCAATTGAGCTGGCTTTATCTACGGACTCTCTCTCTCTCTCTCTCTCTCTCTCTGGTGTGTGTTACCTCCTCTTCTTTGTGTGTGTGTGTGTGTGTGTGTGTGTGTGTGTGTGTGTGTGTGTGTGTGTGTGTGTGTGTGTTTTGGAAGCAATATCTTTTCCAACAACTGATACATGCCGGAGACAGCAATCAAAAATGGTTAAAATATCAAATGGTTTAAACAACTAGACATATGCCCAGCAATAGCATTAGGCGATATGGTTCAAATGGCTCTGAGCACTATGGGACTCAACATCTTAGGTCATAAGTCCCCTAGAACTTAGAACTACTTAAACCTAACTAACCTAAGGACATCACACAAACCCATGCCCGAGGCAGGATTCGAACCTGCGACCGTAGCAGTCCCGCGGTTCCGGACTGCAACGCCAGAACCGCTAGACCACCGCGGCCGGCATTAGGCGATAATGTAAGTCATGTAGATAAATAACTTACGCTAACCGAAACGTGTTCAAAAAAATGGTTCAAATGGCTCTTTGCACTATGGGACGAAGCTTCTGAGGTCATTAGTCCCCTAGAACTGAGAACTAGTTAAACCTGACTAACCTAAAGACATCACACACATCCATGCCCGAGGCAGGATTCGAACCTGCGACCGTAGCGGTCTCGCGGTTCCCGACTGCAGCGCCTAGAACCGCACGGCCACTTCGGCCGGCTAAACGTGTGCAAACCCCTTTATTTTCGATAAGCAAACTTCTTGTGATTTCATCTGCAGTAGAGTCAATGTATGATCCCTGCGTACAGCATTTCGTTTATGGAATCTTGCCACTTTACGTTGCATCCAAATATGCTACGAATCCAAATACACAGTATTTCCTGCTGGAAAATATTGGAAGTGAATACCACAGCATTCAGAATCCAAAGTAATAACATTTCCCTTTCCTCGAGACACAGAGCTAAAGAGAGTATGACGATTTCGTCTTGTCGGCAAGTTTCTCTCTAGGCTGCACCATCTTTCCACTATTAAAGCACATGCGGTGCCGTCGCCTCTCGTATTTCTAGTCTTGACATTAAGGACCTACAGTCTTCCTCTACCGCGTATTCCTATTATTCCAACTGCGTAATGCTTTTCTACTTATAAGTGTATATGTTATGTGTTAAATTCTCTCTCTCTCTCCCTTCCACTAAACAAATAACCAACTTTGTACACATATGTGTTTTCCAAGGAGTCTGCGATCTCCTTGAATCTGTAGCGCAGATCTTTTCCATTTTGTAAGCAGTCAGTACTGTGATTCTAAAACTTTTCTTCCTTGGAACAAACTCGTAGCTTCCTATAAAAGTATCCAAGACATCTCCAGACATTTTGTACTGTTTTTAGGGTTTCTACATCTACATCCATACTCCGCAATCCACCATACGGTGCGTGGCGGAGGGTACCTCGTAGCGCAACTAGCATCTTCCCTCCCTGTTCCACTCCCAAACAGATCGAGGGAAAAATGACTGCGCCGGCCGAAGTGGCCGTGCGGTTAAAGGCGCTGCAGTCTGGAACCGCAAGACCGCTACGGTCGCAGGTTCGAATCCTGCCTCGGGCATGGATGTTTGTGATGTCCTTAGGTTAGTTAGGTTTAACTAGTTCTAAGTTCTAGGGGACTAATGACCTCAGCAGTTGAGTCCCATAGTGCTCAGAGCCATTTGAACATTTTTTTTGAAAAATGACTGCCTATATGCGTCTGTACGAGCCCTAATCTCTTATCTTTGTGGTCTTTCCGCGAAATGTAAGTTGGCGGCAGTAAAATTGTGCTGCAGTCAGCCTCAAATGCTGGTTCTCTAAATTTCCTCAGTAGCGGTTCACGAAAATAACGCCTCCTTTCCTCTAGAGACTCCCACCCGAGTTCCTGAAGTATTTCCCTAACACTCGCGTGATGATCAAACCTACCAGTAACAAATCTAGCAGCCCGCCTCTGAGTTGCTTCTATGTCCTCCCTCAATCCGACCTGATAGGGATCCCAAACGCTCGAGCAGTATTCAAGAATAGGTCGTAGTAGTGTTTTATAAGCGGTCTCCTTTACACATGAACCACATCTTCCCAGCCGGCCGAAGTGGCCGTGCGGTTCTAGGCGCTGCAGTCTGGAACCGCGAGACCGCTACGGTCGCAGGTTCGAATCCTGCTTCGGGCATGGATGTGTGTGATGCCCTTAGGTTAGTTAGGTTTAAGTAGTTCTAAGTTCTAGGGGACTAATGACCTGAGAAGTTGAGTCCCATAGTGCTCAGAGCCATTTGAACCACATCTTCCCAAAATTCTACCAATGAACCGAAGGCGACTATCCGCCTTCCCCACAACTGCCATTACCTGCTTGTCCCACTTAATATCGCTCTGCAATGTTACGCCCAAACATTCAATCGACGTGACTGTGTCAAGCGCTACACTACTAAAGGAGTATTCAAACATTACAGGATTCTTTTTCCTATTCATCTGCATTAATTTACATTTATCTATATTTAAAGTTAGCTGCCATTCTTTACACCAATCACGAATCCTGCTCAAGTCATCTTGTATGCTCCTACAGTCACTCAACGACGACACCTTCCCGTACACCACAGTATCATCAGCAAACAGCCGCATATTGCTATCCACCCTATCCAAAAGATCATTTATGTAGATAGAAAACAACAGCGGACCTACCACACTTCCCTGGGGCACTCCAGTTGATACCCTCACCTCCGATGATCACTCACCATCGAGGACAACGTACTGGGTTCTATTACTTAAGAAGTATCTCAATCGGTAAAACCAGAACCCTTACAGCACCACTGATGTGAAGCATCACGCAACTGTTATTCACGCAATACTGGAGTTATTTAGCCCAGTCGTCAATCGTGTGATTACTGCCACAACATGTTTCAGGACAACATTATCCCATTTTCAAGTGCTAAAAACAAGCAAACCAGATCAAACAATTATCCCATATCGACGACATGTGAAGATTACAGACGTCCTGAGTTATAACCTACCTTGAAAAATTGTTATGCCATTAGGCTTAAAAATAAACTGGACACGTGCATTGCCAACTCAATATAGCAAAATAACACAAATAACACAAACCGGTGCATCCACCTCTCTCGAGCTACAGTTGCAAACCGAAAGCCGCTGACATTACTTATAAACGATGATATTTACGTAAAGCCTAGTGCTCAGCACCAACGGTACTACTGCCTGTCATAAAACCATTCAGAAATGCAAGTCTGGTCCTAGCCCATTATAAATTAAAACTACCTCTACGCTGCTATCTGAACGAAAATAGCAGCGAAAATCCTATGTCACTAGGTAAAATAGTTGGTGGCTGCTTCTTAAGGAGGATAACGTCAAAGTGTGCCCAGAAATGCCCTTTAGACACTTCTGTTCTCTCATTTAAAACGCCGACGCACTCCTCTGTCACGGCAAAATAAATCTCTACCTCCTCTAAATTTGATAGCAGCCATCCATTTTCTTCAATGTGCAACACCCACATAAATTAGCAAGGTTGTTTACCAAGAAAGGGGTAGAATTGCTTTCAAGGCGGACAACAAATTGGGACAGAGGCTGAAGCGTAAGGTCGACACTGATGAGAACTGGATGAGGAAATAAGAGTGTTTGAAGTAAAATGTCAGGATTGTGAAGCGAGTGGGTGGGGAAGACGGGACGGAATTTCGAAGTTAGATTTAGAAAGCATAATAATAGAGAGAACGGTTCGTCAGCTGCAGCGAAGTATCTCAAGAATAAGCAGCATTTACTGGGGGATATAACGGAAAGCATGAGGGTGAAAACTGCAAAGGGACACACGAGTCGCTGAAGAGGCGTCCAGTAGAAAGATTCACACCAGACCTTTGATTCACACAAAATTATCATCTTCATTATCTATATACAGAGTTAAGTTTGTACACAACCCTCACAGTGCAAATACTATTACCACCACTTGTTGGATTTTCCAGTTTTTTCCATGTTTCTCCTTTTTCCCGAATTTTTCCGTATTCTATATAAAAATGCATAAGTGTATATATTCTCTTATTGCTGACACTACCAAGTGTGGGTTGATACAGAGTCCCAACCCAGTCAAGTTACCTACAAACAATACTTCTTCCCAGTGTCAACCCACATAACGCTAACTGCCAAAGCTAAAACACACATACATTTATCTGGAGTGCTGTGGAAATAGTGTTGACTTTATGCTATAAACACACACCCAAATCGGATATGCTATTTTGTGTGTCAGTTTCCCGTGTGACGCCCCCACTGTCCGGAACAGGTTCGGAAGTCGTCCGAAGGTTGCTCCGCGGGTAATTTGTCCGGAATATTATTCCGTGTGGGTTCACAAATGTTATGTCCAGGGTAATGTACGACAGTGGATCCACTACCATTACACCATGGATACAGCCGGAAGATGGATCATATGTGTTAAGTCTGGTGTAGATCAGAATGTGGATCGATCAGTGCTATGTCTGGGATCCGAATGTGGATCGATCAGTGCTATGTCTGGGGTAGCGTCCGAAGGTGGATCAAACGCAGTAGGCCCGAGGGGGAACTGACACAAAATGGTGTAAAAGAGGTGTGTGTGTGTGTGTGTGTGTGTGTGTGTGTGTGTGTGTGTGTGTGTGTGTAACAGAATAAAGTCAACACATTACCCCCATAGCAATCCATACGTGTGCGTATGGTTCAACATTGGCTTTGACGGTTAATATTATGTGGGTTGTCATTTGCTAGCCACATTGTCACGACTGGATTGTCAAAAAAAGTGGCGAACCACACCAGGTAATGTAAGCAGTAAGTCCGTATATACACTTGCACATTTACATACAGAATACGGAAAAAATCGGAAAAAAGGCAAATATGGAAAAAACAGAAAAATTAAATAAATGGGGAAAAAGATCGAAAAACGTGGAATAAACGGCACAAAATGTCAAAAATATGAGAAAATACGGTTATTAATACAGGATACCTGTATTTATACACAGGAAGTGGTCGAAATTTGTGATATAAGCACTAGATCAAAGTGCCTGGAGACCTCTATGATACATTCTAGAAAATCTGTAAGTCTCTAATTACGACTTAGCATTATACAAATGAAGTAAACGGTATATGTAGTAGAGAGGGGCTGTAGTTCCTTAATATAACGACTAGATATAAAAGGAGGATTGGCACCTCATATCGTTTAGTAGTGGGAAGAAAGACATGGTGGCAAGACGAAATTGTCATACTCCCGCTAGTTCTGTGTGCATGAGGAAATGATACTGGTATTTATTTTTATAGTGAATGTTGTTTTATTCTCTCCCAATATATACGAGTTGCAAGTCATGTGTATTTGGAATCCTAAAATATTTGAATGCACTGTGAAGTGGCATGACTCCATAAACGAAAAGCTTCACACATGGATCATATATTGACCCACCGCATATGAAATCACAAGAAGTTTGCTTATAAAGAATATAAAGTCTCTGTATTAATAAAGGTAGCACACATTCTATTTACATGACCAAGATTAACAACTGATACAAATACTCGGCTTTTTTCTTTTTTAAACCATTTATCTTACTTTTAACGATTTTTCGATTGCTCTCTCTGGCGTTATCAGCTTGGGAAATATAATGCTATCAACACACATACGACTGACAATTTTGGAGAATTAACACATAATGCAGAGGAAGAGAAGTTCCGAGACGCTGTCAGCTCTTCTGTTCATATTTCATCGATACTCTGTGTGGACGGTTATGGCCCTCATTACACCTAATTCGTCAGGACCTTCCAGTACCGTTATTTACGAGCCTGCGAGCTCCTGTCAGAGTCCTACCGTTTTTTTTAATGTCTAACAGTTTACCGTCAAGCATTATTATTTTTAAAATAAACAGTTGCACTTCTGATATAAAGCGGTCTTGAGTGACTTTAAAGTGAATTTCCTCCATTAGTATGCGTTTTGTTGTGTCTAGTAGCATTAGGAATACAAAAAAATCACAACCACAAAAAAAATCACAACCACAAAAAAAATCACAACCACAAAAAAATCACATCCACTAAAAAGATCACATCCACTAAAAAAATCACATCCACTAAAAAAAATCAGTTCTTGGTGTGCACGTCAAAGTGCACACACACAAAACGGTGTAATGCGATTGCAATTACATCCACGCTTACAGGGAATGACAAAGTGCTGCCATCTTCGGTCTTTACCCAGAGGTTTTCTTTATCGATATGAACAATGATTTAGACAGATGCAAAATAGTGTGTATTTATCTATAACTTCAATTATTTATCGGGGAAATCGTTTACATGAATTCGTGCTGTTGATGTACTCGTGTAATACACCACATAGCGACTTCTGAACGCTCCTTGCAGTGTGTTACTGGTAAAACATTCTGGTTTTTTTATCGTATTTTAAAAGACAACTGACGTGCGGCTGTCTCTAGATATCAAGCAGCACATACAGGGCCATGGGTGTGTGATAATTAATGCCTGATGCTACTTGACACTGTGCAACTCTCATGTGCTCTCTTTGGTGGAGTACAAGTCTTCCGTTACTATTACTGCGGAAACAGTGCATACCATGATAGACACCGGACTGAGTGAACCCCGATGTATGACACGGAGGGCTTGTGCACTAAGTGACATCTGCTAATTCGCGTTACTAAAATATATACGGTACTTTCCTTCATGGATTCTCTACGATTCATGCACACACATATTTTCAGAAACTTTCTCAGAAAATGCCTCGGGTGGATATGTACATCACTAGAGCTGCATAATCCGATGATGCGAAGCTTTAGTTCGTGACGAAGAACGGGCCTTTCCGTAGGAATACCTGTATTTGATGGGGAGACTCCACGAAAGCACATTGGTTGACATAATCATAATCTCCAGTGAACTCACAAGCACTGCCGTAGCAGTTCCGTAGTATGAGAATACTCCCAGTATTTGGCAGGAGATCGGCATCTCTGATCTGGGGAATATGCTAAATTGTATTTGAATGCCGAATTACACCTACTCGCATTTTCTAGAAATTCTACTCTAGAGTAGAATTCATACTCTCAGTATCCTACCTTTTATTACACCATACCAGGGCATTCGTGAGATGCAATTTTATCAAGAACGCATGTCAGCATCGGATTGTTGACCATGTTCTTTATGTTTACTCTTCTTCAAACGTGGGAATCAAGCGGGGCCTTTGCCAGTACGTGCACAGGTAAGCCACAGTGAATAACACACGGATGAGTGAGGGGGAGTAGTACAGGACATCTGACAATTTAAGTTACATCTTTTACCTGGATGTAAACCACTTCTATGCGTACACGACAGAACAAAATCTATCATTCGGAGGGTTCCAATGGCTGCCCAAAGAGGAAATCGCCAAACTGAAGGAAAAGATAAACGATGAGGCTGCGGATACAGGTGACGGATATGTTTGGAGGCAGAACTGACATATCCTGCCCATTTGCATATCGCGCACAGCGACTTACCGCTATGTGCGGAGAACCTATTCCCACGAAGCTGTTGATAATGCTGGGGAATAAACAGCGATATATTCAACACTACAGAAACCTCCAGGAGTGTCTCATTTTGGGGATGAAACTTGTCAGAATCACCCGTGCCATCTTCTTGAAGGAGTACACTGATGTAAAAACTAACCAGAAGGCTCTCGTTTTTTTTTTTTTTTTTGTTTTACAAATTAGTCAACAATTTAATTTTCGGAGAAACCATGGAAAATGTGAGAGACCATCGCGAAATTCATTTAGTTTACCGGTGTGGGGATCGTTTTGGCGGAAGAGATCACATCGCCAGGCCAAATTTCAAGTGAGTCACCATCTTCAATGAAGAACTAGCCCCTGTAGCGATGGTCAAGTTTTCAGTGCAATTCACTACGTCTGTCTATATTCGTATGTGTTCTAGAACTCTTCGAACTCTAAACGCACCAATTCCACTGTAAGTTTGTAAAGAAAAAGTTCGCCGAACCCAAGTTATTTCATACGGATACAGACAGAGTTTCATCTGCTGAGTGAAAGGCTGCGAGCCGTGTAAAGTAATTAGGTTCAAATACTGAAACATTCGACACGTCTGGGTATGTGGCCTATAATCCTTATGAAGTAACATCACAAGAGATGAAGGTTATTGGCCTGATGAAAGACGTGTTAAGTGTTTCGCACATTATGGGGTTTGTGGGGTCAGTTAAAAAATGTATACACGCCACATAGATGCAGGTGCCACCCAGAGACGGGCTAACGGTGTGCATTGTGCAGCCTCAAAGTCTCTCTGATCAACGATTACAAGAGATACCTGCTTGAGGGCGTTGGTGCCACTCCGCTCACGTTGCGCCAGGTAGTCTATCATGAGGTCATGATGTATACAGCAACATGAAGACAAATTGTTGGTCTGTGGAGACGAGACTGGAACACTCCCGCACTCACACTATTCATCTGTGTGTACGCAGCACACGCAAAAATAGTGATTAAGCTACACCCCATACCAAGAAGAAACCTGCCATTGGTGGAAATTCTACTAGCAAAAATCAAATAGTGAGACTGCCTTTATATGCTGTTAATTATAAACAGATAAGACTACTGAGTTATTCACATAAAGAAATAACTCGCATTTTTTTATTATTCTAAATCACACATGCAGTTAATATATTTAGGTGAAAGGGAAGTGAGAAGGACCAGTGAGAAGTTTCT